>NW_006159982.1:2573083-2627180 GCF_000334495.1 Tupaia belangeri chinensis | reverse complement strand
CTTTCCCTCCCTGCCTGCCCACCATTGGTCTAGATGAATAATATTTTAATCTTTCTACTTCTTATTTCCATTCAAGAATACTTGTATCGGGTGATAGCCTCACACGAAGGAGGTTCAGTGTATAGTGATTGGAGTCGGGGACGTACAACAGGCACAGGTAAATGCTGTTTGTTTTCAAATGCTTATGTGCACACGTGGGCCTGTGTTTGGTCCATGTAAAGAAAGACTATTGCCCTGAAGTAGCAGTATTTTCATAATCTTGTGACAGAGTGTGCCTTAGTTTGAAAATACATCTGTCCAAGGCTCAAATACTTAGTAGATCAATGCCTTTGATTTTATAAGAATTTAATAATTATTTGCTCAGGCTTGATTCTTTTCTCTTCTGACAGAGTAGAAAAAAAGTTTGGGTTGTATTAATGAGTAAATAGGCCCAACCTACTATAATATGTCTAAGGATCAGAAACCTATAGAGACCTAGAGTACACGAGGCTGAGGTCAGAGGTCAGGTTTACCATGAGGTCATGGTGGCACCTTCTTCTTGAGTCTCTTGCAGAGAGCACCTTTGAACCCTGCTGCTGGTTGGAAGCAGACGTATCGGTTACCATTTCATTGCAGATGTTAGGCATGGTGTTGGCTGTTAGGATCTCATAATGATTCTCCTAGGAGAGAAATTGCTGACTGGTTTAATTTTTAGTTGTAATAAAGATAACTAGGAGAGATAGGATATATTAGATTTAATCTGAGACAACTGACTTATAAGTGTTTTATACTTCTGATTGTGGCCACAAAAATCTTTTGACATAATACAATCACCAGAAGGCATTTACCACAGTTCTGCGAATCAGTAACATTCTGTTCTTTTGGGTCAAATATTTGTCAGAAAGACCGAACGACACATCTCCAGATGTTTACCACCAAATGATCACGTGTCTCTGGGAGAAAGTTTACCCAGTGAGTAACAATTTTTTTAAGAGTATATTTTTTCATTAAGAAATTCTTTTTTGCTTATTATCAGCAAAGCATTACTACCTCATTCTTAAAAGAACTTTCTTAATCTAAAAGATAATTAAGTTCTGAGGTGGGCTATTAACAATCATTTTTAAGACTCTCTGCTTATGTATTTTCCAGAAGAGGACAACTTGACATTTTTCCAGGATGGTTTAAATGATCATCTATTTATAGGCAAGACAAGGAGCCAAGTGATCTCTTAAAGTCCTTTTCAACTTCAGAGTTAGGAGAATGCTCCAACAAAAAATGTTCATTTGTTACTGACATGCTCTCTGCTCTATTTCACACTATTCTATTTTATTAACAAATATACTGTAAAGTCTGCTTTGAGTATAATTTAACAATGTAAATAAGCATCTAGAAAACGCATCCCTTACATAGCCAAATAGTCCCCATTTTGAGTATGACCAAAAAAGTACACAAATAGATTTCTGAATTTATTGCAATGATCTGACCACAAAGTCTTATGCCATAAATTCATATTTACAATCTGACCACAACACTGAACAGCTACATGCTCCCAGGGGTTGGAGAATAATTGCACTATTTAATTATTTTTGAGTCAGTTTTGCTCTGTCCCTTATGAGAAGACCATCTGTTAGACAGTACTGTACTTTGCCCTGTACCACATTTCAGAACTAATAAAATCAACATCACTCCCATTGTCCCTTTACTCAAAACTCAATTGTGTGGCCTGTGTTTTCTATAGGTGCCTATGGTGTATTAGCTGCACAGAAAGTGGATCTCCCCCTCCGTATTTCTTCTTATCCTTTATGTTCACTTTGCTTCCCTTATAGCTGTCCTGTTTTATTGGTCTGAACAGTAAAGTCAGAGAAGGAAGATATTTGATGTGGGAAAACCACAGTGATCCTCCATCGACAGGGCTCAGGAATCCACAAGCGGTTAGGGCAAGTCTCTCATCCATCATCCTGCCATGGAGTTCCTTGGGCTCCTTTTTTGTGTCCCCAGTGCAGTCAGCTGTGATGAAGTTGTTACTGATCAGAACCGTAGAAATATCTAATAAATAGTTAAAGGTTATGTATTTTTAAAATTAGATGGTTTAGCTTAAAAGTAAGATTTTGCAGTTTCTTTAAACTTCCTCATTTTGTATTATTGTTTTGAGATGCTCTGACGAAAATGTCTCTGAAAATGATTTTGTAGACTCTCAAGGGCACTGGCTCCCGCATCCTCCGAAAAATGCAATTAGGCATGTATCCTATATATCATATCTGGTGGAACTTTTTTTTAAAATTAATTTGAAAAACAATTGAATTCAGAAACAGGACCAGACATTCAAGTACAAGACAATCACATTTGTGATTTTTTTTTTTTTTTTGGCTAATACATTGAAGATATAAAAGTGTCAAACCACTATGTATAATAACAGTCTAATTATCTTGCTTCAAAGGGGTACATCATTATATTGCTTGAACTTGTTATCTGCCTACCATCCACCTCCTTCTTTATGAGTGATGTTTAAACTTGTCGGATACATTAAATGTTTTTGGAAAACCTGGCCTAGACTTGAGAGAATGTTATGTCGATGGAGTTTTGATGGTTTTGAAATATCGCTTAAACTGAATGGCTCAAGATGTGCAGTCATATTAAATCAAGGCTGAAAAGTTACAACTCTAATAAATTGTATTTATGCTAATGGTTGAGTCTGATTTACTGCAGCCATTAAAAGTGAAGAATAGGGGCAATAGTCTTCTCAGAACTGCCATTTTCTCTGTTTTCTCTTTTATTCTTTCCCAGCCCCACAAAGTGTGCCAACTCCCTCAAGAGTCCGCAGCATAAACGGAGATAGCATCGAGGTGACCTGGGATGAACCTGTGGTGGTTAGCGGTGTAATTGAGAAGTACATTCTGAAAGCCTACGACGATGACGACCCGCATCCACCTCGCATGCCCTCTGTCAGTGCTGAGTTTGTCAACACCAGCACTGTGGAAGGCAAAGGTAATTCCTTAGTCACACAGATCTTATTCATTTCCTTCTCCTTTTGATTGTGAATAAAAATCTCTTGAAAGTTTTTTTTCCCCAAATATTATAAATATACATATATTTTGCCTAATTAAAAATAACAAAAGCTATCTAATTTGGTAAAAACCTGTGTGAGAGCCAGCAGGTGACTTGGTGGTTATAGTGCTGGGCTCCCACACGGCTGACCACGGTTTGAGTCCCAGACCTGGTGGCTTGAAAATCATGCCAGGCATGTGTGTGCATACTCAAAATCCCAGGAGGAGAATGGAATAGAAGGGATTGGGGTGTGGCCATCCCCGCAGGGAGTGATTTCTCGCTTTCTCTCTTATTGTCTCTCTCTCTCTCTCTATGACGAGTGCACACACTCTATGGCAGAAACCTTAAAAACATATTAAAATAAAAAATAGCCTGTATCTACTGAGGACAAAAAGATAATTCTACAAAGTGCATGGGCTCTTGTGGATAGTTTCAGTGCAAGATTGATATTCTCTCTGTCCTCATAAGAGTAGGTCATAGATGGTTATAACCCTTTAATGCTTGATAGACATCTTTGGGGCTCTGCTTTACAGGAATCAGCTTACCTATTTACCATGCAAACATTTACTCTTTGGGACTAGCCCAAGTTCACATCATTATTATTTATTGTAAAATTGCTGATTAAACCCAATTATCTCAAGGTGGAGGAGTAGTCAAGCCCCAGCGTTTGACCAGCAAATCGGTGAATTGATTTCTCACAGTGCAGTATGTGATACAGGGTGATTAGAGTTCAGTGTGCTCCTATACATCATTTGCATATTTCACACTCCAATTTCTTTATATGTAGTAGACAGTATGTTTCAGCCTTATAGAATATTGAGGCACATTGAAACGGAAAGTCAAATTTAAGCTTTTTGCCAAAAATGTAAAAATAAAATTAATTGAAAAAGAAATTTCCCTACCAAGCAATTTTATAATTGGAATAAATAGAGGGATGTTGGAATAGCCTTAACTGTCTTTCCAGTACATCTATTGCGCAATCCTTTCAAGCCTTTACTTCCTCCCTTGGATTTTTTTTTGAAATCTACAGCCCAAGGACTATAGATTTTAGTCAGACAAGAAAAACCATGCTCTTTACTTTTTCTTTTCTCCTATGAAAACCCAACCTGATTAAGGTCACAGTTTGCCTTTTTTGCACATTGCACATGGTAGTTAAGTGGACTGGAAAATAATGAGCAGCTTAGCACTACAAATTCTCAGTCCTCATTTTTCAAATGGGTACTCAGTAAAGACACCTGTCCCACAAATCTTAACACACTTCTACAGTAATCTCTCTCTCCCCCTCTCATTAAATATTTTAGATTTTCCCAAACTTTTGAAATGTTAACTTCCCTTTCTCATTCCACTCATCAGAAGGTCTTATATTTTAGGTCAACTTAGACACCATAGAAGAAAAAGAACATATAGGATTTCTGTTACTTTCCTACAACCAAAAATATTTACATATTAGTTGCATTTTTCTGTGTTTAATATTAAATTTTATTTATTAGTAGGTTTGTTATTAAGGATTAAGTGAATATATACTAAAGCACTTAAAATCATTTATGGCATATAGGAGGTGTGGGCTATCATTTTATTTTATTTTTTTTTTTTTTACTTTTCTCACTTTTTTTTCTTCCTACTTTTATAGAGCTGCCCTTTTTCTACCAGAAATAAAGTAAGTCTTCATAAATACTCTGGACTCCAGCTTTTCCTGTCTTTTCAATGATGTTGCTGACAGCTTATCTTGCTCTCACTTATATTTTTAACCTCTCTCTACTGCAGTAGAGTTGAGTGTGGCCCCAAGACCAGCACTGACAGCTTCACCTGAGCACTTGTTATTCATGCATATTCTCTGGCCTACCCACACCTGCAGAATCTGAAACTCTGTGCTGCAGCTCAGCAATCTTCATTCTAACAAGTCTTCAGCTAATTGAGATGCAAGCCAAAGTTTAAAAATTACTGACCTGGTTGATTCTTCCCAGAATCTAAATAAAACTTGTATCTTCCATTAAAAAACAAAACAAACAAACAAAAGTTACAATAATCTTCCTTTTATCTCAATTTCCCTCTTTTACTCCCTCTCTCTCCTTTCCAGACTTCCTTCTTTCATGAGTTATCCAGGCACCATGTCCCCACTGTTCACTTTATCTGGCTTCTGCTCATTTCTTTAGCCAAGGACACCAACAACTGCCATGTTTACACGTGCAGAGAGCATTTTATAGTCCTCATCCTCACCACCCAGTGCATTCTGTATAGTGGATTTCTCACCATTTTCTCAAATATTTCTTAGCTTTTCTTAGTCTTGTGTTTGACTCTTGGCAAATGGATGACAATGAAAAAAATCTATATTCTCCACTCAGAGTAAACAAATAATTGTTTATATTAGATATACCCTATTGATGATATAATGCATATTTTCTGAAATAGTCATTGTAGACTTAGGGTAAGATCTAATCAGAAACTAGGGGTAGAGAGACTTTTCAGATTTAACCAGCCTCTCCCAAGGTACCGAAAGATACCTCTCTACAGAAGAGAACCCACCAAAGTTAAAGCCTGTCCAATGTATTGCTGGATGTTACTATAGAGCATGCCAAGCACATGGAAGATTATAGAGAAAAAATATTGTTAAAATTATAAGCTAATTGTTGTTTATATTTTTATACATTCAATCTGTGAAAAACTAAGGACGAAGTTTCAACTATTGATGCAAACTTGTCAATTTATCTTTCAGAGACTCTCTTTTTTTTTGAGAGATTTTCACTGTAGGGCGCGTGCGCTCGCCAGACAGACAGAGAGAGACATAGAGACAGAAAGCGAGAAATCACCCCCCAGGGGGGATGGTCACGCCGCAATCCCTTCTCCTCCATTCTCCTCTCGGGATCTTGGGCACGCACGCACACGCGCCCGGCGTGAGTTTTAAGCCACCGGGTCCGGGACACGAACCGCGGTCGACTACGTGGGAGTCCAGCGACATAGCCATTACGCTAACTGCTGGTTCCCCAGAGACTCTCTTTTTGTAAGCCTTGTTATTACTTTTACCTTCATTATTCATACTTTAATCTTAGAAGCCACATTGTTTTAGAGATATTTCTGTAACTTGAGTTGCATATTCAACTTGAAATTCTCTATGCTTTACTTGGGGAGTTCCACTCATTCACACTTTTTTTTGCTATTAATATGATTGCCCACACTTCTGCCATCATGTCTTATTCATTCCAGTTTTGCTTTTTATTGCTTTTAAATGCCTTTATGGTTGTTGTTTTGCTGTTTCATTTTTTTTTAAATTCTTGCCGGCATTGAATTATGCATTCTTTTAACTTTTCCCATCAAGGGTTTATAAAGTATATACATTGCTCACATGTTTTTTTCTAACTGCCGGAGAATACATGTTATTGCCAGAGAGAGAGAGGGATAGGGAGAGGGAGAGGGAGAACCAGCCCTCCCATGGCATGTGATCATACTACAATCCCTTCTCCTCTGTTTGTCTTTCCTGTCAGGATTTTGGACATGCCTGCATGTGTACCTGGAAAGCTGTCAGGTCTGGGATTCAAACCATACTTGACCATGTGGGATTCTGCTCCCTTAACTACTGGGCCACGGGGCCCATTCACATTTTGTTCGATTCTAATGTGAACTGCAAGGACATATGGAACAGGTACTCCTAAAGGCTAAGGAGAACTCTGCTATTGCCAGGTAGACTTCTATTGTACAGAGTCAGGATAATGAGGAAGGATGTGAATTAAGAGGCATCCCAACCAGCATGGAGAATCATCAAAGTCTAAGAATTTCACAGTGAAGAAAAAGAAAACTAGGAAGTGAGATGGAAGGAGTGAAAGGTAGAGGGCCGGAAAGCTAGATTAGGTAAAGAAGTGAGAGGTGTGGAAATTGGTTGGTGGCAGCTACTTTGGTTGAGATAACATGGTACCAAAAGAGAGAAAAATAGGGAAAGTGATTTTGAGTAGTTTCTTTTGATCTTAAATATAATCCCTCTTTGGCATTTCTGAACTGACTTTTATTGAGATTTTAATGTTTAATTTCAGTTATAAGAGATGTATTTATTTGAATGAAATAATGCTGATACTATATAATAAGCACTTTAGCTTTATTGGGACCTTTATCCATTAAGTTTAAAAATGTTACTAGGGCTAACAGACGGCATGGTAATTAGGTGCTGGATCCCACATGGCCAACCTGTGGTTCAAGTCCTGGACCCAGGGACTTGAAAGACATGCTGGGCATGTGTGCGTGAATGCCCAGCATCCCAAGGAGAGAATGTAACAAAAAGGATTGCAGCGTGGCCACCCCCCCTGAGGGGTGCTTTCTCACCTGCCCTCTCTCTTTTTCTCTCCAGAGAGCAAAATCTGAAAGAAAAAAAATATTGGGAAATGTGTTGGTTTCTTTTCTTTCATTTTCCTGTTATATAATGAACTCTTTTATGCTTCATATTTGTGTCTTTCCTTAGCTTGGAAAATTTGTTGTTGTGTATGTAATCATTACTTCTAGTGAGAAAGAACAGTTTTCAGTGTTATATATTTCTTCCCAGTGTTTTTTCCTTATTTTAGCAGCCCCAAACACACTTGGTAGGATCCAAATCAATCTAGATTCAAATCCCACCTATGTCACCTGTAAGATTTATAATCTTGGGCAAGGTTTTTTTTTTTTTTTTTCAAGGCTTTTTTTTTTTCTTTGTTTGTTTTTGGAGAGGTTTTGGCTATAGGGCGCGTGAGCTCGCCAGATAGACAGAGACAGACAGAGACATAGAAAGTGAGAAATCACCCCCACTCAGGGGGGATGGCCATGCCGCAATCCCTTCTCCTCCATTCTCCTTTCAGGATCTTGGGCACGCACGCACACGCACCTGGCATGAGTTTAAGCCACCGGGCCCGGGACTTGAACTGCAGCCAACTACATGGGAGTCCAGCGACATAGCCATTCTGCTAACTGCTGGTCCCGATCTTGGGCAAGTTTAAAAACATACCCCAGTACTGGAGTTTCCTCACATATAAATTGGGACTTATAAGCCTTCTTGACATTGTGGAATAGTTGAGAAGCTAGGAATAGATTACCTATGTAAAGCACTCTGCTCAAAAACAGACGTATAGTAAATGTTCATCAAATGAATACTTACTTTTATAGTCTCTGAATTACAGTTTCTCAATTCTAGGTGATTGTCCCATAATTATTCCCTTTTTCATTTTCTAATTGTTGCACTGTTGAATCTGCTCTTCGAACCTTCTACAATGATTTTTTTTAATTCTTCTGTGTTAGTCCTCTACAGAATTTGCATTTGTTTCTCGTCTCCTCCAGCTCACTTTGATTTCTGCCCACCTCTCAATGTTCCCTATTTTCATCTTCTTCTCTGTTGTTTACTGTCTTCGGTTTAATGGATCCCAAGTTTTTTCGATCTTATTAATAGCACACAACTGATGATGTTTAAAATTTTACAGGTTCTTAAATTAAATCCTCCCCAGAACATGATAGTCTTCTGTAATTTGAGGTCTGAATTCTCATTCTCTTGTTTAGCACAGTTTTTCCTTAAGCTAAATGCACCTCCCCCTGCCTTACTGCCACAGTTCAGTTACCCCATCCCTAAATTTATTTGCACATTATGTGTTCATGCAGGAAAATGAAATAATTTTCAAATCATTTTACTGGACAGCTAGTTGCTGTTAACACAGACCTTCACTGGGATGATGACAGGGTTAATTGAGGTAAATTTGCATTAGCCTTGCAGCAGTCCTGCTACGTTAGCTCCTTTCCCCTGGAGTTCCGTGAAGTAGAAGTACTGAGAGCTGGCTGGAGTTGCAGCCAGCTAGAGATGAGGTTTGCCTGGACACCCCTTCTAATAGTTGGTTTATACTTGCCTGGTTTCCTTCTAGGTATTCCCAAACCTTTGGTCATTTTGTTGGGATCCTCATAAGGTAGCTGAAATGATGGGTGCATCTTGAGTTGACTGGTCAACCTTAAAAGGTATTGATGTGGACCAGCCAGTGACATGATGGTTATGGGGGCTGGATCCCATGGGGCCAACTGTACAGTTCAAATCCTGGACCTATTGGCTTGAAAAACAGCCTGGATGCATGGGTGTCCAACATTATAAAAGGAGAGGGAAATGAAGGAAGAGGGATGTGGCATGACCATGCCCCACAGGGGTGCTTTCTCACTTTTGCTGTCTCTCTTTGGCAAGTGCATGCAGTCTCTGAAAAATAAAAAAATAAAAAAGAGAATAAAAAAGAGATAAGGGGAGGGGAGGGAAGAGATAAAAGGTGAGATGATGCTAGAGCCAAATGGTGGTCCAGTGGTAAAACATAGCACTCTGCAAGTCAATCCCAGATGAAAAGATTCCTAGATTAAGTTCAGAGACCTTTTAGAGTACACTGGGCATACACTTGCCCATGATCTGGAGCTCACTCACAGTTGGAGTTGGTTGTGGTGTCAAGACCCTGTTTGGGGTGCTATCTCGTTTTCACTCAACTCACAGAATAAATAAATACATACATTTTACTTTTTACTTATTTCTTTTTTTGGAAATGTTTTTGCTATAGGGCACGTGTGCTCACCAGAGAGACAGAGAGAGACAGAAAGCGAGAAATCACCCCCCATGGGAGATGGCCACACTGCAATCCTTTCTCCTCCATGCTCCTCTCAGGATCTTGGGCATGCAGGCACATGTGCCTGGCATGAGTTTAAGCCACTGGGTCTGGGACTCTAACCACAGTCGACTACATGGGAATCCAGCAACATAGCCATTATGCCTGGGTGCCCACCTTCAATTTGATATTATCAGTCTGGAATACCGCCTGGGCATCAGTGTTTTTAAAAGCTGTTAGGTAATTCAACTGCATAGTCATTCCCTATGTAAAACACTCTGCTCAAAAACAGACATACTATTAAAGGAGAAGTTTGATACCAGTGACTGAGTTCTAATTTTATACAGAAATTCTTATAGCAATTTCAGCCTCCGAAGTGAAACTTGAAAATGCAGAATGAAAAAAAGAAGATAAATAGATATGTAAAAATAATAAAAATCATACTAACAAAGGTACATCTTAGAACAAAAATGAAGTGCAGTAATTATTGGGAAGAAATGGGAAAAAAATAGTCAGACTTACAAAAAGGAGAAAGCAAAAGAAAAGACAGTGATTAAAAGTGAATATCAACTAAGAGAACTGGAAGAATAGTGGGAATAGTGAAAAGGAATATTTACCATTTATGAATTTGGTTACCAGAGAAATCCCAGTGGCCATGGAGAGTCCAAGGGTTAACAGCCCCACTCAGGAGCAAATGGGCCCCTCTGGGCCACAGGTCTAGATTCTGTGCCCTCCCAAGGCCAGGGTTCAGAGCAAGGTGTTCTGGAGAGTTCATTTCCTCAGCCGGAGCCTCGGGGTAGAAAGCCCTGCAGTTAGCACTCCTGTGTATCTTTAGACTTGTTGCAAAGGGCTCCAATTAACTCTGTGTAGCTTTTGCTGATTTCCTCTCCAGCCCTGTTAACATGCAAAGCTGCTGCCCAGAGAGACAGTCCTGGCATTTCCCCTCTAACTGAGGGCTGCTCAGAAAGTGACTTCACAATTTGATTTGAAATGATGTCAGCCATGAGTGGATTCCAGAATTTGCACGTATGGAGTTTTTTTCTTAAGATCTTTAAACATGTGTACTTAATTATCAGCATAATTAGTATAGCACCTGGCATACAACTAGTGCTATAATTGGTATACAGAAAATATTTTCTCAATTTTATTGTCGTGTTGCATTGAGCTAAAATCTAGGAGTTATATTCCTTCCTTGAGTAGAATCATAAATAATAATAATAAGTACTATTTATTATTCACTATAGTTTAGCAGATGAACTAATCATCTTTCAGGTGATGCAAATAAATCTAAATTTATGTAGAAAAATAAAAGACATTTTAATTTAAAATGCAATTGCTAACATAGCTTTTGCCACTAAAACTAGTTCAGTTCTCATACATTGTGAACTTTAATCTTTTATTTGAAGAAAGTGGGATACCTACAGAAAGTCTGTCTCTAATTTTTCTCTCCCATGGTACTAATAACAGTAGTGACTTTCAATTCTATTTGTCACATGGTGACTTCCAGATTGCTTATATAATACAGATTCTTAGCCACTCCCCCACACACACACACACCATTCTATGTATTGGGGCCAGGATTTAGAAATTTTCATTTTACCCACTGTTCCAGTTTCTTTTGGAGAAATTTCATGAACCACATGTTGAAAAACACTGGTGTAGAGACCAACAGATGACGTAATGGTTTTATCACTGGATTCTCACATAGTCGACTACAGTTTGAGCCCTGGACCCGGCAGCTTAAAACTCATGTTGGGCATGGGCAAAAGCCCAGTAGGAGAATGGACAAGGGATTGCAGCATGGCCATACGCTCATAGGGTGATTTCTTGCTTTTTATCTGCCTTTCTCTGTCTCTCTGGCAAATGCCCATGCCCTATAGCAAAAAATCTCTCTTAAAAAAAATAAAGGAAAAAATACAAACAAACACTAGTGTAGAAAGATGGTCAGTGAAAAGGGATCATTTTCACCTGCTACACTTGAATTTATCCCTGCTTTGTTTCTGCATTAGTTTGCTGCCAGGAAAATGTTAGGGTCAATGAGGAAGCAGAGGCAGTGTAAGTAGGACCTGTGACCCTCAAGAGCAGTGCTTCTGAAAGTTTTCAGCAGAAAATAAGTGAGAATTACCTGGGGAGCTTGGTAAATGCAGATTGAGCTCTGTTAGGTCTAAGAGTATGGTATGAGATTCTATATTTCTAACCAGCCCACTCACATGCCTTACTCTGTGATACCTAGTGGAAAGGCAAGACACTCGCTATTTATGTGGGAAAAGAAAGCAAAGAAAACAAAAACCTAAGTTCTAAATTACAGGATGCCCATAGGTTTAGAGAAAAAGAGAGATTAGTACAATTCTACACACAAAATATAATTGCAATGCCCTAACTGCACGTGTTTACATGACAAGTATTTAACTACATTCTTTGAAAGTAAAGAAGGCATGAAGAAAAAATTTCAAAAGCTTTTAAAACAGTGTCCTGAAATGGTGCTTACCTGGTAGCAAAAGAGAATGTGTGAATAATCTGAAGGTCTCCTAAGCATTGACAAAGAAATTCCACATTGCTGGGATGCCTACAAGGAGAATGAAGAATCAAGAGCCCTAAAGAATCATGATTAATGAAGAGTTAGAGGCGTACACAAAACCAAATTGTACTGTACTTTATGGGCCATATAAGGGATTATCAAGGGAACTTTAAATCGCAAAGGATTTTTGCCTCATACCTGACTTTGGAACTTAAACTCCGCTATCAGTAAGAGGTTACACTTATTTGTGTATATATATATGTGTGTGTGTGTACACATATGCACGTGTTATACATATATATTTAATATGTGCGTGTCTTATAAATATGTATTATAATACCCAATATAGCTACAAAGAGATGATGGTAATTTCCTCATGCAATTTTTTTTTTCTATTTAGCTGAGAATTCTTACCCTATGGTGTTCAACTCCCTGTGGGTACTCTGTATCATGTTATTTGTTCATTTGACAATAATCTGGAGGACAAGCATTGTGTTTTATATATATTTTAAGTCTCATTCAGTACTTGCTCAAGATAGGTGATCAATATACTTTTCTTGAAGAAAACAAATGAAGGAATGGATAAACAATTCAGCTTTCTGCCACTAACTCCATAGTGTATGTGATGCTAATACTGCTTTACAATGCTGAGTTTGAGTATTGAACTGGTCTTTTTAATGTCTCGTTAGTGCTATAGTCCTCTAACTTTATTAAATAATGTGCAGAACTATCATAACTTACATGAAATTTAGAATGTAACCCACATTTTTCTAATGAGGAAAAAAAAATGGCAGGGTGAATAGAATCGTAAACTTGGCTCTAAACTTGTACCTCATAGTAGAACTCAAGAGCGCTATATTTGTAGTTCATAAAAATAATGAAAGCCAGACCAGCTCTGTGGCAGAGCAGTAATTCTCTGCTAAAGAAAGACTGGTTATCACATGGCGATGGCAGATCGATCCTCTGGTCTGGTTGTCGAGGAATACACTAGCTTATAGGCAATTGCCCAAGATTGGATGGGCTGGAGGACTGGAAAAAGGGATTGAAGTATGGCGAGGCTGAAGATTGCTTCTCTCTTTCTCTCTTTCTTCTCTCACTCATGCACATGCATGCACTCTATCATGAGAATAAAGAAAAATATAATTGAAGCCTATACTGCTGCAAAGCTGATAACTACACAGAGCAGAAATATTCTTTTATATTTAAAATGGTAGCTATTATATTCTGAGCTGGTGCTAGAGCCTAACTTTGCAATCTGCTTTTATATACCATCACAATATAGCCACACACTTAGCTAAAGTATAATATGTAGAAAAATACTACTCAATAGAAAGATTTATGAAAGAAAAACTAATGGAGATGAGTTAGTTGATCATTTTCACTTAGTTGCACTTGAGAACTATAGAATCCCAAATAATGGTGACTTAAACAAGATCAAGGTTTTTCTTTCTCTGGTAATATCCACAGCTATCAGTATAGAGTTGGAAGGGTCATAGCACCAGAGACCTTTACACTTTGTCTTTATTTTTTAAAAAAGAATTATTTATTTAATTCCATTTGTTATTGTTATTATTATTTTTTTATTTGACCACCAGAGAGAAAGAGAGAGGGAAATTGAGAAAGCAAGCCACCAGGTCAGGGACTTGAACCATGGTCAGCCATGTGGGAATCCTCTGGTAATATCCACAGCTATCAGTATAGAGTTGGAAGGGTCATAGCACCAGAGACCTTTACACTTTGTCTTTATTTTTTAAAAAAGAATTATTTATTTAATTCCATTTGTTATTGTTATTATTATTTTTTTATTTGACCACCAGAGAGAAAGAGAGAGGGAAATTGAGAAAGCAAGCCACCAGGTCAGGGACTTGAACCATGGTCAGCCATGTGGGAATCCAGTGCCCTTATCCACCACACCACCTGCCAGTCCTAGCACTTCGTCTTTTTTTTAAATACCGTACTAAGGTCAAAGATTCTTCCTCATGGTTCAAGATGGCTGCTTGAGTTTCAGCCATCTCTTCTGGTTTCCATCCAGCAGGAAGGGGGAATAGATGAAAATGGTACACGCATTCACTTCAAAGGCATGGTTTAGATGTTGTTTCTCCATATCTAGTTACATTATACATTCAGAACATAGCCACATGGCAGTACCTAGCTGCGCAGAATGATGGGGAATATTATTCTTCCTCAAAGTGACCATTTGCCCATCTAAAAATTCTTTTTATTTTATTAAAGAAGAGGAGTGTAATATAGAGTAAGGACAGTTAATGTTTCTGCTATAATAGACCAACATCAGAAGAAATTTAAAAAAAATGTATTGTGATGGTGTGTTTAGATGATGACTTTTTAAAGAGTTTTTATTAGCCTTTGCTAGCTTTTATAGTACTTCATAAATTAATATTCCCTATTTGTAGTTTATTACAAACTATTTCTTTAAATGTAAATCTTGAGAGAAATTGGTCTGAAAAGAAATCACAGAACAAAAATATGGCTTATGACATAAATAGTAAAAATAGAAATGATGACATGTTCCTGCTTAGCTAATGTAGAAGAATTTCATTAGGTAATGCAGTGTTGATGAGTTAATAGCTTCGTCTAACTCTCCTGCATCCATAATGTGCCTGAACTACTTGCACACTGTAAAATCTTCAAAAAGAGTTTTTCTTTTTCTCTTTTAAGTTATTGTATTTTATGTCATAAGACTTTTTAGTACATCATTTGGATATCTTTTTGATCACCTGTTGAACCAGGGTTAAAAATAGTGATCATATATTAATTTTATTCTATAATAATACTTAGCCATGTCCATAATGCTTAATAGTCAATAAAGTTCATTTAAAATTATCAATCAGATTAAACGAAAGAAAAGTCACTCCAAATTTTGTTTTCTAACTTTTATGATCATTTTATACTTAAATTTGGGAAAAACTAAGAGGATTTTATATATATATATATATATGTGTGTGTGTGTTGTGTGTGTGCATATATGTATATACATATATATGTGTGTATAACTAAAAGTGTAATGTTATACTCAATAATACACAGACACACACACACACTCATATGGAGCTTTTATGAATCAGTTGTGTTTGTTAAGGAATATTATAGGCATACAGACTTGCTTATTTTGGGAAACAAGCATCCTCCTGTTTGTAGTCAGTAGTTTTTAGCAATAAATGTGAACATTTTAAGGCATTTTAAGATGCATTTCATAGTATTTCCTATAACAAGTATGATATTTTAATAACATTTTTTAACACTTTTTTTTTTCCATCCTTTAGAACTGGGACTTAGATCAAATGTGAGGAACAATGATCTTGTATTTGGAAAACAGAGGTTCTAATCTTAGTCCTCCTGTTTTCTGGCTGTATGACTTGAACATCATATTTTACTGTTTTCCCAACAGCAGCACCTCCTATACTGTGGGAGAGGCTTTTAGCAGGGGTCTTTAGACATTGGACAGTAAGTGATAACTTTCCTTTTTTTTTCTTTTCTTTGCCCCTCTTGCCTGCTTCCCTCTCATTCAGGTCCAATATTTTCCAGGAAAGGTCCAGTGATTTTAGTGTCAGAACTTTATGGAAGATAAAGAGTTAACACAAGTGTCTGTCTTCAAACTTATTGCCAAATTGGAATGAAACTGACAGAGATTTTGTTGTTTTTACCAATAAGGCATTGATTAAAAATTTGAGATTAGCTGTAAGTCTGCTAAGAGAATCTATTTTTTTACATGTTCTTATTTAATTTTCTTTTATACATTCAATCACATTATTTAGCTTACAAAGTGACTATTTCAACAGGTGAACATTTCTCCCTAGTCTAGTTGATAAAACTATAAAATATCTTCAACAGATAATATCACATTTCTTTGTCCCATTAATGCTTTGCCTCTCCATTTTTCTTCTAAACATCCTTCCTCAGACCCTACTGTTTCACACATACTGTATCTGGTATTTATACCCATTTACTGTATTTCTATATTATTTAGTCAATCAGTTTCAGTCATAGAGTACAGACACTTGGTAAATAATAACTGGGGACATACAGTGTCTCTCCTTCACAGCTTGGCTTGCTTCACTCAGCATTAAATCTTCCATATTCTTCTACTTTCTGTCAAAAACCAGGGTTTGGTTGTTTTTTATGGCTGAATAGTATTCAATAGAGTATATGTGCCACAATTTTTCAATCCATTCATCTGTTCATGGACATTTGAGTTGGTTCCATATCTTAGCAATTGTGAATAGTGCTGCAGTAAACATCAATGTGCAAGCACTTTTCCGATTAAAAATTCTTCTGTCTTTTGGGTAGATACCAAGCAGTGGGATTGCTGGATCATATGGTAGTTCTAGTTGTAGATTTTTGAGGAATCTCTAAATTGTTCTCCACAGTGGCTAGACCAGTAGTGTAAGAGAGTTCCTTAACTGGACAGTATTTTGCAGTCAATTAAAATCACTATTAAGCCATTTTCTGAGAGTGGAATTAGGCTCTCTATTTTTTTTAAATAGAATGATTTAAACCCCCCCCCCATTTGTAAGCATCAAAATCTGCATAGTCTTTCATCCAAGATACATGGTTTTCTGTGTTCCCTACAAGAAGTTTTAAACAAGGTCAAAAAGTTCATTTGAAGGAAATGTAAGAAAAGTTAGTTTTAAAGTTTCAGGCCCAGTCTCAGTGACAGTAGTAATGTAACACTCTTCTATACTGGAAGCCATAGGGAAGATCAGGGCTTGGGTCTCAGGTTCATTCATACGCATGGTGATCTTGGCTAGCTGAAAGACTTGGGGTGGGAGGATTGTGGTGTGAGACCTTGTTGAGGGTGATTTTCTTTCTCTTAGAATGGAAGAAATAAATTACAAAAAAAGAAAAAACCACATAAAAAATTTTACAAAGGATTTTTAGATTTAGGATAAGTATATTTACTGTTCTACATTTTAGATAAAATGAAATTTGACTTGCATTTATAGATATTAAAGATTCTTATTTTTATTTTAAATATTACTTAAAATACAATACCAACAAATTCCTTTTGGGGGGACTACTAAGAACCAAAGGGGTGAGTCTACTGGGTATGTTTCAAGATCTCTATTAAGACTGTTAAATTTTCATCCATACTTAACAAACGTCATTATTCAGTTTCATGGGGTCACTGTGTCAAAATGTCTGTGTTAGAACTTTAATTTATTTTCAGAGGTTCTTTAAGTGGGCAGAAAGCTTGGCATGTTAGATTGATTTACTCTCTTTAATCCATCCACTGGGTTGATTTTGGATGTATACTTAAAAAATCTGAATTTATCAGCACTGCAGCAGAGTCCTGAGCCAGAAAAGTGTCCTTCTCATCTCTCCTTCCTCTGACTGGTTTTCGTTTAAAAAGTGGGTTCTTCTATTATGTCTCCAGGTAGCAGTAGCAGCTCTGCCTGTGTGGTATCCCTTACCAGATGGCCCTCTTAATAAATGCCTTGCTCTTGCCCACCCTCACTTTCTTGATCCAAATGTGAAATGCCAGCAAATAAATAAGAGCATTGTACTCTGATGAGTTCTCTTGAGATGCAAGAAAGCCCTGGGGGGAGAAAACTAGAAATGGCTTTTTTGTTTGCTGTGACTGTGCCTAATTACTGGCCAGTAGATAGAAGACACCACTTAGATACTATAGACATTAAAGATAAAGGGGGGGAAAAAAAAGAGCAAGAGAGACAGATAAGAAATATTCCATATTATTCTCAGTGCCTTCGCTAACATGAAAACACTCTTGGATTGTTGGAGTCCATTTGAAATAATGTGCGTGATCTTTGCAGAGGGACCACTGACTTTGGACTCAGGGTAGATGATGTCTGTGTGCAGATTTCACTGCCAGACTAAAAGTGCAATGGAAATGAGTGGGTAATGAGTGCAGAGCCGCCAGTTCTTTAATTGAATTAAAAGCTGGGTGACATCAATGCAGACACCTGTCCAATTACAGACAGGCCAAGGTGTTTACCATTGCTGTACAAGCGATTCGAAGATGACAGAAATCTTTCCGCCCACAGATTAACATAATGAAGGAGAACAGATTACAGTGGATGCCGGCCAAACACCTAGGTTGGCAGCTGGGGGTGGGGTGGGGGAGGGAGGAGGAGTCTGCTGAAGTATGAAAATAGAAACAAGAGTCCTTTTTGCTTCTCCGAAACGGGTTTGGCTTTAAAACGGATGCCATTTTGCTTTGTGTCTCAGGCTGGGATTCCAGGCAGAGCATCTATATGTGTCTGTATTTAGTCAGAGGAGTTCATCATCCAGTTTCAACGTCAAAACAGACTCCTCTGTTGTTTCCTGCATCTCGGCGTACAGAGTCCTATTAGAGGCACAAAAGCTTGCACAGCTGGTGTCAGATCCACAACGATTTTCTCTTAGGTACTCGGGCTGCCTCCAATTACAGAGAGACAGAAAGCAGGAAATCACCCCCCAGGGGGGATGGCCATGCCGCAATCCCTTCTCCTCCATTCTCCTCTCGGGATCTTGGGCACGCACGCACACACACCCGGCGTGACTTTAAGCCACCGGGTCCGGGACTCAAACCGCGGTCAACTACATGGGAGTCCAGCGACATAGTCATTACGCTAACTGCTAGTCTCCCTTAATATTTCTCTTTGGCTTCTTTGAAACTTGAAGTTAGAGCAACAGAGAGAAAGTTCTGGAGATAATAATCTAAAGAAACAGTGTCTGTTACTTTGCTGGCTCCCTGGGAGGGGTGGGTGAGGGAGGGACTGTTACAGTGGGGAAGATAGGCACATGGAGCTAAGAGGCTGAAAAGGCTTCATTTTTCAGTCCATCATCGAGTGCCTGGTTTTGGTAAACCATAGTAATAGCTACTAGAAAATGGGACAAGTAAGGAGATAATTAGAAATGCCCTCTGCATTCAAAGAATTTCCCTAGTCAAGTGAAGGACTTTTAAATTGCAAGCTTCTCCAGGGTGAGGCCTTTCCTCTGCTAAGTGGATATCCACAGAGCACAGTTTGGTGCCCTATGCAAGGAGGCTCCCACAATGATGTGTTTTCTTCCCTAAATCCAGTCCCTGCCCCTGCTCTGTCAGCGTGGCCTTTCTGTACTGACGGTGGCCTACAGGACTGCAACTCAAAGAGAACCGACTTACTCCAAACTCCCTTGGTGTAGCATGTCAGGATTTCTCAATGTTAAGCATTAATGCAAAATGCATTATCGCTTAGCAGTGAGAGTTATGGGCCTGCTGGTGCCAATGATTTTAATCCAGATACCAACACTCCTGTGTTTCATGGGATACTAACACTTTTAAGACATCAATAATGCTTACTTTATGCTTATTGAATGTTTTTTCAGCTTGCCTTCTTCCATTATCAACAGGGACTGGCAAGTTTCCTGACATGGTTGGGGTCATTTTCTGATTTCACCGAGTTCTAAGGCCAAAAGGGAGTTTGAGAGGTCATTCAGCTTGCCTTGTGATAGGGACACTTCCAATTAAAGGAAAAAAGAGTTCTCTGTGATGTCTCCTAAACAGGGAGATTCACATCTGCATCATCTTAAAGTTCTTACTGTCAGAATATGCTTTTTTTATTATTATAAACAACCCAAATGTCATAAAGGGATACTACGCCATTTTCTTTTCTTGGTTTTCTATAGTCAATTTGTGTGTGTGTGTGTGTGTGTAGGATTCCTTTATAAATATGCCATGCTATATATTTTTCAGTATTTTTTAAAACATACTGAAACATACTCTCAGTGATTACCCTAATTGTTTATTTATCTTTAATTAAATAATAGGCCTCCTATCCTCTTGGACTGGGAAGTCCAGGTTTTATAATTGCCCTTTATTCACTTGACGTATATAGAAACATAATGCTTTCTGTATTAATCTATGTTGCTGTTGTTATCACTGGGGTCTTTCTAGCTCTAACTTTTAAAAATATTAGAATCTTTGTAACAATCAGTTATGTTCTGTAGTACTGTTCCCAGAGGCATATTGAAGAAACATTGATAAATGCTTTTTGATGATGACATGTTATCATAGCAGTATTATATATTTATTTTTCCTGGAGGGTATAATGATACTTAATAGCTCTCAGTGATCACTCAGTGATATCAAAGGATTTATCCAAGAAGGGCTACCATACTTAGTTTGAGAGAGCATATACTCACTATCTTCCTCTCTTTTTTATTTATTTCTTTTTAGATTTTTTTGCTGTAGGGCGTGTGCTCTCACCAGAGAGGGACAACGAGAGGGAAAGTCACCCCACAAAGGGGATGGCCATGCCACAATCTCTTCTCCAGTCTCCTCCTGAAACCTTGAACATGTGTGCACACATGTATGACTTTTTCAAGCCTCCAGGTCCAAGACTCAAACCATAGTCAGCCATGGGAATCCAGCACCCTAACCACTATACTACCGGCTGGCTTCTTACTGTCTTTCTGTGGTAATGATAGCACTGCATGTTTTTAAGAATTTTAAATTTATTATCATTATTATTTTTCCATTTGCCATAGATCACATGCCTTCATCAGAGAAAGAGAGAGACACTCAGAAGGGGAAGACAAAGAAAGTGAGAAGGCAAGCCGCCAGGTCCAGGACACAAACTGCAGTCAGCCATGTGGGAGTCCAGCACCTTTAACCACCATGCCACCTGCTGGCCCCCATAGCACAGATTTTAGTAAGCATCAACTTTAACCCATCCTGGTGAATGCTCCATACTGAGGATCAAAGGAGGTAAACCACATACCCCAGACTAAGGATAGCTTTGTCATTATTCCAATTAAGTGAAGACCACTTGGTTGACCAGCCCACTCACCCATTAATTATAACCTGACAAGAGGAGAGAAAACACCAAATCATTCCACCAACAGAAATAGATAATACTAACCTGTATTTAGTGTAAAATTTGTTAATATCGACCTGTATTATTCAGATGGTTTGACAGGCTGAGACATATGAGCAAGATTCCCACTGAAAAGAGGAAAGAAATGCCACTGCAGCTTCAAGATATAAAACATATTTTTGGAAAGTATGATTTACAAACTACCCAAAACCTTCTACCTGAGATCCAGAGTTGGCAAGAACCAAAACATCAGTTTTCTTCTTTTTCTACCTTCTATTTTGTAGCTCTCATTTCTCAGTGTTTATTATTGTTTCACCTAACTTGAAATGGGAAATGTGAGCACTTTGATAAATGACCTGAAAGATGATCTAGTTTCTTTCTAGCATCTTTCTATAAGAATCTCAGGATTTTCCTGTGAAATGCAGTACAATTTGGTAAACTTCTCTCCCAAAGCACAAAGCTAAATAAAGCAAGTTTGCTGAGAGTATTGCTTTTTTTTTTTTTTTTTTTTTAAGGTGTAAACTTTGTGTGGGGGTGGGGGGCTGGATTAATGAAATTTCATGGTATGTGTATACACACAAAATAACTCCTTAAGTGAAGGTATAACAAGGTTAAGTAAAACATAGAAGATCATTTACTTAGTGCGAATTCAGCATCTCGTTTGACTAACACTTTTTAAAGGCTGTGTTGATATCTTTCTTGATGAGTTGATGCAACAATTATAATTCCAACATTGTACTTCAGTTATGATTTAGAAAGAAGTGGTGGCTAAAGTATTCGATAAGGCCAGATTACAAAATTATAAAATAATACAACAGCTTTTATGTTTCTCAATGATAATATTACCAGGATGAATGACACATTTCAGATTTCAGATCGCCAGCCTGTCTAAGGTCATTGTGTCTTTTTGGACACTTATGTTCAGCTATATCCTACCCATCTGTGAAAGGCACTGCTTTCCATTCATACCATGTAAGTGATGAACAAAGGAACGTACCCTCCTATCCAACATGTTTTTCTTGCTTGCTTTAGGATGAAAAGTTTTATTCTTTGGGGACTGATTCATTTCTTGTTCATGTTGCATTATGCTAATTCATACATGCAAGCCATCTTATTTATAATAAGGGGTGTGTGCACTTCTTGAGAAAGAGACAGATAGCAAGAAGTCACCCCTCCAGTGAGGATGGCCTTAACCACAATCCCTTCTCCTCTCCTGATTTTGGACATTCATGCATGTACGCCTGGTGTGAGTTTTAAGCTGCAAGGTAGGGGACTCAAACCATGGTGGACTACATGAGAGTCCAGTGATGTAACCATTACGCCATCTTGTTTCCAGTCTTATTTACAATCTTAAAATAAATTATAATGTGACAATAGGAAAGATGGTGGCAAATGCCAAAGATTTTTTAAGAATGGAATAGCAAGAATATATTTTATAATGGTACGTTAGTTTTGAGCCTAGAATTAAGGGTCCATGGCAGAGGCATAAAGATATGGGAAAATGACACTTACGAAGTAGTTTAGGATGTTGAATCTGGGTTGGGGCATATTGAGTGTGAAATACCAGTGGGACATTGAGGTGAGGAAGCAGGGCCCACAGTCAGTAATTCAGAACTAGAGTTTGGAAGAGATAATGGAATCTATAGATATAAATTTGATCACTGAAAGGTGACGCTGGATGAATCATCAAAGGCAAGTGTTTAGAAAAAGGAAGAAACCTGAGGATCCAACCTTGTGAAATGAAAGCTATCTTCAACAATTTTATTTAAAAATTGCATTATGAAAAAAAAAACTTTACATGGATTTCAAAATTTCTCTGCACCAAAGTAAACTCACTCGCAACTTCCATTTTTCTACCACCTTTTTGAATCCCCTCATGCTTAAGGGACTGTGAGAGAGAGAGAGAGATGAGTCAATCAAGAAAAAAAAGGAGCTCTTCAGTACTTTAGAAGAGTGACTATAAACTTCAGTGGCACAGAAGGAAGCCAACAGAAGATAAATATAGGAAGATAAGAACTGAGGAAGGATTACTTGATGTAAGGGGTCACTTGTGATCTTTATAAGATAAAAATTATTTAATATCCTGTAGAGGCAGAAGTTGAGTTGCAAAATTAGTGCAACTTGGACAGATATAATAGCTCTGCACTGAAGTTTTCAACTTCTGTACTGCGAACTAAGTACTGTGTATTCCTAAACTCATCTTAATACTAACCCTCTGTGGTAAGTACTGAAATATCCCCATCTCACAAATGAGTCTTGTGTGGCCTCTCCTTCAAGATAGGGTTAACCATTATCCATTTACAGATGGAGAAACTAAGGCACAGAGGTCTGTACAACTTACCCAACTCCATGCAGCCCATTAGTAGTGGAGCTGAAATTTAAGCCAGAAAGTCTGGCCCAAGCATCTGTGTTTTTTACTCTGCATTGCTACATGATGAAGGTGTGTGTGTGTGTGTGTGTGTGTGTGTGTGTGTGTGTGTGTGTGTGTGTGTGTGTGTGTGTGTGTGTGTGTGTGTGTGTGTGTGTGTGTGTGTGTGTCTGACATGTTCATTTGCTCTTAAGACACTCAGTAGAGAGAAATAATGTCTTAAAAGAAAGTGAGTTCAGAATTTGGGTCATGGTCTGGGAGTGTTAAGAGGAAATGAAATCATGGTGGCAAGAATAGGGGAAAGCAGAAGGTTATGACACAAGGGGGTTTTGAAATTAGGAAGAGCTGAATTTGGCATGAGACGGTCACATGTGTATGCATATTAGTTCATTGGCATGCTGTCTTCTTTGGCCATGAGCTAAGGTGATGGTGCCAAGTAGATGGATATTTTCATGTAGAAGCATGACAGAGAGGGTTTGGTAGCCCAGACACAGACCTGGGGAGTTGCTGGAATGAAAAGTTGAAGGCAGCACTAGGGAGCAAAAGCAAGTGGGAGTTGCCAAGACAAACAATGGCTTATGGTCTTTGTTTCATTCTGGCTCTTTGCTCTTTTAATATTTAGGATGTTATACTGGGGAGGGAGAATACAGAACCATGCATATTAAAATTTGTGATTGAATGATGCAAGCTGTCACCAATATTGGCACTTTGAAGCAATAATATATTCCCTAGGTTATTGAAGTTTTAATCAATAAAGGGATACCAGGAATAGGACCATCTTTTAATAAGAATAGTGATAATCTAGGTGATTAGGATTAAAGACCACTCTAAAAAACTTCTGCAGTAGAAAAGTGGTGAGCAAATGCACGGATTATGTTTTTCATACTTCTTTAATTCAAAGGATCAACTAAATAAAGAATTTTTGCCTTGATTATGAATACAAGTAAACAAAATGTGTTTTTATTTCTGCAGGTACTTTTAATTGTCAAACAAATCTTATATATCCACTACCAAGTCAGGTTAATTCAACACTTTCATGTGTAACACTTCTGTTTAAGACAGGTGTCTTAATTAAATAAACTAATAATTTTGCAAGTAGAAGTACAAAAGCATAATTATCTAATTTGCTAATTGTTCAGCTATGTTAATTTGCATATTTGTTAGCTACAACATAAACAAATAGCTTGTATATGTGTATCCTACAGTTAAAAATAATGAAGCCACTCTTGGGAGTAGCATTTTCTTAAGTGTGTTAATAGATGCCACATAAAAAGAACTCTTTAGTTAAATATGGTTGAAAAATGCTAAGTTAAAGAAAATTAAATAGTTTTGCTTCTGCAGGAGGTCTAGAATCCTGGAATGAGATAATATGCATCTTAACTATTAGAAACATTGGGCTCTGCTTTATAAAGTATTTGTGGAAACTCTCCTCCTGCCCCCTTTTTAATAGGGGTGACATCAAATACTTAACAATAAGTTGGTCTTACCATTTTTTCTCATGAGTCACCCCACTCTGCTGTTAGTAGACAGGCAGGAAATGAATGAAAGAGGCATATATTTTTGTTTTCTATCTCTGTCTACCTCTGTGTCTGTCTCTGAATCTCTGCATCAGCCTCTCTCTCTCTCTCACACTCACTCACACACACACATACATATACAAACACTGATTTTTATAGATGTTTATGATAAACATGCAAACTTCTTTTGTTCCCTCTTTTATTATAGGCATATTGACAGGCTTGCTACCCTTCAAAAACTATGCAATAACCCTAACTGCTTGCACTTTGGCTGGCTGTACTGAGAGCTCACATGCATTGAACATCTCTACTCCACAAGAAGGTAAAGTAATTTCAAAGGTCTTGACTTCCACATTTCAGTCATGAATAATAAAATAGGAGAAGAGCTAAATGCTGCAAGGCCATTTGCTGGAAAACCCCAACCTAATTTGATGACAAAGTGCATTGCCAGGCCATAATTGCTCCATTTTTTTGGGGGGTGCGAAAATGAATCAAACTCCATACCCTTTAATGACATGCATCTTTAATAGCTGTAATGCAGATTAATGGGCTTTTTAATTGCTGTTACATTGTTCATGCAAGAGCCTTGTCATTAATATGAAGCATCTGAAAGATTAATGAAAGCTTCCTCATTTTACTATGGCTCAGAAGTAAATCTAGAGACAGTCTGACTAAAAAGAATTGATTGTATGGCACAGTATGAAATTGAGAATCAAACGGTTGATTTCCATGGTCTCTTTTAACTGCTAAACACCAGCACAGGCAACAATTATTTCAGTATGATGGAACCTCCAAATGCCAATCGAGGCATTATTAATCACTGCTCAGTTCTTCCCGACTTAAGTCTCACTTTTGTTGTACTTGGAACTCACAAACCGTTGGCATAAATTAATGTTTTAGAAAGCGTATGTTAACAAGGCAGTGAGAAAGAGAAAATATTTTACCACTCCAAAGTGAAAGCTTTGCTCAAGCATCAGAACGTCTCTCTTCAAGAAATAACAGCTCTCAAAACATTTGAAGCATTGTTACTTCATATTTCTCCCTCCTGGATGAGAGGGTCTGCACATTGCTTAGGCTGACTAGTTGTAAAGTTATTTCGGAGATTTAAAAGCTTGATCTTTAGAGCAAAAGAGCCCATCTCTTTCTCTTTCCCACTATCTATCCATCCTCCCTCCTTTCTCTTCCCTCTTTCCCACGTTTAAATTCTTCAGCAAGCACCACTTGCACAGAAAATACACAAGAGAAAGGAAGGCATAGGCACATATGATGAAGCCATGACAGGATAAAGGTTGTCAAAAAAATCCTTCTTGTGACTCTTTATTCTTTGTGCTTTGCTTCTGACCTGAGCAGACGCTTCACCTGGACTGCGTCAGTCCATTTTCAGCCATTCGTCAATATTCTCTCCATCTGTTCTACTGATAAAACACTGTGAGGGGCAGGAGGAAGAGACATTTGACAGATGGAAAAATGTTAAGTTCTCTTTTTTGGAGAAATGCATAGATATAGATATAGATATAGATATAGATATAGATGATATAGATAGTTGGAAAAGTCATGATGTATTTTTTTTTTTGCATAGGAAAACAGAAAAAAAAAAAAGTCAGGTCTTTTATGACAAACCAGTAGTATACATCATGATGGGAGACTTCATGTAAATATGAAAGTCATGTGAAAATAAAAATTTCATAAAAAACACTGTTTTTCTTAGTGTACCATTGTGTCTGCTAGGGTATGTAATCATCATCCCCTTAAATATGTGTTTCCACCAGCCTCCATTTAGGACAAATCCTTCTGTGTCTCTGACTTTTCCCTCCAAATCCACTACATCCATCCTCTCTGTTCAGGTTTTGCCTGGTACTTTCACATCCATTTCCTCATTATGCCCCAGAGGGATCTCATTCAACTCAAGTTCACCATTTCCTTTCCATTCAAAATATCCCCAAACATCTAACTTTTCCACAAAGTTATCTTTTATTTACTATATGATAGGTGTGTTTAGGGTCAATTCTTAACAAAACTTTTAGTACTTATGACTCCAGTTCATTGTCCACTACAGAAAATGAACAGATTTTTGTTTTTATTTTAAATACTAACACACAATGTAATTTTATATATAATTAATTTAGATGTTTGAGCTACTTCTGTAATTATATACAGGCTTTTTAATACCTATGATGAGTCACTTTCACCAACATTCTTCATCTCAGACCCAAAGCTCCTCGAGGGCAGGGGGACGCTGCTTGATTTGCCTTGATGGTCACAGCCCCATGTAGGGATTGTGGGTTAATAATACTTTTGATGAAGTAACACAAACATCAGTCAAGGGAACTAGTGCAAGTACGCCCCATCCATCATTGATGCAAATTCTCATAAATTCAGGACAGTTATTTAGCACTGTTCCTAAAGCAATTACTGACAAGCTGCCTGTGAATCAGTAACATTTCCATGCATGGGATTTCAGGTTTATTCCATGATTTATTGGTTTAGGTCTGAAAAGTTTGAATTAGAAAAGTAAACTAAAACTAGACTCTATAAATCTCTTTTTTTTCCCCCCGTACAGCGCCACAAGAGGTTCAGCCACCAGTAGCCAAATCCCTTCCCAATTCTTTGTTACTTTCTTGGAATCCACCCAAAAGAGCAAATGGCATTATAACTCAGTATTCTTTATACATGGATGGGATGCTAATCTATTCAGGCAGTGAGAAGAGCTATGCAGTCACAGGTAAGACTTTCATGGTTAGAGGTTAATAACTGTAGTCTAAATTAGACTGGCTCTGTGTGTATGTGTGTGTGATGACCATAGTCTACAGTTACCTGAAAGTGTGGATTTTGAAATCACATTATTTGCTTTTGTCTCTTGTTTGGTCACTTCCATTTCAAGATCTGTATGATTGTATTAGATCTATGGTGAAGCCAAAGCTGAAGAAATGGGCAACTGTTTATGTCACCACCCTCCACCCAAGGCTGCCATACTATGTGTCCTCTTCTATAGATCCCACCACTTCATATATAAATTCATTCTCCTACATACCTTTACTCAAGTGAAGAGGGAGCCTTGGAAATGTACCAGCACAAAGAGCCTTCCACACATGAATGCCCTGCCCCCAACAGATGACAGGCTGTCCTCAGTTAAACTCACAGTGCCCAATTGAATCAATAACATCATTTCCAATAATCTACTGTCACCTGAGTACATCTTTTAAAATCCTTATCTATGTAGGATAATTTTAAGACAGAGAAGTATGACTCAGTGTAGTCTGAGAAGAAACGTAGTATGTATGCCCATATGTATGGACGCTTTAGTAAAATGAAGTGAATTGCTGAAAACCTTCAGAAATACAGGTGGCCTACATTATGTATGTTGCCTACTATCTGTTCCATGTTTGTATTTGCCTAGTACTTGTACTGGTTATATATTTCATGTTATTTTATATACCATATTGGACTTTCAGGTAAGACATTATTAATCTAACAGTGATTAAAACAAAACTGAGACCTAGAGGTACTAAGTTCTTCATGAAAGGTCACAACTTAGAGTTAGAGGTAGATTTAATTATTTATGTGTTCACTGATCTACACTAATGCCAGGGACTAAAGTTACTATGGGGGCTAGACACTGTCCCTCCTCACTTCTCATTCACAGCTTCTAGGGATATGTATAGATGCTGATGTGAAGTGTTGGTGGGCCAGGCTATGTATTCATCTAGTTACATTCTCAGGTAGTGTACGAGTGTGTGTGTGTGTGTGTTTGTGTGTGTGTGTGCGTGTGTGTGTAAATTTGCCTTCTGTCTAGTCTGAGAATCTTCAAAGTATAAAAACTACTTTTGATTGTATTTATCATACTTGGAGAGAACTCTGTAGTATGTATTCTACAAGGCAGATATTTTTGTTACTCCCATTTTACAAATGAGGAACCTGAGCTATAGCAAGGTAAATTAATCTGTGAGTGGTAGACTTTGATATTATCAATGCAGACATTCTATCTATGCTGAATAGAGTGTGGTCTTAGAAGAAGTTGCTTAACTTCTCTGAGAGTTAGTTGGTTTCTGAATCTGTAAAATAGGAATGACTACATTTTTCAGTATTTTGAAAAAATCAGAACTACAACATTAAACACAGAGCATGTTGTTAATACTTTGTATGGATGAGTTATAAGTATTATTTTCTGTAGAACAGAATTTATTTGATAAACAAAAATAGATTAATTTCAGGCCAGCAGGTGGCATATGGTTAAGGCACTGGATTCTACATGGCTGACTCCACAGTTCAAGTCCTGGATCAAGTATCCTGAAAAACACATGAAGTGCATATGTGTGTGTGCCCCAATTGCCAAGAGAAGGATGAAGGAGAAGAGATTGCAGCATAGCCATCCCCCCAGAGTGATTTGCAATTTTCCCTTTCTTTCTCTGTCTCTCTCTAGTGAGCACACACTCCCTGTAGCAAAAAGTCAAAAAACAGACAAACAAACAAACTGTTTTTTAAAGATTAATCTCACCTTAACAATATATGATGGCATGATTTTAACTAAAACTTATGGACCACAGAACTTATTTCATAAAAAGTTACAACATGGAATAAACTTCAGACAAATTAATTCACAAAGCACCTTCTGTAGTACTAAGATATATCAGGGCACATAATAGTTTCTCATGCCTTTAGGCCCAGAATAGACATTTTCTCTGAGAAGCCATCTCTGACTCCCCAGCTGTGACTTAGGGTTGCCCCTGTATGCTCACTCAATATCTTTATATCCCTCCCCCCACCCTTCTTGTTTGCATTGTCTTGAATAATACTGTTGGATTATCTGGTGGCTTGCCGGCTAAATCATAAGTATCATGAAGACATGATTGTGTCTTTCTTGTTTATTACTGCATCTCCAGACCTAGCACAGAGTGAGTATTAAATCAATAGTGTTGGAAGAATAAATTGATGAAGTCAGATGACTTCTGGGAATAGGAAAAAGATAGCAAAGGGGGACCAATAGAGGATAGGAGAAGGGTAGGAAAAGTGAGAGAGAAGAAAAAATCTTTAAGGTAGCAAGCAGAGGAAGAGAAACTAAGATCTTTTCCATGTGCAGAAACAAATGAAGAATTGGTCAATGTGAGATTGGAATTCTGACGACAAGTCTTAAATCGTGGGCCCTAATTATTTCTAAAATGTGCAGAACACCATATGAGGGAAAACTGCAAAGTTATAATAGAGCAGGATGGGGAGGAGAGGAGGCAAGAATTCACATCAATTCCTAATACTATGTACATGAGATTGAGTTCTCCATCTCATTTGATTGAGTCATAATAGAGCTATGTGACTATAGGCTCTGCATTGAAAGATTGTAGCAAATGTTACCATGGTAGAATAGCACCATAGATGCCTCATATATAATATACAGTACAAAAGTGATAAATTTTTAATGTCCACAACTGTCTTCTGTAGCTACAGTGGAAATAGGTTCTTCAATGGTCTTTGGTCTTTATGTAATATTTTAAAGAATTTTTCTCCAGGGCCAGACAGTGGAGTGGTGGTGAAGGGGCTGTATCCTACATGGAAAAATGAGGATCTAAGACCCAGACTTGATGGCTTGAGAAACACGCCAGGCACATGTGCATGCCTGCCCAACAAATTCCATAGGAGAACAGAAGAGAAGGAATTGCAGCGTGGCCCCAGAGGGTCCTTCCTCGTGCTTACTCTCTCTTTCTGTATCTCTGGTGAGCACATGCACCCTATAGCAACAATTAAAACAAAAAGGGAAAATATCTCCAGTTATACAGAGCATTTTTTTTTTCCCCTTAGCCTTTTTGACTTCTCACAAGTAGTTATATTCCTTGTTCTTCCTCAGATAACTTAAGATCTGAAGCATGTTGGGATTGCAATGTTGGTCAAGGAGAAAGGAAATTAGACTGAGAAAGTTAAGGTGGGGCCCAAAGGTATAAATGACTGTTCTGACTACTACTTAAACAACCTGAGGTTTACATAGGTCAAGAGACTAGGTAGTAATTGTTGAAACCAATTCAAATGTTGGATCCCAAAGTCTATGCTTTTTTAAATTGCTACATATTCTGCTTCTTGAATATATTTTATTTTTCCTTAGCACACCTCTGAAGGGCAAACAGGGACCTGATTACAAACCCTTGAACACCTGTATTAGTCTATGAGGAATGCCATAGCAAAATATCAACCCCTGGGTGGCCTAAACAATTTATTTTCTCACAGTCTGGAGGCTAGAAGTTCAAGATTGGTGTTAGTAGGTTTGGCTTCTCCTGAGATATCTCTCCTTGCCTTATAGACAGCAGCCTTCTCAAGGTGTGCATTTCCACAGTGCAAACACATCCTTGGTGTTTTTTCTTCTTCTAGTAAGAACATAGATCCTGGGCTCCAGCAGTTGGTGTGGTGGTTAAGGCACTGGATTCTCACATGGCCAACCACAGTTTAAGTCCTGGACCCAGTGGCTTGAAATTCATGCCATGTATATGTGCATGTGCATGCCCAAAATCCCAAGAGGAGAATGGGAGAGAAGGGATTGCAGCGTGGCCAGCCCCCATCAGGGGCTATTTCTCTCTCTCTTTCTCTCTCTCACTCTCGCTCTCTGACAAGTACACACACACACTCTATGGCAAAAACCTAAAACAAAAACTAAACCAAAATAAAACAAAAAAAAAAAACAAAAAGACATCAGTTCTATTGTATGAGATCCCCACCTTTATGACCTCATTTAACCTTGTTTACCTCTTTTAAAGCTCTATCTCCAAGTATAGTTGTATAAGGGATCAGAGTTTCAACATTTAAATCTTGAGTGGACACAATTTAGTCCTTATGTCCTTTCTATATGGGGTGAATATCCTCTTATCTAGACATTCTCAAATTGCATGAGAATTGAATACACTAGGCTTAAGTTTTCTTTCCACTCTAAAATTTTACTTCTGTGATAAGCACTACACTCAGGTCATGTATACCTTCAAAGTCAGTCTGTCTTCTAGGACTCACAGAGAAGGTAGATGAGAAGGGGTGTCCCTCTGGCTGCAGTGAGCTAGGGAAAGGCTGATAGGAAACTTTGCAGCAAGCTTTAGCCTTACTCACACCCTAAGTCCACGCCATGTTTCTCATAACATGTGTCGACGAGGCCGTTGGAACTCATTCTTGTCCCCATGTCAGGATATTTGTACCCTGGTATCCTTTTCACACTGAGCAATGTGTGAGTAGAACTTCTGTTCCCAAGGATGGGTGTGTCAGGAATAGTGGCAGTTTAGAGCCGCTGAAATGATTGTGTACAGTGCTAAAATGTCTCTTCACAGAAAAACAGAAATGGGACATGTAGTCTACTATATTAGGAAAACAATTGATAGGCTTTTTAATGATGAAAGTAATATATGCTTATGGATGATCATTTAAAACAAAGACATCACATACCTGATAACCCCACTTACAGAGAGAAATGTAGTATTTGATGTAATTCCTTCTAGTGCTTCATTTCAATAAAATTGAACTATAACCTATATAGAATTTTAAATCCTTACATATTTTCTTTATTATATTATGGCTATATCCCTATATCTTTAAACATTTTCTAAAAATATTTTGAAATATTTTTATCATATCCTATTTCATCTTTAGGATGTTCATTAATGCATGTAACCATTAGCATAATAGTTTCTAATTTGTCTCCAATTTAGATGTATTGTGATAAATAGCATTATACAAAAGTCTTTATTTGCTAAATTTCTAAAAGGGGAATAGCTATATCAAAAGTAGTGAACTTTTACCAAATATTTGTCACACTGTTCCCAGAAAAGTTATCAATAATGAATGTCATATTCTTAAATCTTTGATAAATTTTCTAAGTGAGAAAATGTTATTTTTATTTATATTTTAGTGACTAGTTATACTGAATAATTTCTGTATGATTATTTGTCATTTATATTTTACTTTGACTCATCAGATCAATGTTTATGAGGCAAAGTTTAATGGGGTAAGAAGTAATTTTACAGTTTCTTCAAGAGCTAAGTTTCATTTCCTGTTTTCCCTACTTAGAATCATCTGCACTATTTAAAATGCTTTGCCTTCTACACGATCAGAAACTTCCTTAATAACTTGGTTTAATGTCCCTTCCTAAATATTCGAAGTGTCAACATTTTTTTCCTCACTCCTACTCCATTTATTTGTAGTTTCCTTGTAAGTTTCAACTCAGAACCAACATTGTCCTGTTATGCTAAGCAAATGAATCTTGCTACGAGGGTGGATACAGGTACAAGTAAATGGATTTCAATTCAGACGCCACTTAGCATCTAGGTGGTTTGCATTTTTTTCTTCTTTCTCTTAAATATGAAGCATTAAAAGTCAAAGGCATTGCTGCACCTTGAGTTAGTATAAAATATATTTAAAAATGCATACAGTTCAAATTTTTTGCCTTGCATAGGCCATAAGTTAGTAGTATGGCGGGTCAGTTCTGACACTGAAAAATGAATCCAGTTAGAGAACCTCCCGAAGGCTGTTGATGTTTGCTATAATAAATAGCACACACTTTAAGTCAAACTTTTTCATTCTGTATTCAAAGGTAATGGATTTTTCGTAACCATAGTAACCTTGGTGTATTTCTGGATAAATACATGAGGTATATACATTCTAGTTTTATTTTTGAATATAAACTACCACATTATGTATTACTAATAATATGAAAAATAGGATGTAGGTTAGTATAATGACAGCTTAAACTAGTATGCATTTTTCTTCTGCAAAAAATAAATATTTATCAAAAGTATAGGTTCAATTAATTTTTCGCCCCGTTTTGTGGTATTCTGGTGGTGCCATTTATCTTTTTGTGCAAGATCTCCATTAATCTCTTATTTCTATGCCATAACAGATTTTTAAGAATTTTGAGGTAAAAACCAATTGTGTTTTAAAGCTTATGATTAAAAATATTATCAAAAGATTGAAGGACCAATGTTGAAATCACTAACTGAGCTATTGTGAGCCATTTAAAATGTGTGTATACAGTATGTTCCTAAGTAGGTAGAAAAAGAAACCTTTGTGAGACTGTTCCACATACCAGGATTGTTTCCAAGTTCAGGCTAGATAGCATCCTGATTGATGATGACTATCAAACTGTAGCCAACCAGATCATTCTCATTTTAAATGAGCACCCTACCAGAAACTGGCAATCTTTAAGAATTTGTGAAATGTTTCAGAAAAGCTCACGAAGTTTTTAGAAACAAGAATAGCCAAAGAGTAGTAATCAGGAGAAGCATACTACAAACACAGCAAGGATGTTTACATGTGATTAGTGCTACCAAATCGGGAAAGGGCACTCATGCCCTGATTTTCTTTTTTTTTATGCATGAGTGGTTTTTGATGACCCCAACCAAAGCCATTGTTGTTGACAATAACTAGAACTTCAAAAGAGGTGAGGTCAGTAGGAATTCAGTAAAAAAAAAAAAAAAAAATCTGGTACCAAATTATAATGCATGTATATTTCAAAGAATTATCTAATAAGTTTATAGTAGTCTTACAGTTGAGTAAGAATGGTGGCTAATTTGTAGAAACATAGACAGTCTCTCCCACTGCTGTTCCATCAGGACCAGGGTTTCTGTCATTTAGCATAAAGGGGAGAGAGACAGTAGAAGGAGAGAGGGAGGGAGAAGGGAGGCAGAAAGGGGAGATGAAAAGCAGATCAGTTTCTGGTGAAGTCAGACAGGCAATAAGTGTTTATGTCTTTAACCAACTAAAAGTGCTAAAACTTTTTTTGATCTTATTTGCCAAGGTCAAAAAGAACCACCTATAAACAGCAAAATAGAAATGTTCATCTTGAACCTTCCAAACACTTAAGTCTTAACGATGAAAAATTTATTGAAGAAGAAGCTGTATTGCTTACGGCACAATAAAAAGCACTTAAAGGTTAGGTACTTCAACCAAGCGTTATAAGGAAGCTTATCATCACTCTACAAATTCAAGTTAAATTAAATTCGTTCACACGATGGTTTATAAAAGGTCCTTTTTTAGAAAAATAAAGCTTTACTTTATTTAAGACATTTTCTTTAATTTTGCATATTTAAATCCCACAACTCAGTGCATCAAAATCACTCGTCTTGGGCCAGCAGGTGGCACGGTGGGGTGGTTAAGGCACTAGACTTCCACATAGCCAGCAATGATTTGAGTCCTAGACCTGGTGGCTTGCTTTCTCACTTTCCTGCTCTCTCTGTTTCTCTCTCTGTCTCTCTCTGGTGAGTACATGTGTCTGTTAGCAAATTAAAAAATAATAATAATAACAAAATAAATAATTCTTTAAAAATATGATCACTTCTGTTACCCAAAATGATAATACTTGGGGAAATCCTGTTAACATGTCAGTATTCTATCTGTAAACCTAAATATGAATAAGGCAGAGCACGTGAGGGTTTCTGGGTAAGACCATGAGCTCGTCTCTGGGTCACTGCAACTCTGTTGCAAACTAGGTCATATCATGTACGCATTTTATATCACACACATGGAGCATTAAATTCTAGAAAATAAATGTAGTGGAGTTAAATGCTGAAAAAGGTGGTAGAATGTGTCTTCCAATTTAGAGCATTTTTTGAGAATTGCCATCATTTTAAATTTATTTTTTAAAAACCTCTTTAATTGAATTATAGCATCTTTAAGAAACTGAGGGGGCCAGCAGGTGGCATAGTAGTTAAGGGCACTGGACTCCCACATGGCTGACTATGGTTCGAGTCCTGGACCTGGAGACTTGCTTTCTCACTTTCCTTCTCTCTCTGTGTGTCTCTCTCTGGAAATAATAAAATAATAATAATAAATAAAGTTTAATAAAATAATTCTTTAAAAAAGAGAAAGAAACTTTGAGGATACAAGGGAATAAAATTCAAGCTTTGAAAAGAAAATAGAGCTTTCAGAGGCCAAGTTACTAAGCTACTAACTCTGTAACCAAAGACTCCAGAACAGTCATTCATGGTCTAGCTAGATACCAGAGTCTTGGGTTAATGAACAATGAATGATTTACTCTTCAGAGTCATATTTATTTAGTAACAAAAGGTCTAACGAAATTGAATAACTTGTACAGAATGTTTAAATGTCAGTTGTGGCTAACTCTAAGCAATACAACCAATGTGCCATTCTTCCCACTAAGATGCTTCTATAATTCACCAATAAGTGAAGATAGTTTAAATTTATGTTGATCTGTACTGAAATATTACTTACCTATGATCTGTTTGGAACATTATGCTCTTAAATGGTAGAGAAAAAATGAGGAATATTATGTTCTTAAACGGCAGAGAAGAACTCTGTGCTTGAAGGGATTTGGGAGGGATAGTTAAAATACCATCCAGTTAGAAGTGTAGTGGAGCTAGGCCCAGTCCCTATGGCCCACAGATAGCTGGAAACCACATGAAGACTTGGGTTGGGTCTCTAGGCCAACTGAAACATACTGGGTACAGTTGTCTGCACCCGCAATCCTGGCTAATTTGGAAGCTAGGGCAGGTAGATTACAATACAGCAAAACTTTGTCAAAATTACCTACTTTTCTGTGTGTGTGTGTGTGTGTGTGTGTACCCTCTCTTAAAAGGGAAAGTAAGAAAAAAAGAAAGAAATGTAGTGGAGTTAAATGCTGAAAAAGATGATAGAATGTGTTTTTCAATTTAGAGCATTTTTTGAGAATTGCCATCATTTTTTATTTATTTTTTAAAAACCTCTTTAATTGAATTATAGCATCTTTATTTATACTAATAATAGAATATTTTTATTCATAATAGCACATTCATATACACATGTGCCCAGCATGTTTTCAGGCTGACCTACCTAGGGACTTGAACCATGCTCAGCTTCCAGTGTTGTGATCCAGTATGCTACACACTGTACCACAGAGGCTAGGCCTGAATTATGACTTTCTACAGAAAAGTTACTATATTATAAATGTACAGCTTCATGAATACTGAGTAACTAAATACATCCATGGAATAAGCACCCAAGTCAAGTAACAAAACATTATCAGCACTCTCAAAGTCTCCCCATGAAGTCTGATCTCCTGGCATGTGTGGAAACTTTGTAGACTGCTAATCACATAGATTGGTCTTGTCTTCTTTACATTTAATTCAAGTGGGGTCAAACAGTATGTTACTTTTGTCACCAGCTTCTTTTGGAAAATGCTGAGGGAGACTGCACCCATGGAACAGTCTTTGTGTTTCCTGTATGTACATCCTGAACTCTCCGACCTCCAGGCAGTTGATAAAAGTATTTGTTGAATTTCTCTCTTTCAGAAAACAAATGGAAAATTTGTCACATAAAATGTTTACCTCTTTCCCCAAATCTGGGAAATAATTATAGAAATGTTTCATCTAAGTAATTAGAGCTTATAATTGACAGGGCCAGGCAGTGGCACAGCTGTAAGAAAACTGAACCCCAGGAGAAAGGTCCTGGGTTCACATCCTGGGACCTCCCTAGACATTCCAAGTGTGTAAGTGCAACCCCATGATCTGAGCCAGCTGAGACAGGTGGATCATGGTATGAAAACCCTGTTGGATATGTCCCTCCCCTCTTTCTTTCTCTCTCATGGGAAAAATAGATGAAAAAACTTTTGAAAGATTAACATATGAAATGATTGGTCAGCAAAAGAACGAGACAAAAACAGGAAGTACACAGCAAAAGAAAAAAACAGACAATTCTAAATGTCTGTAAGTAGAATACTCTTTGATCATATAACTTAGGATACTGTAGATAAATGTTTAATGTCTGTGTGTGTGTGTGTGTGTGTGTGTGTCACACCACACATACACACCGAAGTGTTAAGAGTGGTTATCTTAAAATAATGGAATTCTAATGTTGTCTTTTCCTTCATGGAATTTTTTCATTTTAAAAAATTCTCTAGAATTTGGATACTAGAAATCAGAATTGTTGTGATTATTTTCCCCCAATTCCCATGTATCTTATAAAATTGACAAAAAGGAAGGACATTTCAGGAATCAGACTGCACTTACCTATTAATACTTATCTTCTAGTTTTCCCTAATATTTAATCAGGTTGATTACCTTATTCATTTTCCTCGGGCCAATGTCAAATATGGCATTCTCCATACTTCTAACACTGTCTATTCCCAGCAGAATACTATACATATTTGATGATCTATGTCAATTTGCACATCTACTGGTTCAGACGCTTCCATAGACTCTTCATTTTCCTACACATTTGTCATTAAGATATATTCTGCCTTGCAATATTAACTAAATTTGAAGGGGTAAATCATGATTTAAAGCAAGAACATATTGTAAGTGCACTGAATATAGTTGTTATGTCATTACTCATTCTCATGATCTCCAGAATGTCTACCATAGGAATAAGGACCCAACTGGCATCTCTTACACTCTTTTTGAATTGAGTCAAAGTGAATTTAATTGTAAAATACTGAGAATCAGGGGGCCAACAGGTGGCATAGTGGTTATGATGCTGGACTCCCAATGACCTACATCAGTTTAAGGCCCAGACCCAGCAGCTTGAAAATCACGCCGGGCACATCTGTCTCTGTGCCTGTCCAAAATTCCAGCAGGATAATGGACGAGAAGGGATTTCAGCCTTGCCATCCCCCTGCCAGGGGTGACTTCTCACTTTCCCTTTCTCTGTCTCTCTGGCAAACCTATGTGCCCTATGGCAAATACCTTAAAAAGAAATACTGAGAACCCATGAATTAATATTTCAGAGTAAGTAACAAAAAATATGGAGCATAATTTAGGTATGATTAATATGCTAAACCTAGTAAATAGTTTTAATGAGGTAGGCTGTTCCTGTAACTTCGTAGAATTTTTCATTTAATTATCCAATATGGAGCAAATATTTTGTTTTGGTTAGACTATTTGTATTAGGTTGCTAGGACTCCTATAGCAAAGTATAACAAGCAAGATGATTTTTACAACAGAAGTTTACTGCCTCAGAGTTATAGAAGCTGAAATATTCCAGATCAAGTATAGACAGGGTTAGTCAGGAAGAATCTGTCCCATGCCTCTTTCCTAGGTTCCCCAGGATTTGCTGTTTTTTAAGAGAGTTTTGCTATAGGATGCACACACTCACCAGAAAGAGACAAAGAGAAAGTGAGAAATCACACACACACACACACCCCACCCCTGGGGGATGGCCATGTTGCAATCCCTTCTCCTGCATTCTCCTCTCAGGATTTTCCACATGTACCCACACGTGCGGAGTGTGAGTTTGAAGCCACTGGATCCGGGACTCTAACCATGGTTGGCCATGTGGGAGCCCAGCAATGTAACTATGACACCATCTGCTGGTCCCTCTATTAACTTTTCCCATCATCATTTGTCTAAGCTCATCTCTTTCATGTGGTTGGGGAAACAAATGTGGGGAAAATGTATCTCTTGTGGCTTTCACATGCCACTCGTATTCCTAGTTTCGTCTTTCACATCTTCACAGTCACATTGCTTCTCCTGGCTCACTACCGTTGCCTTTTCATAGGAGCATTAGTCTCCTAGTACTGCTGTTACCCAGTACTCGATACAGGATGGTTTAATAATACAGACGTTTATTCTCTCAATGTTCTATGGCTAGAAGTTGGACATCAAGGTGTCATAAAGGCCATGTTTTTATGATGCTTCTACAAATTGTTGACCACTTCTCCATCTCGGAATATTTTCTTGGTAATCACAGATAAACCCCATTCTCCCAATTTCCCTGTCATTGCCCAATTTCTAATGTGGACTTTTCTTTCTCTTTTCCTTCTCCCCACAAATGTTGATTTACCTCAAGGTTATTCTTGTAACCTTCAACCCAGTGTCTATAATAATTTAGTAATCCCTATCTCCAGCTTAGACATTTTTCCTAAACATTTTTCTAACTTTGTATTGGATAATGTAATACAGGGATTTTTACTTCAGCTTTCTAAACTGAATCGCTCTATCTTCCGTGTCCTACCAATGTGTCCCCATTCCTGAATTTGCCATCTTAGGGAAGAGTGACACTATCTGTTTCTGTTTGTTTTCTGAAATCCAAGTTTATTCCAACTTCTAAATCTCTGAACTTTGCATGTCCTCTAATTGGAATTGTCTTTCCCTAATTCTTTACATAATTGCATCATTGCCTTTCTGAATTCTCAAAAAATTTTTAAAAGTTGTAATTTTTATATTTGCACTTAGTTGTACATCTTTGTGGGATACAATATGGATTTTCAAAGCACATATACTCTGTGGAATAATCAAATCAAAGATATTACCATATTCATTGTTTTCAACAAAGAGTACTACATTATGAAGGGTATCTTCAATTTTTGCTCTACTATATATATATATATATGTATATATGATTGATATCTCTTTTAAGCACACTGTTGTAATATGCTGTTCCACAACCCAGTTTCCCTATCTTCTGTAAGAAAGATGCAAGAAGCATTCTCCTGTCTGTTAAATGTTTTTTTTTTTCCTAAGTCCCTTCCACCCACTTCACACCAATTGGATATCATAAAACCTTCTCTGCCCTATTTAGGATAACCCTAAATGATGTAATCTTGCACACATCCATGTAATAGTTTCTAATAGTGGAAACACAATAGAAATGTATTTCTTCTTTATTAATAGCAGTGAACACTTGATGAGTTTGGTCAGCAGAGCTTCCTTCCTCTATCCAGTCATCAAGGGACCCAGGTAGAGGCAGGTTCTGCTGTATTTAACACAAGACTTCTGGGGTTGCTCTGAGTTATCGCCATTGCTATAGCAGATGAAGAAAGAGAACGGAGCATCATTGTTGGAGATTTTTGTGGGCAGGCCTGGGAATGACTTTGTCAATCCTGCTATAACATAGCCTCAAGGCCACATGTAACTGTAAGGGAGATCTGGTAGTCATCTTAAAGCAGTGTTCATTTACTAGCTCATAGTTATGTATGTGAGATGTTTGAGTGGGTTTTGCTCATACTTTTAAAGGATTAGTTATTTAATTTCAGTTTTAAAATCTCCTGTAGGGTATGTGTGCTCACCGGAAAGAGATAGAGAGGGAGAGAGAAAGCAGGTTGCCAGGTCTAGGACTTGAACCACTCAGTTGGTCATGTAGGTGTCCAGCACCTTAACCACCACACCACTTGCTGGCCTTTAGAGTATTTTTATTGTAACTCATATCTCAGAAGGCCAAAATCAAGGGTTTAGACAGTCCCGGCTTTCATCTGGAGGCTCTGAGAAAGAACTCACTTCTAGACTCACACTGCTAGCAAGTCCAATTCTTTACAGGGGTAGAGCTGAGCTCCCTGGTTGCTTTATAAAACGCTGTCAGCCAGCAGCTGCTTTCAACTTATAGAGGCGCAGGTCCTTTCACATGGCCCCCTCCATGTCAGTGATTAAAAAACCCTCCATTGCATCAAATCTCCCTTATGCTTCAAATTTCTCTTGACTTCTACCTCTATTTGGAGACATCTCTCAGCTTTTAAAGGGCTTGCAATTAATTAAACCTACCAGGATCACCTCCTTTTTCCCATATAAGAAAATGATGGGAGTGATATCTTAGCAAAGTCACAGGTTCCATCCAGTGTCAAAGGGAGGGAATTATATAAGGGTGTGAATTTTCAGGAGTTCGAACTATTACTACAGGAGGTTTCAGTAGGCAGTATCAGTCAAGTGTGGCTCTTACCTGCCTGGTGACATCGCTTAAGCTCTTGATGGCCTGGTAGAGTGTTAATCACAATACCTACTTTGTGGATTTAGTGTGAGAATCAAATGTGGTAATGCATGTAAGATTGATTAACATAGTACTTGTAACTGTTGGGAAATCGTAACTGATCGAGAACTACATCTGATCAGTTATAGAAATAATAAGATTATTTTATATTATAATGAAGATTCTTAATGCAAAAAAAAAAAAACTGTCCAAGCATATACTTAAAGAAGTTAGAATTTACAGAAGTTAGAATTTACATATTTGACTAAGATATTTCCATTTTCATCCCTATGATTTCCAGTTTTATTGCTTAGAAATACATAAAATGAGATAGAATACTGTCCAGTCTGTGATAAGCTCATCACAGGTGTGAAAACAAAAATGAAGTTGTTCAATCCAGTTTGGATGTTGAAGTGTCACAGAACGAGTGAATTCTTTGAGCTTCTAAAGTAGAATTTCAGAACTGAGAACCAGGCCAACCTAAGGCCCACAGCAGAACAGTCAATAGGCACAGAGTGGTGAACGTGCATTTTATGAAAATTAACCAGGGCACAGTCAGTACAACTGGCAGCCTGGGGAAGTGGTCAGTAATGAGAAGCAGGATGGGAGTCAAATGATCCAAGGTGCTAAGATGTGTTGAGATGTTTAAACTTTCTTCTGAAGCAAAGGAAAACAGTTGAAGAGCTTTCTGTGATAATCAGTGCTTTAGGAAATAAATAGTTGAAATATAACATTCCAAAATAGTCAACGCTGAATGTGTAGCGCTGTAGTCTCCATTCAGCAGGCAAAAGGACAAATGGGTTAGAATTTTAAATGCAAGAAGCTAATTGGTCTTCACGATACAGATGGCAGAAGGATGAGGAGGAGAGGAGAGAAAAGCATTATGTTTATTTGTTAACAGCTCTATTGTATTATATTTCTGTGCATTAGTCAGTGTAAAATAAAATCTGCTTATTTTAAATCCTTTTAAATAGTGTTTAAATATTTCCTGATGACACAATCTGCTAAAGTATTTACCCTTGGTGCAGATTTCCATTAACCTTGTTGTAGATACTAAGCTTAAAACTATATTTTTAGGGGCCTCAATTATTGAGTAAAGCCTCGTGACATCATTACAAAACCACATCTGGATAAGCTTTAGAGTCTTTGTCTTTGTATCCGATTTAGGAAATTCAGCAAACTAAAGGAGTATACCACTCACTACTAACAGACCCTGCATTCTCAGACTGTTTAGATACTCTTTCTCTAAAAATAAAGGCCGAGAGAAATTAAAACCTCTAAAGCTGTAAATGATATAAAGAAATACCCAGTGCACAGATATCAGGGTTATTAAGGAAATTCAGTTGTATTAGATACACAGTATCTAAACAGAAGTCGAAAAGAGGCAGAGATTAAATTCCAAATGCTTTTTCTTTATATCATTTGTCAGTATTTTTCGTTGTTTTTAAAAACCCTATATGAACACTTTGGTTCCCTAAAGGATAAAATTCCTTTGCTATTTTTATAAATTATCTTCAAAATATTTTCTTTTTAGCATAAATAGGAAAAATTAATGTCCAGAAAAGCTTAAGTTACTTCTTTAATCAAGGAATGATTCGATGATGAAACTAAAAAGAAAACTATTTTTTTTCATTCATCCAAGTGTGGTAAATATAAAAAGTTAATAATTGCTTAACTTATGGAAAGGAACTGAGAACTTGAGACACGAAAGTGAAGAGATGCTTAATATTCATGGTGACTTGCACCTTTTAGAAATTGTGCCATGCATATGTGTTATGGCATTATTCTTTTAAAATTTAAGTATTTTAAAATAAAATTATTACAAAGTGGCATAAAATGCTGAATTATAAATAGTAAATAAAACTTGGAAAACTATAAACAAATATAAAAATTTGCCCATAATTTAATCAGTCAGGCACAATCACTCTCATATTTTGTTTTTATACATTTACAGTCTTCTGATTTTTTTTGTGTGGGGAGAGGTTTTTTCGCTATAGGGCGCATGCGCTCGCCAGACAGATAGAGACAGAGACAGAAAGCGAGAAATCACCCCCCAGAGGGGATGGTCATGCTGCAATCCCTTCTCCTCCATTCTCCTCTTGGAATCTTGGGCACGCACGTGCACGCGCCCGGCGAGAGTTTTAAGTCACTGGGTCCGGGACACAAACCACGGTTGACTATATGGGAGTCCAGTGACATAGCCATTACGCTAACTGCTGGTTCCCTGATTTTTTTTTAATTAATGTGTGTCTCACACATAGTTGGGACCAGACCATCTTACAGTTACAGTATTTTACCATTTAATATAATAAGCATATTAACAAATTACCAATTTTTTTCAAAATCATGTTTAAATGACTGTACTGTATTTTAAGTGATATTTATTTAAATTACTTCTACTTTTTCTCTACAATAAACAGCATTGCAATTTCAATATTTCTTCTGTGTGCATTTCTACTATCTTTAAGATCAATTTTCTAAATACTTTTGTGCATTATTTATGATGATATATTTTTCCTATTTTGTATATATTTTTAATACACTTTAAGAATGCATATTGTTCATATGAAACTTATTATAGTTCTTTTTATCTCTGTATTTTTTTTTACTTTGTTTATGATGGTTTTCAAATGATAATTTTTTTCCATAAAACATAGTCAAATCTATAAATATTTTTCATCACAATGTCTTTCTTAGATAGGACCCAGCCAGTAGCATGGTGATGATAGTAGCAAGATTTCAGATGACCAGCAGCATAATTCAAGTCTCAGACCTGGCATCTTGACCAATACAGTGTGTGTGTGTGTGTGTGTGTGTGTGTGTGTGTCGGGGTGTCAGTGTCTGTGTATGTGTGTCCAAAGTCCTGAAACAAGGGAGAAATGGAGGAGAAGGGTTTGCAGCATGCCCATTCCCGAAGGGTTTTTTTTTTCTCACTTTTATTCTGTCTCTGTCTTTCTCTGGTAAGCACACATACTCTTTGGCAAATTTAAAAAAAAAGGAAAGAAAGAAAGAAAAGAAATAAAAAATTGGATTTTCATCACTCCCAAGGATTGATATTTCCTGAAGAGTTCTTTGATAATTTATACTTCTAAATATTTTCACATGTACCAGCCCCTATGAGATATTAAATTATTTAGTGACATATGAAGGTTTTAAAAAAATGTTCCCATTTCATAGATGAGGAAATAGAAATCCCAAGAACTTCCTTGATTTGCCTGGAATCAGAAAGCTAACTAATGTAATGGCATAGCTAGCGCTAGAATTTTGGTACAGTAGTAAAGTTGTGACTCCAAAATTACAAATCTCTACTAGGTATTTAAAGGAAAAGAATGAAAAGAATGATGGGAAATTCTATGAAATTATTAATAATATTCAGTGGTTTCAAAATATTAATACAACATTGATATCTTCAGCACATTATCACTGTATTCTTAAGGACAACATGTCAATTAAAATGTCTTTTATTCAAATGTTAGCTTCAGATTTTAAAATTTAAAGCCAGTCTGCTGATTTTAAATGAAAACTGTAGTATTGTGCACTCAGAAGCCAAGGAAATCAATGCAGAGAATACAAGTCTCCAGAGTGTAGTATCACAGAGAGGGACCATTTCTTACATTTCAGCAAAGAAAAGTGATACAGTGTAAACAGGAATTTTTATGATGGCTCCTGTAGGATGCATATTATCCTTGCTTCAAATAAGTATGGACATGAAAAGAATAATATACCCTTTAAATCTATTTACAAAAGTGGTAAGGGTATTAATTAGTTATGACAAAAGACCTCAAACTGGGTGACTTAAACAACAGGATTTTATTTTCTTTTAGTTCTGGATGCTTGGAGTCCATGAACAGGGTGTCCACAGGTTTGGTTTCATCTAGGGCTTGTCTGTCCTTGGCTTGCAGATAGCTTCATTTTTGTCATATCCTGCCATTGTCTTTCCTCTATACATATGTGCATATACACACGTCTGGCGTCTTCTGGTGTCTACGTTTTCTCTATGTATAAGGATAGTAGGCAGATTGGATTAAGGCCCATGCCAATGGCCTTGTTACAATTTAATTACCTCTTCAAAGGCCTCATTTCCAGATATAACTGTATACTGAATTATTGGGCATATGAATTTTAGAAGGACACAAATCAAGCCACAATAGTAGGGTATACTTTGCAATGATTGTATACCCTTGGTCACCAAGCTGGTGAATATTAAACAAACATTTATATACATGAGACTCTCGGAGAATGAAACCTAAAAGTTATTGGAACAAAATATTTTGAAGAATGCTGATTTGTGGTTCTTTCATTCATCTTTGTTGAGTATTATAATAGAGTTGGGACTGTCGTAAAAGCATTTGCCCATGGACTGACCTGGTGCATATAGACATATGTGGTTTACAATTTCTTTGGGTACTTCCCTCTCACATCATTTAACATATTCTACTAGACTGATTGTCTTAGCTATCTTTCTCAGTAGATTGGGAGTGTTTTGACGGCAGGAATTACATCTCTCATCTTCCATCCCAAAGACCTGGAATAGTATACGTACACAGTAGGAGAATAATATATCTTGTTTTCCAAATGAAGGAAAGGATCATTTTGTTGTTGTTGTTCATGTGAAAACTAGATGTCATTCTGTTAAGAAATTGCCAGAATGCCAGACTGAGAGGGATGTTAAGAAGCACAATAATTTGTGCCAGCAGGTGACATGATAGTTAAGGTGACTGGATTCCCACATGACCACCCTTGGTTCAAGTCCTGGATCCAGTGGCTTGAAACTCACACTGGGTGTGCATATATGTGCATGCCCAAAATCCTGAGAGGAGAGTGGAGGAGAAGGAATTGTGGCATGGCCTTCCCCCTCCTCCCTGGGAGTTGATTTCTCACTTTTCCTTTTCCTGTATCTCTCTCTCTTTCTTTCTCTCTGTTGAGTGCATGCAACCAGTGACAGAAGCCTAGTAAATAAAAACATAAAGAAATAAGCATGTTAATTTAACTGAGAGACTAACCTAAGTTTATTGTTATTAGAGAAATAAGATGTTTCGGTGTTTAATGTATATTGGGCAAATGTTTCTTTCTTCTGTTTGGGTATTGCATGGCAATACAGACTATTACAAAGCTCAAAAGCATGCAATTTGCATAAACCCCCCCGAAGGTACCATCCCATGGCTACAAATATGACACATTTTTCATTATGTTAAAGTAGAAAATTGATCAATTATTTTAAATATACAAAGTACTTATGTGAATAAATTCCATGTAATTACAACCACAAGATTAGTGCATATTTTAAAAATAAAATGCTTGTTTTTACTACGAGTGGGAAACTTCAAATTAGTGTTAATGAATGACTCAAGATCTAGTCAAAAGCATCTTGCTTGCCTAAAAATTTTGTCTCCAAATTTACTGTACTTCCTGCTGTAGTATTCAGGCCTAGAACAGGGGAAAAAAAGAGTTCAAGGGGGGAAATTTTTCAATATAGTTGAGAGAAGTTTGTCTCATCTAGCCCAACATTTAAAGACTATTTTGCAATAACAATGTTTTTAGATTGCCCTTCCTATTTTCTTTTCCTTTCTCTGTTGTGGACGTGTATGCAAGCCCAGCAACTCCTAGGATTATACTACCAAATATGCAAATATTTGAGTATCTATTTCATGTGGGGGAGATTAGAAAGTCACTTTCTGCCATTCGTGTAGCTCTATTATGCAAAAATCAGGAGGATGCAGGTCAGAAATTCTATTAGGTTGGAACTCTGGGTGTCAAAAAGACTATATAGGTAATTTTAAGAGTTTGCCTCAGCTGAATCATTGCTATAAAGTTAAACTTGGTTTTTTAAATATAAATCAAATAAACAGTTTCCATAAAGCTACATACCTTTAGTATAAACTGAAATCCAACAAACTTTTGAATAAACATTGTTCAGAAACAACACTTATTGAAAACTTCCTCTAAAAAGACATTTTATACGGCCAGCCAGTGGCGTGAAAGTTAAGGTGGCTGGATCCCACATGGCTGACTGCATGGTTTGAGTCCCAGACCATGCGGCTTAAAGAACACACCAGGTGTGTATGTGCATGCCCCAAATCCAGGGAGGAGAATAGAGAAAGGATTGTGTGTGGCATGGTCATCCCATCTCGGCGGGTGCCTTTTCACATCCCCTTTTTCTCTTTGGAGAACATACAGTGCTATAGTGAATTTAAAAAAAAAAAAAGTATAAAAATTGATTAGGTTTTTATATTTCTAGGCTTTTATTATTTCATTTTAATGATTGTTGTATTCCAATCTATCACTGTAAATACCAGTAAATATATTAGTTTAAAAGATGCACTACTGGAACCAGCAAATGGCATCATGGTTACGTTGCTGGAGTCCCATGTAGCTGACCGTGGTTTGAGTCCCAGACATGACAGCCTAAAACGCACGCAGGGCACATGTGCGTGCATGCCCAAAAGCCATAGAGAAGAATGGGGGATAAGGGATTGTGGCATGGCTATCCCAGCTTTGGGGTGATTTCTCACTTTCTGTCTCTCTGTCCTTTTGGCAAGCACACACACCTGATAGCAAAAATCTCTCTTAAAAAGAAAAAAGAAAAAAGAAAAGAAAAAGGAAAAGATGCACTGCAAACAAAATTATCTCGTAAATACTAACTTAACCAAACATGAATCACAGTATTTAAGGAGTTTATAAGAGCATAATTCAGAAGATAAAATCTTTTTAATATAATTATTTAACTTATTATTGTTTTTAAAATTATTATTATTTTAATTTGACCAGAGAGAGAGAGAAAGTAAGAAAGCAAGCTGCCAGATCCAGAACTCGAACCACAGTTGGCCATGTAGGGTGGAAGCTTCCATCCAGAACTCAAACCACAATTGGCCATGTAGCGTGGAAGGTTCTAGTGCCCTAACCGCGATGCCACCTGCTGGCCCCAGAAGATAAAAATCTTATAAAATTACTACATACCATGAAAAGCTCATTGTAATTTCTGGTGGTGAGGATCTATACAAAATGTAAATTTAGGGATAGAAAGCTATTTTCTCTAATACATATTAAATGGTTACTTTTTTTTCTCTTTCATAAGTATAATAAATACCTGTTTTATGTTTTATTTCTTAAAGTTCATTTTATTTTTTCTATGAGAGAGATGAAGAGAGAGGGAGAGAGAGAAAAAGAGAGACAGTCACTGACAACAGGGCAACAGGGTCTTCATGCTTTGATCCACCTCCCAGCTCAGCCAGCTTGGATCATGGGCAGGGGTGGAGGGAGATATCTAGCATGTACCCAGCATGTACAGGCAGACCCTGAGTTGTGAACCCAGGACCTTTCCATGCAGATCAGCACTGCACAGTGTTTCCTTAGCTGTAACACCATAGCCGGTTCCACGTTTTATTTTTGTATGTGGTTTACTGTGTAATATGATAAAACAAAGAAATCTGGAAAAATGAGATTTTGGGGGGCTAATTATAAAACATTAATGCTAATATCATCTTGAATTTTGTGTCTATAAGTGTTTTGATGCTACTATCCTTATTGTAATTTGCTATTAATCAGTGAAACTTAGGTTCTTCCCTAATTAGTTCCCTTTATAAGAAATTCAGTCTCCATAATAGATGCACTATAATTTGTAATTTTGCACAAATATTCCTTTCAAATCATTAATCACTTTATATTGTAATTTACCGAAGCAATGTAAAGTGGTTTAGAATCATTGGTATATAATAAGCACCTATATCAGTTAACACATATCACCCCTGAAGTTGGTAAAATACAACCCAGAGTAATATGTAATCCCAAACGGATATCTGAAAATACCTCGTACGCACCTTTCAGTGATCATGGAAGGGCCAGCAGGTGGTGTGGTGGCACTGAACTAAGGTACTGGATTCCCACATGCCTGTCTGTTGTTTGAGTCCTGGACATGGCAGCTTGAAAAGTACACTGGACGTGTGTGTGTGTGTGTCTGTGTATGCCCAAAATCCATAGAGGAGAATGGAGGAGAAGAGATTGCAGTATGGACAACTCCTGGGGGTGATTTGTCTCTTTCTTTCTTTCTTTCTTTCTCTCTCTCCCTGCCCTGCTCTTCAGCAAGCACATGGCTCAGTGGCATCATGGAAAAATACGTATTATAAAAAAAGCTATGGGGTTTACTCCATGGCCTAGTAGTAATGTGCTGCTTAAGCAAAGCTGGTCCCCATATAGTGACCATAATTCAGATCTCTGGCTTGGTCAGCCTGAACTATGCCAGGTAGGCACATACCAGGTATCCTAGTGCCTCCTGGAGGATGGGTGGAAGGGTATTGCGTGACCAGACACCGTGGAGGGAGCTTACTTCCTTTCTCTCTCCTGCATGCATGCGCACTTTATCATGAATAAACAAAACAAAGTAAGATAAAAATATGCATAGAATTAAAATCTTCTGCACCAGAATAACTTTGTATTTTATTTCCATTTTTCTACAAACTTATTGAGGTACTCTCATATTATTTTCGCAACCATTACAAATAGAGTTGTGACAAATTGTGTACTGTCTTTTGGTTCTTTTCTTTTTAGCACATAAGGGAACTGGAGCCTAACTCTTAGAGATTCGCTTAGGTTTACACCAAACAGAACTCTAAACTCACTCCCAGATCCTGGTTGGTTTCTTACCTGATCTTTTGTTCTAGTTTTCTTTTGTTTCCCTAAACTGTAATGTCATCCAGTAGTATTAAAAGTTGTCACCTGTCTGCCTTTATAACGAGTCTTAGCTTTCTACAATAACAACTATACTGAAGAAAAGAAAGAGAGAAATTTGATTATGTGGTTATTAATCAAACACAGATGTGACTAGTACCACTGAAATCCATCATAACAATCTCAATTTGTATCAAAATCCCTGATCTCAGTGTTTAAAGTGTTAAGGACTCTGAATAGGAATGTGAAGAGACCTTTTCCTTTTTATTTTGTATTCTTTGGTACTGTGTGGGTTGACATGTTTGCTATGTGCCTACATAAAGTGCTCTTAAAATTTAAATAACTAGTTTTCTGAAAAAAATTAGAATATATAAATCACTGGACTAATCAAGACATCATCACTTTATTTTATTTTTTTGAGGGGTAGAGGTTTTTGCTATAGGGTGTGTGTGCTCACCAGAAAGACAGAGAGAGAGACAGAGAGACAGAGAGAAATCATCCCCCAGGGGGAATGGCCATCCCTTCTCCTCCATTCTCCTCTCAGGATTTTGGGAATGCACACACACGTGCCTAGCATAAATTTAAGCCACTGGGTCCGGGACTTGAAGCACGGTCAACTACATGTGAGTCCAGCAGCATAGCCATTATGCCAACTGCTGGCCCTGGAACTGCCTTTCTTAATGAAGGGGTCGAAGCCCGAGAGCCTGCAGGTCCTGTGGGAGGCACCCACCGCCCGGGGCGGGCCAGACAGACAGAGACAGAGAGACAGAAAGCGAGAAATCACCCCCCAGGGGCGATAGTCACGCCGCAATCCCTTCTCTTCCATTCTCCTCTCGGGATCTTGGGCACGCACACACACGTGTCTGGTGTGAGTTTAAGCCACCGGGTCTGGGACACGAACTGCGGCCGACTACATGGGAGTCCAGTGACATAGCCATTACGCTAACTGCTGGTCCCAAAACTATTTTTAATAAAGAAATATATAGTGTTATGCTAGCTCAGGTACTGTTTTAAATTACTTATGTTTTACAGCAATATTAGTATATGCTTTATATGTGTTTATCACCAAGCAGTTCTAGATTCAGATACATTTTCATCTTTATCATTTTACTGCATTTTCTAATTCTTGTAAAATATGGTGTGTGCATATGTTCTTACACAAATGAGATTTTGTTATTTGTCTTTCTTCAAGGCCAAAGGCCATATTTTACTCTATTTTACTTAATCTTTTGGTTTTTGGATTGGTTTAACTTTTTTGTTTTGTTTCTTTTTAAACAGTCTTTGAGAGTAAAATAGAGTGAGAGAGAGAAAGCAGGAGAGAGAGAGAGAGAGAGAAAGGACCCACCATTGGGGTCATGGCCATGCTGCAGTCCTTTTCCCTCTATTTCTGCATCCCCTCAGGTTTTGGAGCATGCACACTTACATACCAAGCCTGTTTTTCAAGCTGCTGGGGCCAGGATTCAAATCATGTCAGCATATGGAATCTAGCTTCCTTAACTACTGAGCTATGAATTGGCCCTTTCCTGTCTCTTTTATTACTATAAACTGTATTGATTTTCCCTTTACTTTTCTAAATCCATGCTTTAGAAGACATTGTCTATGGGGTCAACAGGTAGCATGATGGTTAAAATACTGGACTCCCACATGGCCAACTTTGGTTCAAGTCCCAGACCTGGAGGCTCACTTTCTCATTTTCCCTCTCTCTCTTGATCTGTCTGTTTCTGTCTGATAAGTGCACGTGCCCTATAGCAAATTAAAAATAGTAATAATAGCAACAATAATGATACTAATGATAAAAAAGAGTAAATAAGTAATTCTTAAAGAAACAAAGAAGACATTGCCCATCTAAGAAACAGTCTCAAAGCACAAGATTTGAATTAGTAACCACCTATTAATTATAGCTTGAAATGGGTATAGATGACAAATGGGTTTATATCAAATTTTCCCAGATCCTGTTAATCTGAGTATATAAATTAGTCTCATTAGTTCTAATACTTGTATTTTACTGCCTCATTCCAATTACCTGCTGTAGATGATCTCTGCCTCCTGCAAACTAATCCTGATACATTTATGTGGCATCCAGATGGGTTTTCTCACTTGCACTTACTATTGAGCCTGACACCATTGGCCAAGTGCCATAGTGACTGCACTGGATATCTTCTTGGCCCTGCTCTGAGTAAAGACCATCAACTCTAGGAGTCAAAAACATTGCTGCTCTTCCATCATTGCCCCACTGAGCACATGAATCTCTTCCACTGCCTTGCCTGCTAAAGTAATTTCCCAACAGAGACCACCTTAGATCCCTTTGACCAGCTGGCCACCAGGGCTGCTCTGCCAAGTGACATTATTCCACTGGGGTCCTATACTCTTCTACCAGTATGCATAGCTGATGTTCTGCGTTCTCCTGTGTGGAGAAATGCCTTTCTCCTTGAATTACTCTGTTTTAGGTGAGTCCCAAAGAAATATTGTGTACATTCTAATATCTCAAAAGTTTGACAAGACAGGTCTTTTGACTCTAAATACAAATATGAACACACAAACATAAAACTATTAGAATTATCTTTTTCTTCAGGCCAGCAGGTGGCAGGGTGATTAAGGGCTCTGGATTCCAAAATAGCTGAACAAGGTTGGAGTCCCAGACCTGACAACTTGCTTTCTCACTTTCCCTCTCTCTCTCTTTCATGTTCTTGCTCTGTCCCTCTCTGGTCAAATTTAAAGAAAGAGAAAGAGAAAGAGAAAAAGGAGAGAGAGAGAGAGAGAGAGAAAGGAAAGGAGGGGAAAGGAAAAGAAAGGGGAAAGGAAAGGAACGGAACAGAAGAATAATTCCTAAAAACAAAATTATCTCTTTCTTCTGAGGATCAGGGCATCATGTTGGCTCCTCTCAAGGTGAATTCTCCCACATGTGTCCAGTGCTCAACACAAATGACCTTCTGCTGAGTCATCTCAAAGTTACCCTGCCATTCTCAGGTATATCTGAATCAATAGTACACCCAGACTTCTTTCCTTCATCCACAGCTGCCCCACCCCAATGCCCTATGATGAGAATTCTGCTCTCCAGTTCTCATGCAAATATGTTCTTGGTAGGCTGGTCATCCACTTTGCCGCACATAGCCAGACAAGTCTAAATATGACTTATATTCCTTTTATGAAGTATCAGAGATGTTCTAGTAGAATTCTCTAGAGAAACAGGACTGAAAGAGGGAGAGGCAAGGGGTTGATTTATTTTAAGGAAGAATGACTGGTTGCAGGGCCAATAAGTCTGAAATTGAAAGTTATAAGGCAGGTTAGCAGGCTGGAAAACCAGAAGAAAGTTGGTACTACAGTCTTAAGTCCAAAATCCTTGACAAGTAATAGGTTTCTTTTCTCATGACACCAAATCTATGGTCTTTTCAACACCACTTCAGTTCTCTGTCATTAACTAGATACCCTATAATTCAACTCAATTTTAACAGCTACTACCTAGGGTTAGAGTCAGAGTCCACAGGTTAAGACTCAGTCCCACAAGAATATCACTTCAGATGCTAGTTGTGAGTAGTGGGTCCCCAGGTTTTCCACACTTCTTTCCAACTTAGCGACAATGTCTTGAGTTCCAATAACTCCCTCCTCAATGTACCCCGATAATTAACTAGAATGACTCACAAAACTCAGGGAAATGATACACTTTGTATTATTCTTTATTATAAAGGATGCAGATGAATAGCCAGATGAAGGGGCAGAGGTAGTACAGAGTATAGGAGAAGAAGGGAAGCATCCTGAACACAAGATCCTCTGTTCCTCTAGAGCTGAGGTGCACTAGCCTCTTGGTACATGTGTGTTTGCAGATTAAGAACCTCCACAAATTCTGGTTTTTAGGGTTTTTAAAAGACATTACATAAGTGTGATAGATTAAATTATTGGGCATTAGTGATGAACACGGGTGATGAACCACTTTTCCCTTCCCTGAAGTTGGGCATGGGATAGAGCTGAAAGATCCAAGGTTCTAATCATCTAATTAAGAC
>NW_006159982.1:2537317-2573052 GCF_000334495.1 Tupaia belangeri chinensis | reverse complement strand
CATTCCTGAGCCATTAGCTGGCATGGTGGTAAAGGCACTGGAACCCACATGACCAACCTTGTGGTTTGAGGGCCGGTTCTAGTCAGCCTAGGAAACATACTGGGGGCGTGTGCATCAGTGTCCAAAATTGTGAGAGAAGAATGGAAAAGAAGGGAATGTGATGTGGTCAAACCACTGATGGGTGATTTCTCGCTTTCCCTTTATCTTTCGGTCTCTTTCCACAAAGTGCACATGCCCTATAGCAAAAATCTAAAAAAAAAAAAAAATATATATATATCTCTATCATCCTTCTCTCCCAAGAAATTCATAGAACTTTTGGAACTCTCTGTCAAAAACTGAGTACAAAGACCAAATACTTTTCTCATATCACAGCAGGCCAAAAAGTGGAAACAATGGCAGAATTTCTATGATGCATTCTTGAGGTGAAATCTCTTCTTCTTTGGGAAATTTCAGTCTTTGCTCTAAAAGCCTTCAACCAATTAGATGATCTCATGGAAGGCAACTTGTTTTACTTAAAGTTATCTATCTGATTGTACATGTTAATTGTGTCTGAAAAATTCCTTCAAAGCAACACCTACTAGTTTGACCAAACAGTTGGGCACCACAGCCTCATCAAGTTGACACATAAAATTAACAATCACAGATATATTATTTTATTTTAAATCATCAGTAAAAGTCATGAATAAAAAGTTAGACATAATCATAGTGTGAACACATAATACCAATGTCTTCTCCTCTGAAAACATCAACAGACTATTTTTTAAATTTTTGTCTTAAGAGAGAGAAGCTCATCATTTTATATAAATAATTCAATGATAGTCAGTAAAAGTCTTATAATGGGACAAGTACTTTGGGTTGTTAACTTATACTTGTGATACTGAAGACTTCAACTTCTAAAAATGCAGTAGTTGCATAAAATGCATTGTAGGAGTGGAAGCATAATTCTATTAGAATTATTATGTGTTTATTTACACCATAACATTAAAAATTTAAATTCTAGTAATTCGTTGACCTCATTTTACACTCTTCTTGTGTATAGAGCTATCTGGGACAACTCACTTAGCATATCATTCCAAATTAAATTGCAAGGGCATTTTATGATGAATTAAATTGGGTGATTCTTTCTTATACTCTGTAAGTATTACAACAATATCCAAAAAGTAAAAGATTTTATCATATTATTCTGAATGCCAAGTTTTCTTAGAAAAATAGTCTATAGTAGATAGTTTATCCTTAGAGACTATCTAACACAGACCTTGCTTTTTTTTAAAGAGTTATTGTAAGTATGTGTATCTTTATTTATAATTTGACCAGAGAGGGGAAGAGAGAGAGAGAGAAAGAGTGAGAAAGCAAGCTGCCAGGTCCAGGACTCGAACCATGGTTAGCCATGTGGAAGTCCAGTGCCCTTAACCACCGTGCCCCCTGCCAGTCCTGAGCATGCTTTTTTGTAGTTGAAGAATCCAAGTTCATACTAACAGCTAGTGGAAAAACTAAACAAGGTTTTCCTAACTCTTTACTCAATTATTAGCATCCATTACATTCATCCCTACAAAGTAGATACCATCCTGGTATTCAATGGTCATCCTGTACTTGCCCCAGCCTGTGTTTCTAGCATTATGTCCTTTACTTCTTTCATATATCCTATGTTCTGCTAAACTAAACTACATTGAACCAAGCTAAACATTATTCTCTCCAAGCTTGTCCTGACTTATTCTCTAATGCCTTTTGCCAACTCTCCTCATTCAGAACCTCTTCCCTCCCTGTTTCTACTGCTTTAATATCTAAACAATTTTCAATTTAAATGCACTCTCTTTTTAAAAGACTTTTATGTTTCTTCAGCCAGATAAAGCTTTTTTGCAAATATTAAGGAAATATTACCATGTTTGACTGCAGAATGATTTAAATTATCCATATAGAAAAAAAATGTTGTAATTATAAAACAAGTAGTAAACTAGGACAAAATATTTTATAGTATGCTTACTTAATAAATATTTATGGTGGCCTATGAAGTAATGGGCACTATGCTAAATACTGTATCCAAAGATATAGATATTAACAATTAGAATACAAGGAACACTCTGTTAGATATGAGGAAATAGATAAACAGGCCCTCCTCAAAGGGAAAAGAAAATATGTAAATGCATTGACAGAAATAATATAATAGCTATGTTGCTGAACTCCCTTGCCCGGACCCGGTGGCTTGAACTCACGCCAGGCGCGTGTGTGTGCGTCCCCAAGATCCCAAGAGGAGAATGGAGAAGAAGGGATTGCAGCATGGCCATCCCCCCTGGGGGATGATTTCTCATTTTCTGTGTCTCTGTCTCTCTGGCAAGCACACGTGCCGTGTAGCAAATACCTCTCAAAAAAAAAAAAAAAGAAAGAAATAATATAATAATAAATGAGGAGCTACTTAACAATCATCAGTCTCATAAATACTTTAAAAATTAGATTGTCCCATATTGCTCAGAAGATTGTGACAAGAGCTCTTTCCTCCAAATGATGACATGAATGAAAGTTGGCAATTTACATCCAAATATCCCCACTTTTTTTCCTCAATGTTTTCCATTCTCCCCTGGAGATGTACTCTCTACTTTTTTCCACCTAGTTCTGTGTCATTGCCTCTGGATTCTCTTTAGGTTATGCCAGTGGGAGGCAGAGTAAGACCAGCAGACAGCATGGAGTGAGGCCAGAGTATCTCAAGCTCTGTGCCTGGCAGTCTCCAAGTGTGCAATGGCTTCCTCTATTGATAGGAGGCCCCTTCCTATAGAACAGCTCTCCTCTCATCTCTTTGGCTCATTGGGGACCTCAGGGCTAAGGTGGCAATATATCAGTCTTTTTTTAGCCACCAGGTATGTTAACATTTGTGAATGTTCCCCTTAACCCTGCCCCAGTTCCTGCAAATATTAATTTAGCAATTCCATTTGAGTAAGCCATCTGCTCCATTGTCAGGACCCCAAATGATCCTCCACTGACTTTGAAATTCCCACTCTGAGTTCATGTTAAAAATACAATGAGGGGGAACCAGCAGTTAGCATAATGGCTGTGTCGCTGGATTCCCACGTAGTCGACTGCGGACCCGGTGGCTTAGAACTCATGCCAGGCACATGTGCGTGTGTGCCCAAGATCCTGAGAGGAGAATGGAGGAGAAGGGATTGCGGTGTGGCCATTCCCCCTGGGGGGTGATTTCTCGCTTTCTGTCTCTATGTCTCTCTCTGTCTGTCTGGCTAGCGCAAGCGCCCTATACCGAAAACCTCTCTCTCAAAAAAAAAAATATATATATATATATACAATGAGGAATATACCAAATAATACAGTATATTAAGTGTTGTTAATAGGATTAAGAGTAGTGCAACTAAAGCATGACAGAGAAATGAATTCAAACTGGAAAATTTTGAAGACTTCCTCCAAGAGGTAGCATCTGATTTGTACCTTAAAGGTGCCATGAGAGTTTGCCAAAGAAGAAATGTGTGCATCATGCCACCCAAAACTCTTTCACTCTTGAGGGCAAAGACTTACTACTTTCTTATTCCATGCATTGCCTAGTATAGAGCTATTTTAAACTAAGAACTGAGTTAATACTTGAGGACTGATTGTAGACCTTCATTGAAAACCCTTCTCAGGTGATAGTGCACTAGGCTGACAGTGTACCTGCAGTACCTGGCAAATGGCGGGTGGTAGTCAGTGTTGCAGCCATTATCACTGCTGAATTAACAATTTGCCTTCACTATTATAGTTTATGAGGAACACTAAATATATTCTTTTCCTGCCATGGGTAGCCAGACACTTACTCTTCTCATTGTGTCTCACTAATAACTTGTGTTGCTTAAACCTGTCACGTGTCATCTTGCCACGTATTTTCTGTTTCTCAAGTTTATTAAAGAACTTGATAGCCACAAGTATCTACCTGAATCCAAGAGAAAAACCTCTAGTTTTGCAAGAAACATTTAGTCAAGTTTTATGACCAAGTTTGTTCAGATGATAACCCTGGGAAGTTATCTCAATTCTCTCTTCTTTGGTTTGTAAATTGAAAGCATTGATGAAAATCACAAGCCCTAAGTCTATATCTCTTCTTGTCCAGAGCAAGATAAGAGAGAGGGTAGGATGTGCATGTCTCTGTGTGTGTGTAGAGAGTGAGACCAAGAAGGGGAGGAGGTACTTCTCTAGGTTTATGTAACAAAAGTAACCAAGAAAACAACCTTGGGCTCACCATACTCTAATTTATTACAAATAGAGTATTAGAGATGTTCAGAAAGCCAGACTGGAAGACAGCTGGCTAAGAAATGCTGTCAGCCTAAGGAGTTTTTCATGGAAGCCTTTTGTTCTAACCAGCCAAAAAAGAAAAGAAGGAAATGAGAAAACATCATCCCTCATTATCACAACTGACAGTATTGATTTTTCCCCCTTAAACGGGTGACTGACAACTCTCAGCACACCATGCTCCCCCACCCTATGCCACCTGCTATGATCATAACGAAATGATGAGATCTTCCATTCCTTATTGCCAAGTTTTTTATTGCAGTAAAGGTCTTACTTTCAAATCCGCAGGAATGTCCAAAACATTAAGAGTTATGAGGAGATGCCTACATATAAGAAGATGCATTCTTGCTCCAAAAGACCTCATCACCCTAGGGATACCTATAACTGTTATGGAAAGTCTTCAGTAAGTTCCTGGAACTTGTACTTTAATTCCATTTTTCCATGAACTTTATAAAGTCCCTTTGTGTAAAGATGCTTACAAAGAAGATACAATACAAGGGCAACTGAGTAGAGTGCAGACTATGCATGTGTTGAAGAAAATCCAGAATTGCTCCATGGATATAAAATCACTGGATAGGGTTTTGATGAAAGAAAATAATGTGAATTTCTCTCATGAGGTAGAAAACAGTATAATCACAAAGAGAAGAATTTGTTGAGTTTAGTAATGTAGTTTGGGTACAGTTTTATATATAGTTTTATTCCTTATCAGGGCAAAGGGTTTCCAGCTCTGCAAATTTTTTTGAAAGTACATGACTGGGGTCAGCAGGTGGCATGGTGGTTAAGAGTGCTTGACTCTCACATGGCTGACTGTGGTTTGAGTCCCGGACCTGGCAGTTTGCTTTCTCACTTTCCCCCTCTCTCTCTCTCTATCTCGCTCATCCTTCTCTGGTTAAATTAAAATAAATAAATAAATAAATTTTTAAAAAATTCTTTTTTTAAAAAAGGGCATGAGGATGGTTAATTACTCACTTAGCCATTAATTAATTACTCACAAAACAAAACAAATTAGGACATGGCGTGAGTTAAGGCTTCTGTGAGAACAGAAGAGCAAGGATGGTTAGGCTAAAATTAAGACTCTGTATATTTACTTATATTTTATTTTATACATTTAATCTCTGTATGTCATTATGGCTTATAAAATTAATTTTCCCAGCATGAGTACACTGCATGTTATTCCAGTGAAAGATATTATCATACATGTTATCACCAGCAGATAATTTTCCATTTCTGTGTCCCTTAAACGTTTTGCTTCTTACTTTTTCTCCTTGATTCCCTTCTTCTCACCCTCCCCCACTTCCCACCCTCCTCCCACATTGTCTCTAGTATCTACAATTGTCCTCCATGCTTTTATACCTTCCTATCTTTCATTTTCTGCCAGAGTGGGGACATTTAGTATGTATTAAGTAGGGACATACAATGTCTCTCTTTCGTAGTCTGTCTTGCTTCACTTAGCGGTATGCCTTCCTTATTTGTCCACTTTCTATCACATTCAAAATCTGATTTTTGGCATCAAAATATGAGTAAGTGATTGTGAAGCAAGGAACACACAGTGGCTGAGGTGAATGCAAACTGACCTTCAATGTGCACTCTTGCATAACTCCCTACTTGCCGGGTGTCTGTGGGAAACACATCAGCTTGTATAACTACTGCCTAAGATGTTTTCTCACTGAACCATAACCTAGCAGTCGCCCTCAAGTTGGGATACCACATGACGGAAGACATAGTCAGTTACTACCTAGATTATCCCAAAATTTTCAAACATCGAAAAGATGAGTTGCAGCACAGATACACAGAGAGGAGAAAAGAAAATCAGAAAAAGTCTGTATTTTTTCATTTATGAAATACTAGAAAGTTACAAAGACCAGACACCATCCATTAGATCTAAAGAAGCAAGAACTGCTTTTTAATGTTCTAAGGGTAGAAACAAATAAGATGATATAAATTCCTCAGTTTACACCAGGAGTTAAAATCATTGCCTACTTATTGGTTCATTTTGTAAATTGAGATCAATGAAATTCTCTGAACAACAGCATGAAATCAATCGTAAAATAGCATATAATTCATGGCCAGTATTGTAAATTATAGTTTGCTTGACAGTAATTGGTGAGGTTTCCATGCACTAGGATGCATTTCCTTGTAACACGTCTGAAGATAATGCCTGTGGATCCATTTCTAATGCATATTAGAGTGATCTGTTTTTCCCTGTCCACAACTCCCTGTGTTTGATCTTATGCAAATGATGCAATCAAGCAAATGGAAAACAAGATGTTGTTGCTAAGGGGCTCTGACAAACAGTGGCCTTATGTTTTCAGGGTTCCCCCACCCTCCATTTACTAGACTCAGATTTGTGTACATACCTGCAAATGTTTGAATCCATCGATCCATTACGCTGCCCTTGAGGGCCTAATCACATCTGTAGAGACATATTACCAAATCAGTTGCAGTTAAGTCAAAAGGAGAGAGTTGTCATTATATTCCTCTTTGCTGTAAATTTTAAATTGGTGGCTTTGTTTATGAATTCATTGCTGAGAATACCTTAGCCTTGCTTCTCAGGAACTCTCTTTTTCACTTCTTTGTAACTTTTCTTTGAAAGTGATTCTCCCATTTCATTTGTTCCTTTTTCACACAGCTTCTTGTTTTGTCCCTACCTGATGACTCCTCTTTTCTGCTCTAGTTTTCCTTTCCCTTTTCCTTACCATTTCCTTACATTTCCCAAAGATTTCCCAATCAGATCATTTATAAAACTTCTTCCATGTATCAGATGAGGTTCTAGCTCTTTTCATCCGTTTTCTTTTTTTATGCTTCATTATTCAAAGGATACAAGAGACATTTCATCTTTTTATGGGAATTCATTGAGAATAATCCACTTTGAGATGATAGTAGAGGCATAAAAATGACTTGGAAGTCAAAAAAGCTATTTGATCAGACTGGCTTTCTTTGTACTATTGAATATACAGTTTTCAGATTTTCAGAATCAAAAGAAAATCCCTAATTCCTATTGCAGTGATGGCATAGCAGTCAGATTTTCCAAACTAGAAATGTGGCCTAGCAGATTATTTTATTTTGTGAATTAAACTATTTGGACAAAAAAACATTTTAATTCAGCCAAGTCCCTGGAAAATCTTTGACTGTATGGTCATCATAAGTATAGATGAGATATCAATTGAGCCTGTAACATTTGGAAATCTATCATGACATATACCCATGTCTCTAGTTCACTGTACATTTATGTCTTAGTTTCTGTAATGCAACTTAATATCTGACTTCACTTCCATACAAGTTTGTTAATAATAAGTGAATTATAGTCACTTTGGAGCTTCCTTCCTCTCCGCTGATGATGTGAAAGCTTCTGGAGACCACATAGTTCCTCAGTATTTGAAGTGTGGATATTCATGGTGCCTTCCTTCTCTGTGCAGAAAGATCACTATTGAAACAACCCCTTCATATCCCGTAGATATCCTTCTTGCTTTCACATCATACTTGAGAAATGAAAATCTTTGCAGAGTTTTGAGTGGCTCTTCTTGCCTGGGGACACCAAGGTCTTTTTTTTTTTTTTTTGGTTTTTTGGTTTGGTCTTGGCTTGGACCTGGGATTCTGCCTTGGGGTCAGGGTCACTCCTTCTGAGAGCCTGAACATTATCTTCTCCTTCTTTCTTTATTTTATCAGTCTTGGAAATCTGAGATAGGGAAGGGGAGGGACTATGCACTTCCTTCCTATTTCTCTAAAATATTCTATCTAGGTGCTGAGTTTTCTTTCTCTGTTCCTTCAATGAGTTTGTCCAGAAGTGTACTCTTACTTTCTGCTTTCTGACTAGTCACATTCTTTTCTACAGGTAAAATCAATGGTGTTGTTAAATTCTGAATTCATAACTTAATAGACAGAAATTTAGGTAAGAATTTAAGTGTAAGTAGACGTGGAATCAGGGACAGAAGTAAAAAAGGTTAAAGAGGTTAATAAGACAACCATATTGATTTCAGTCCCTATCAATACCAAGCATTATAGGAGTTGAGGAAAGAGTTATACCTGAGGGCTCCAATTTTAAGCCCTGGTTAACCTGGTTCCTCAAGATAATTGGCCAAACCATGAAAGGAGGAAGGAAAAAAAAATCAATATAGTGTAGGGATAAACAAGGGAATAAGACAGTTATTGCTGAACAGTTTCAAGGGCCAAGTTAAAATCAGAAAACCTAAAATTATAGTAGACTCTTCTATTATGTTCACTGATAACTCTCATAAACATCTTAGATATATGAGAAGTATTGAAGAGATAAAATAATAAGATTTATCTAGAGCTAGAAATTGAGATTAGCAGGTATAGAAGAGGATTGGGAAGGGAAGCACTCTAGGGAATTGAAGGTATGGCTTTGTAGTAGACAAAGATCATAGTGAGGAAAATGCAACTATTGTGAATACTCTAAAAAATAAGGAATAAAGAGCTTGAACATTGTGTGGTGGCAAGGAAGCAATGGAATGATGTGACAAGTGGAAGAGGTAGAAATGAATCAGTTTGAGGTTTCAGAGGGCATATTTTATATTTAGACTCTTGGAACTAATTCTAAAGATGACCAAGTAGTGCTTGTAACTCTGTTGAATATTAAATAAATGAAGTAGAGGTGAAGGGCATTGCACTTGAGGAAGTTAAAGTGAAGCCAGCTTCGGAGATGAGTCATTATTAAGGATGTAGAAGTTGCCAAAAAAGGGATTATGATTGGAGAACGACTGAGCCAATGTTGAAGTCATTGAGGAAAGGAGAATTGTGACATAGAAGGTGTACCAAGTGTGATAGGGCATGCATGAACTAGGCATATAGGCTCTTAAATAATGAATTAAAATGGATAAACTGTACCTATTCTTTCTCCATCTATGATATACATATATATCATAGGAAATTTGAAAAATATATATAACTTCCCAGAAGTTAAATCACCTATATGCCTTTACTCTAATAAAAACACTGTGAATATTTTGTTGTAACTCTTCTCTCCTGTTTTTATATATACACATATATATTTTATTTATATATATATATATATATAATATATAAAATAATATGTATTAAAAATATATCATATAAAACTAATATAATATATATATATAAAATGAAATACTAATAGTTGAAAATTATGTTTTAGCATTCCAGACAGGTGCAACATAGCCTTTGTCTTTGTTATTTTTAGAAGATTAATCTCCTTTTTCTTACAATTACAGATAATCCACCCCCATTGTTTCGACAGCTGTGTTCCTTAGGCTGTTGGAGACTTTTAGACATTCTCAGGCATTACTTTGTTTCTAAGAAGGACGAGCAATCTGGGAAAATGGCATGGGGGTCTGCTTTTAGTCTTCCCATTCATTTATTCAACAAATAAAACTGTGTTAATTAGTTATCACATCAATCCTGGAGATACTGTGGTAAACATGATGGAAAATATCTCTCTGTGCTCAATGAGTTTACATTCTCTTGAGAAGAGTAAAAAGACAATAAATACATGAGATGTCAATTTCTGATTTGTTTTGGTAATTATGATAGGAAACTAAATGGAGTGAGATGACATGAGCGAACCTGGGGATAATGGTGGCCATCCTCAATTGTTTGATTACCAGAGAAGACCATTCAGAGGATGATGAGCCTGAAGAATGAGAAAACATCAGTCAAGTACAAAGAAGAAGGACATAGATTTCAGTTAGAAAGAATAGCACCGGCAAAGACACAGAAGTGAGCTTATAGCATTGGAAGAATAGAAATAGGTCTAGAATATGGAAGGAATGAGAAGTAGGCAGATAGTAAGTCAATCAGGAACTCATTGACCATTATTAGATGTCATACTAAGAGCAATAGAAGGACACTGCAGGATGTTACTCTGGTGGATCAAAAGATTATTCTTGATTAATGATCTTGCTTCCTTTTTCACTGAGAAAATTGAAGCAGTTAGAAGATAATTCCCATAGGTTTCTGCCACCATCCACCCACCTACCAACATTTGGTCCCATCCTGTTACTATCGATTGTCCATCTCTATTCTTCCTATGTCCGTCTCTTCCATTTTGTACTAGATTCTATTCTTTCATGTATTCAGGTCCATTGCTTTAGCAATTATTTCTTTCATCCTCTTCCAGTTTTTTTTTTCTTTTCTGTTGATCATTCCCTTAAATATATAACACAATTTCTCTCTCATTTAAATTATTTTTTTAAAAAAATCTTCTCTTGACTTTACTCACATTCTTTCTATTGTTTCATTTCTTTGCAACAATAACTCAGTTACACAAATATCTAAACCCAGTGGTCAAGTTTTAGTCCTCATTTTATTTGACCTACAACCCTCAAAACTTAATCTTAAAAATTTTTTGTTCATTAGACTTTTGGCGTACTAGCATCTCATTGTTTTCCTCATACCTTTCTGGTCACTCTCTGTCTCTTTGGTTTTTGTTTCTCTCACTGGCATCTTAATGTTGTTATCCAAGGATTTTGGTTATTGTACCTTTTCCTTTTTGTTTTCTGTCTACAGTCACTCCACTTGTGTTCTCATATGCTTTGAATACCATCTATATGATAGTAAATTCAGAAATTACATTTCAAACTTGGACATCTTCCTGTAACTACAACTTGTGTTCAGACTGCTTAATTGACAGTTTCCACTTGGGTATCTACCATCTCAAACATTTCATGTTAAAAATATGAATTCATTTTTTCTCTATACTCTTCTTCAGCCTAATTAATGATAACTTCATCCTTCCATGTGCTCAGGGCAAAAACCTTGGGATCAGCTCCAGCTCCTTTCTTTCATACTATGCCTAAAATGCACTGAGATACATGTATGACAGAAATTAAAAGAAAACAAGGCTTCATTCAAAATATAGCCCACAGCATAGTGGTTAAGGATCTGGATTTCCCATGGCCATCTGTAGGTCAGATCCAGGCCTGGTAGGCTGAAAAACAAAGTGGGCATGAGTGCATACACACCCCAAATCCACCCAGGATGGAGAAATGGAGAAGGGATTGTGTTGTGACCACAACCCATAATGGGGTGACTTCTCTGTCTTTCTCTGTTTCTCTGTCTTTCACTGGTGAATGCACATGCTCTGTGGCAATTTAAAAAAGAAAAAAGAACAAAAGCAATTAAAAATCTCTTCTTGGGGCCATCCCATGGCCTGGTAGTTAAGATGGTTGGATTCCACATGGCTGACTGCAGTTTGAGTCTCAGACCTGAAGGCTTGAAACACAAACTGGGCATGTGTGTAGGTGTGTTTGTCCAAAATCCTGAAAGGAGGGAGAAATGGAAGAGAAGGGACTGCAGCATGACCATTCCCCATAGGAGGATACTTTCTCATTTTTCCTCTCTCTCTGTCTGTGCCTCTGGTGAGCACGCACACTCTTTGGCACAATTTATATAAAGAAAAGAGGTCTAGCAGGTGACATGGTAGTTAAGGTGCTGGACTTTACATGACCAATTCAAGTCCCAGACCCATCAGCTTGAAAAACAAACTGGGTACATGTGCATGCTCCTAAAATCTCTAGGATAGACTGGAAGAGAAGGTATTGTGATGTGGCAATCCCCCCTGGAGAGGGGGTGGTTTCTCACTCTCCCTTTCTCTTTCTCTCTCTGGTGAGCTCGTGTGCCCTATGGTAAAAATCTAAGAAAGAGAGAGAGAGAGAGAGAGGGAGAGGGAGAGGGAGGGAGGGAGGGAGAAGGAAGGAAGAAAGGAAAAGAAAGAAAAGAATCTCTTCTTGACTGCTTTTTGTTTGAAGGTGCCTCTATTTATTGAAAAATTACATTTTTTCTTTCTTCTGGTGACCTACATGTTTAACCAATTGATTATACTTTGCATGAAAATCAAAGTATTCTTTTTCTAGTTTACTTTTGCTATCAGTGCAGTGTAAAATCTATTTGCCTGAATTAGGATGCATTTCATTAATCTTTTAAACATGAAATTGTAATAGTTCAAGGTTAATGAGACATAAGGATATGTGTTACTTAAATTGTGACTAACTTACTCCAGAATTATTCCAGAAACTGATAACTATTTCTAGTATTATATGAAAGTTGTTTGAATCTTGGTAAACATGACTGAACTTTGGCTAGATTACTGTTCTTTTATAAATGAAATGTTTGGGGTTTTTCAAGATTAGATTAGTAAACTACAGAACGATTTATTGTTTTTTTTTAAAATGTTGCCAGTAGTGTGCCCTTGTGCCCTTGCAGGAAGGTGCGAAGAGAGAGAAAAAGGGAGAGAAAGTACCTCTCAAGGGGCATGGTCTTGCCCAAATCCCTTCTCCTCCTCCATCTCTTCCTCTTTTCAAAATTTTGGAAACACACACACAGGCACCCAGCGTGTTTCTCAGGCCAAGTCCGGGACTCAAACCATGTAGTTGGCCATGTGAGATCAAGCACCTTAATCATCAGACCACAAACTGGTCTGATTAGTTTATTCTAATCCAAGGAACTATGGCATCCATTAAAAAGGTAGATGGCATAAAGTACTAGAGAGATTTAGGGGAGAGAGATTATTTCTGACTGGGATATCATCCTGCTCTTGCTGTCATCTTTCATACTTAGCTCAGCAGCATCTATCGAGATCATCTCGTTCATTATTTGTTCAAACATCTATATTTTAAATATATAATGTTCCAGGCATTGTGATAGATACTGAATATGAAAAATGAATATGGCACAATTTCTTCTGTTAAGGTGTTCAGTCTAGTGGACCAGATAATCATGTGAGCAAATAATTATGCCTCAGTGTTGTGTTATGCTAAAGATATATACAATGTACAGTGGAAGACAGAGGAGAGGATAATAGTTTCACCTCATACCAAGATGACAGTAAGGAGTATTAATGACATCATCTTATTTTTACTTCTTAAATTTTCTTTGCAAATTTTTTTTGAGAAGTTTTTGTTGTAGGGTGCGTACGCTTGCCAGAAAGGCAGAGAGAGACAGAGAGATAGAAAGCAAGAAATCATCCCCCAGAGGGGATGGCCACACCGCATTCCCTTCTCCTGCATTCTCCTCTCAGATCTTGGGCACGCACACACACGCACCCGGCATGAGTTTAAGCCACCGGGTCTGGGACTCAAACCGTGGTGGACTACATGGGAGTTCAGCGACATAGCCATTATACTAACTACTGGTCCCTTTGCAAATTTTTATTTATTGTCAGAAGACATGTGTGCTTGCCAGAAAAAGACAGAGAAGGAAAGGGAGAAAGTACTCCCCAGTGAATGATTGGTCATGCCACAATCCTGTCTCCTCCATTTCTCTATCCTGTCAGGATTTTGGAAGTGTACACACACATACCGGGTGAGTGTGTTTTTCAAGCCACCAGAACTGGGATTCAAACTCTGTGGCCAACCATATGAGATCCAGTTCTTTTGGCCACTAGGTAGGTCATGGAGCCAGTCCCTGTTAATGACATCTTAAGAAAGAAACAGGTATTTCCAATGATCTTGGACAATTTGAAGGTCAAAACATCATTGGGCAGGTGAAAAAAAGAAAGGAGCCTGGCAAATGAAAGTACTAGCTCACAGTCATTATTACAAGCTTTGCATTTGCATTTCAAAAGGAACTCCCATTGTCTTCCAATGTGCTTTAAAATAATTTAAATATCTTATTTGTTTTTAAAAAGAAACATCAAACTAAGTCTAAATTCTGAAAGTGATTTACTTGGTCATAAATACTCAGAAAAAAATTTGTTGGAATGAAAAGGTCAAATCAAGAGTTGGACTGACATTTTTTTCTATATTTGAATATAGCCACAGAATACTTGAGGGGGAAAACACCTGATATTTTATTGCTATCGATTTTTTAAATTACTGTTGTTATCGCTAGAGAGTGCATGTGCTGGCTAGAGAGAGATGTGGGTGTGGAAGAAGCTACCACCGAAGGGTGTGGTCAGGCCACAATCCCTTCTGCATTTCTGCATCCTATCTGGATTTGGGGTGTGCACACACACGTACTCAGGCTGTTTTCAAGCCATCAGTGCAAGGATTTGAACTATGGTTTGCCATGTGGGATCTGGCTTCCTTAACTAGGCCATAGGACCAACTCAATTGCTCTTGATTAAAGAAGTTTATGTGAACAGTTCTGAAAGGTAGGAATGAAGAGGTGTACAATTTCCTGAAATACAAAAAATCATGGTCATTACATTCTTGCTTCTCTCCCTAGATTTAGCAGTGTTTACACCCCACCAGTTTCTGCTCAGTGCATGCACGCAAGTGGGATGTACAAACAGTTCCCGGGTCACACTGTACACGGCACAGCTGCCTCCAGAACACGTGGATTCCCCGATTCTGACTGCCTTGGATTCCAGAACTATCTATGTACAGTAAGTAGAAATGTCTGTGTTACACACTGGTTCGTACAAGTATACCAGTGAGTTCAATCAGGGGAAGGGCTTGTGACATAAATTAATTTTATTGTGATTAAATGCATAGGAGTGATTAGTTCAGTGGTTCTGGGAACCTTTGATTATCACTTGCCAACTTAATTTCCATTTTGTCTTTATGCAATCAGGCTGAGCTACATATGTACACAGATTCTCTGCAAACCTCAATTAAAGGAAAACTGACCATTTACATGACCAGCCTGGCTTTTTATATGTGAGGCATTATTTGGAATGATTTGGAATTAGAGCATATTTGTATATTTTTCTTGTGGCATGTAAACCAGGACTTTATTATTGCCTTATTCCCTTGCAGTTGAAGTCAGAAAGGAGCTTGCACATATAAGTATGTTCAGGTTATTTCCAATATTAGTTGTTCTTCCCTGTTTCTGAATACACAAGGTGTATTGTGGATCATCCTGAGCTGAAAACCCGATAGATCCTCTTATCACCAATTAACACTTGGGTACATTTATCTCTGCTGGTCTCAGTTTTCTTCTTTATAAAAGACAATTTATAAAATGGCCTTCATTCAAGCTGAAAACATTATGATTCATATCCCATTGTTTCATGTCTGGACTTTTTTTATTGGCTTTTGAGCCATATTGCCTACGTCAAAAGATTTCCCACTACTCTTAAGTATTTCTCAGTTGAACAATTTTCTGTCTATTCCACAACTGGCCTTCCTCATTCCCATTGATAAATTGTAACCCTTATGTAGAGGGCCCTCTGTTCTTCCTTCTATTTATTCATTCTAATCCATCTACTAAGGATAAATTCTTATGCATCTAGTGTATCACCTCATTCGAGAAGTCCTACCTGATTGCTTCTGCCCTTCCAATCCTCACTCTCTCTGTAGTCTATAATTCCGTATTGGACTGTATGACACTGCTGAATTTTTCAAGATAATTGTGTTATGTTCTTTCTCTTTCATATCTGGTTAGTTCTCAGATGTTTTCCTTTTCTCAGTTTTTGCCGTATGGCTTAAATTCAAAATCAAGTACCCATTCATACATTTTTGTATTATTAGTTAATTAAAATTTTAAGTAAGTGGAAGGCAGAGATGATGTCTTCTTTTATTTTTTTCTTTTTTGAGAGAGATTTTTGCTATAAGGGCACGTGCGCTCATCAGAGAGACAGAAAAAGAGAGACAGAAAGTGAAAAATAATCCCTCCTGGGGGATGGCTGAGGTGAAATCCCTTCTCCTCCATTCTCTTTTTGGGATTTTGACTACGCATGCACATGAGCCTGGCGTGAGTTTTAAGCTACTGGGTCTAGGACTTGAACCCTGGTCGACTATGTGGGAGTCCGGTGACGTAACCATTACACCATCTGATGGCCCTGATGTCTTATTTTCTTTGGGCCACTCAGAATAGGCATTTGATAACTATCTGGTTACTTTTTTTTTTTTATTAAATGAATTGGATTGCTTTGAGCTTCCAGTGTATCTTTTTACAGTGGTACAAATCCAAGTTCCTATGTGTTGTTTGAAAATCCCGTACATTTCTATTTTGACTTGAATGAATGATGATGAAAATGCTGGTCTTTTTTTTTTTTTTTTTTTCTTTTTTTCATTTTCAGATGGAAACCACCAAGGAAAGTAAATGGAATTCTGGAACGCTATCTATTATATATTTCAAATCGTACACATGATTTTACAGTTTGGACTGTCGTCTATAACAGTACAGAACTTTTCCAGGATCACATGCTACGATTTCTCTTTCCTGGTAATAGATACCTCATCAAGCTGGAAGTAAGTTTACTTTATTTCCACTACTTTTTCTGCCCTCATCTTTTCTTTCCTTTTCCTTTTATCTTTGTGTCATCTTTTCTCCCTCTCTCACTTTAAAAATGCCAAAAATGGAAAACCTTTTATGTTGCTATTTATACTCACTTTACACCCTAAACATGAATTCTGTTGATCCAATATCTACATACTTTATTATTCACAGTGATAGAATAACTATTTGAGTCAGTAGATATTCCCTAATCAAATTTGGAATTATCAGATACTATTTTTTTTTGATATTTGTATAATGTCATAGTTGTTAGGAGCTTTTGATAAAATGCTTGGATTAATAAGGTTATTTCTCTGTGGAGCTTGTATTCATATGAAAAACAATGCACTGTATGGAAATGTTGATCTTAGATTTTTAAATGAACATTTAAATGACCCCAAATATTCTCAATTGTTACTATAGTCTGGCTTATATTACATGGCTACCTCAGATGAACAGTCACTCAATAACTCCGAGAATCAACATAGGTTAGAGGTTTCTTTAGACAAACAATAGCTTTTTTTTTTTTAATGCAAATAGCACTTTTATACAAAGGTCTTTTAAAAGACCTTGATATTACTGTGGCATTTATACTCAGTAGTTCCTTTTGTTTTTTGATGAAATATAATCTTTTTTAAGTTTAATAGCACATCTGAAAATAACTGAATATAAACATGAGATTGTCCCTATTTGTTTTAAATACACTCTTCATTTTATAGCAATACCTATATAAGGATATTTGCTTTGATAAATGCCATAGAAAATATTCTGCTCTTGATTATGAATAAATTTACATTTATGTAGACACTGTGTATGCATTCATTTTACTTAACATGCTCTTGAATGCTCTAAATATTATACCATGGGAAAATAAACTACATTCAACTATTGCTAACTGTCTGACTTGACACCACAAAACAAGGGCAATCAGACAGTGTTAAAAATCCTGTTCAGAATGGATTCTATGTGCCTAGGTATTTAGCACAACAGATGGATTTATTAAACAGCATCTTTGAATACATACAGTTTTATTACTCAACAAGAAGAAAGTATACTAAGTTGACTTTCAAAATCTAAGCCCTACACAGTTTTCAAAATAATGATAATTTCAAAATCAAGAAAAGTCTTAATTACTTGGGAGCAAACTATCATACTCTTTCTTTTTATCAGAAGGAAGGGAATGACATGAAATAGATTTTTACTTCCAAGGCTATTTTTAGGGTATGTGTCTATTAAAATCTGCCTCAATCTCCCCATACTTCATTAGTTTTTAAAATTTGTATTGATTTTAAAGTTTGTTTATTAACTCATTCACTCATTCATTTAGAGAGACAGAGACCCCCAGTAGGGTCTTACCATGCTGGGATCTTCCTCCCAGCATTCCAGCCACCCAGGATCAAGGACATCAGATCTACCAGGGATCTGAACTCTGGACCTTCCCACATGGCTCCAGTATTGTGAAGCAGCACCCTGCTGTCTGTATCACCTCTGCTGGGCCCTATATTTTATAAATGTGTAATACCTTGAGACATAAATACCACTACCTTAGGAATTTACTCGTCTGAGTTTTAACAGATTTTGCCACTAACTCTTTGACCTAAGGTAATTCACTTAAATTCACTGAGTTTATTTTCTTCAAACCTAAAATTAGGACTTTGACCCTACATTATTATTATTTTTTTTTCTTATTTTATTGGAGAGGTTTTTGCTATAGGGTATATGCGCTTGCCAGAAAGACAGAGACAGAGAGACAGAAAGTGAGAAATCACCCCCCAGGAGGGATGGCCATTCCACAATTCCTTCTCCTCCAATCTCCTCTCAGGATCTTGGGCATATACACACACATGCCTGGCGTGAGTTTAAGCCACCAGGTTTGGGACTCGAACCATGATTGACTATGTGGGAGTTCAGCAACATAGCCATTATGCCAACTGCTGGTCCCAATCCTACATTATTTGAATGTCTCTTTCTGTTCTGAAATCCTGTGTCGGTAGCCCCAAACAATAGCCTATGGAGTCAAACAGTATTGGCTAGCCATTGAACAATGTAGATGCACGATGTTAAAAAGATGTAGATGTCTTTGCCTTAACTCTTGTTAGAGAAATAAACTTGCTATTATTACTTCCAATTTATGAAGGCAGAATATTTTCTCTGATGTATTTTTAGGAAATATTCAACTAAAAGGTTTTTTTACTTAATTTGGTAAAGCAGTAAATTAAATGAACCAGAACATTTTAGGTTCATCCTGGTTAATTGAGGGATTATTGTATATTTCACAGTTTCAATATAATAACTAGCTTTCAAGGTCATTAGATAAGTAGATGGAGATCAGGTTCTCAGCAAAGAGGAGTTGCCTTTATGGATCATTTTAGCATGTTGACTAAATGTTGAAAACCAAACATACCGATAACAAAGCCTTTAAGTGACTTTCGAATAGGGAAAATACATGGGGATTTGAGACACTGTGATTTACTCCAAGCTTAGGGCAGGTATATTGCCTCACATGACTTCATCTAATTTTCCCATTTCATTGGATTATAAACTCCTAAACCATCGAGACTGCATCTTTCATGATTCTATCTGCAAGTAAAAGTACAGTGCCTAGTGAAAACTGCAAGCTCAACAAACAATTCTTGAATGAGTATCAATGCCCTTACTAGTTTCTTCACTTGTGTTTCATAAGGAATCCGAGACTGTTTAAATGAATTAGATAACTTACTAGGAACCATCGGAGCTGGGATAATATGGTTCTAAAGCATATGTTCTTTCTATTACGAAAGACATTACACCCAACATAGGATATTTTGAAGTATGATAATTCCTAATAAAGACAATAAGTTAACAAATAAAGAAGCTATTAATACAGACAGGTATCAAGATAGGTGTTTGATAATTTTCTTTTTACTGCTGGCTATTTGTCATTTGATGAATGTTAATGTTACATATACATCCTTGAAAGAGTCTTGGAAATGATGAGCTTAATTTTTCAAAAGATCATTTGTGGATAAAATGGCCTTGTTTTTTTTTTTTTTTTTCTCTTCATGCTTTAAGAAATGATACATTCCTTTCGTTATTTCTTTTTTATTTTAATTGTCAGAGAGCTTGTGTGCTTGCCAGACAGAGGAAGAAAGCACCCCACCCCCCTCCCATGTCCCCCCAACAGGGCATGGTCTTGCTACAATCCCTTCTCCTCCATTTCTCCAGCTGATTGGAATTTTGCCTGTTTTTCAAGTCCTCCATGGCAAGATTAGAACAATCGTTGGCCAAGTCAGAGCAAGCTCCCTTAACCATCTGGCTACAGGGCTGACCCAAGATATCCTACATTCTTTTCTTTCCTTCTCTTCTCTTCTCTTCTCTTCTCTTCTCTTCTCTTCTCTTCTCTTCTCTTCTCTTCTCTTCTCTTCTCTTCTGGAGAGGTTTTTGCTATAGGGTGTATGTGCTCACCAGAAAGAGAGACAGAGAGACAGAATGCAAGAAATCACCCTCCAGTGGGGATGGCCATGCTGCAATCCTTTCTCCTTCCATTCTCCTCTTGGGCACGCATGCACACACACCTGGCATGAGTCTAAGCCACCAGGTCTGGGACTTAAACTGCAGTCGACTACATGGGAGTCCAGCGACATAGCTATTACGCCAACTGCTGGTACCAAAATATCTTACATTCTTAACATCCTCAGTCACTGCTTTTCTTTTTTTGGGCGGGGGGGAGAGGTTTTCGCTATAGGGCACATGCGCTCACCAGAGAGAGAGAGAGAGAGACATAGAGACAGAAAGCGAGAAATCACTCCCCAGGGGGGATGGTCACGCAATCCCTTCTACTCCATTCTCCTCTCAGGATCTTAGGCATGCACACACGCACCTGGCATGAGTTTTAAGCCACCGGGTCCGGGACACAAACCGCGGTCAACTACGTGGGAGTCCAGCGACATAGCCATTACACTAACTGCTAGTTCCCAGTCCCTGCTTTTCTGAAAACAAATTATTAGAAGAGAGAATGCTAGTTTTGGATCTGCCTAATAGTTATGAATACAAAAATAATTGATACGATTTTGTTATTTATGCATTTAATTGTGCCAAGGTTGAATCTATTATTTGGTCAGTTGTTACTCATTTCAGAGTAGTAGTATGACTTTACGAACTATTTTTTCAAATAGCTGTAATTGATAAAAGTTACAGGAGATGGGTTGAAGCAGCTTATTTTAATGACTCACAAAGACCTTGCCATTACATAAAAGCACCTTTAATTAATCCCACTATTTTGTTTAGTTTTTCCATGCCAGAATTCTAATCAGCATTCAGCTGCATCAAATGCTGTGGCCTGTGGTGTAGGCAGGTCAAACAAGATACTGATTGGCTCAATTTCATTTAGATGATAGCAGTTAGATTAGACCAATCAGAAGCAACTTTAAAGATATTTGTTGCCTCTTGAATGAAGTAAGATATTGCATTGCTTACTTAGGCACTCTAAAATGCATGCAAAAAGACATGGGCAAAACAAAATAAAATAATTTACAGGCAATTATATAATCTCAGCAGCCTCTTTATAAATTGTTTTATTTACAAGAAAAATTATCTCATAAATTCCTTAAATTCTTAAGGAATATTACTGGTTTATGGAGCCAAGATAACGTAGTTCAAAGAGCAATCATTGCAAACCAGAAGATGTCTTCATTTATCCTAGAAAGCATCTTAAAAGTCTCTAAGTAAATTTTAATTTGCACTGTTTTGAAAATATAAAATTGTATGTCATAGAGTGCACTATTTTGAGGGGGAGTGTTAATAGGGAAAGTTTTTTAGGACATGAATAAGATAAGAAAACAGTAACAAATAGCCTATCAGAATTAAAACCCAATATTATAAGTTTAACAATGAGATACTGCAACATTTCCCCCCCCAGGGAAAAAATATGGAAATTGCAAATTGGTAGATTTTCTCTTTTTGAGAACTTGAAATAATGCTCCTTTGACCATTTTTCCTTTGATAACTCAGCTATCTCATACGGCCTCTATTCTTGTTGACATTTTGCACATTTGAAATGTGCGTGTGCATTTTTTTTTCTTTTTTAATTTTTCTATTTTAATCTTCAGTTAGTTATTTCTTGGGCTAATAGTGACATGTCCTATAGCTTTCAGTCAGGGTTTGGCCACATGTTCAACTAATTCCTCTTTATTTGCAAAGATTCTATTCTTAGGAGGAGTATGGCTTTTTTCTTACATATATATGCACATACCACAGCTGAGAATTAGAGGAAACCCACAAAGGTTAATTAGGTCCCCAATCTTAATGCAATTTCATGCCTGGGCCACTATTTAACCCATTTGAAACTCACTTAAGCTGATGAGAAATTCTGAAGACATTGGCTACTGCAGTATTCTCATAATAGGAAGGAAGATTCATCTGCATGTTTGATGACCACAAATTATTATTTACACATATAATAAAGACATTTCCACTAGTTGATACAACTTTGCAAACTCTATTACATTTCAATGCAGGAAAATATCTAAAACTGAGTCTATTTCTTCCTTTCTTGAGGGAAAAGAATATTGACTACTCTAGGCATCAGAAAATCATTCCTTTAGTATTAAAAGTAGGGGGCAGGCCTAAAGAAATGGAATAGTGCTCATGTTAGGTATGCCAGTCTTCTATGATAATGGGTTAACTATCTGTTTTTTACATTGTCTTATGATTTTGCTTCATTTTCTTATTAATTTAGTAAAGTTTACTGCATTTGAAAGACTTTTACATTTCATTGTATAAATTGCAGTTGTAATATGAAGAGAGAGAACAAAGCTGAAGTACGGTTTTCAAACATCATTGTTACGTAAGGATAGAATAGCTTATATTTGCTAGCAAATATAGGCTGGAAAAACTCCGGATATATCTCAACTTCCTAGAAAAAGTCTTGTCCAGTTAGTTTAAGAATTATTTGCAATCCTTTATGAATGAGTACATAGAAGTTTCCCAGTGGTATTTAATGCTCATATTACCATTTCTGGAACTGATGATACTTTATTAGGAAAAAGGGAGTTCTGCGATCATTTAAATTTGTCAGCTATGTTTTAATGAAGCCCTTCTCCTCTAACATACATGTATATGACTTACCCCTCTAAGCATTAGACCTTCACTCAATTACTGCATTATACTGATGGATTTAAGAGAAATATTGTTGTATTTAATTGTAGTATTTACTTCATTATAATTAATATTATTTTATTTAATTATCATATGACATCATACTGTAAACATGTTGGTCACACTATAGTAAATAAAAGGCAATTATGTTTTGCTATACATCTTTTTTCCTCAATAATCAGTTGTTTTATCCTGAGATAACCTTCAGTGTCTAATACTTTTCTCATGTGATGTGTGCACACACATGTGTGTGTTTAATTAATTCTGGGAACCTCTTTATAAGACTAACTTCTGGAAGGCTATTCAGCTGGTCAATATCCACCCTACATCTTAAGGCTATAATTTACGATGGTTCTTTCATTCATTCATTCATTCATTCATACATTCTGAGTTATTTCATAATTATTGGAAATGACTATCTCATGCCTTAAAAAGCAAACAAATGAAACGTCAAAACTCAGCATTGAAACAAATTTATTTTAGGCAGTAAAGGAAATATTATTTAAAGGAATCCAGAACTCCTATTATGAATTCTCTTTTTTCCATGTGCATTGAAACTTTTGAGACCCAGAGTGAAGTGATTTTTGGCATCTCTGTTTAGGCTTGCACAGGTGGAGGGTGCACAATGAGCGAGGCCAGTGAGGCCCTAACAGGGGAGACCATACCGGAAGGCGTGCCAACCCCCAAAGCCCACTCCTATTCACCTGACTCCTTTAACATCTCCTGGACTGAGCCTGAATATCCGAATGGTAAGTGAACTCTTTTAGCCCCAAGTTAAAAAGATGATTAGCCAAGGTAAATTAATATTCTAAATGGCAGCTTATATGTGGTGCTTAATTTTTAATGATCATTTTAGCACATAAAATACCTGAGATAGTATCATTGTCTATAGTTGGAGAGATTGTGGTTTTTAGGCTAACATGCAATTTTGGTGGCTCAAAAGTGCTCCCTTTTGATAGTTCTTGTGTACTGCATCTTATTGTTTAATGTGCTTCTGGAGAAATGAAAAGAACAGAGGATTCCCAAAGAATGCCTTGTGAGAGTGACATTGTGTTTTCAATGACTTCCTGTTTTTAACAGCCATTAGTTCTTCCTTGGAGAAGTAGAGAGGTGAAAAGTTCATGTACATATTGTATTTCAAATGCTTTTGATTTAATAAGTTTATCTTAAAAGAGGTCACTTGGAACTCTGTATTATTTTAATATCCTATTTATAAATACTTCAACATGTAGTTTTTAAACAATGAGTATTTGAACATTCAAACAGTTATCTTGGAGTGTGTGCATTTCTATGCTATATATGTCTTTGCACAATCAAAGAATAAAGGAAGCCATTTAAATTTCACTACAATTAAAACCTCATTATAAAGAATTTGTAATAACTTTTCATAGAAATTGCTTTATTCATTACTAAAAATATCTAAGATTCAGACAATATAATAACATTGTTTCACACCAATAAAAAAGTTTATATACATCAAATTTCATTCTTCTTTGAGACAATATTAAGGATATTTTTACTATCATAGAACCTCTTTTAAGTAAATCACTACTGAAAATTGAAATGGCCTCTTTTAGCATAGGCAAAAAAAATGTAGGAAATCAATTATAGTTATACGTTTATCTTATGTTTATTATGATATTAATTTTTCCTCCATTTTACTTTAATTAAACTTTTGGCAAATGCATTAGATATATTTGAGGTAATGGAGAGAGATCTGATAATTAGAGTAAATGATTATCTTTTTTTTTTTCCTTTTTTGTAGGTTTTTGCCATGTGCACTCACCAGAGAGAGTCAGAGAGAGGGAAAATGAGCAATCACCCCTGAGGGTGAACGAAGAAGGGATAGCCATGCTGCATTCCCTTCTCCTCTATTTTCTTCTCAGGATTTTGGGCACAAATGCACATACATACCCGGCATGAGTTTCAAGCCACCAGGTCCAAGACTCAAACCATGTTTGGCAATGTGGGAGTCTAACACCTTAATCACCACACCACTTGCTGACCCATAAGTGATATCTTTGCTAGTGAAGTTATTCATTACTATTTTAAATTTCCTAATTAAAAAAAGAATGTCTATTTGATTTTGTATAAAGCAGTCAGAAAATCTTGTCACACTTCTAATTCTACCAAGAAATCTAGTCCTTAAATGGCAATGAAAATGTTAATGATTTAGTCTAACTGGATTGCTGTTAAATGCTGCTACATGGTTTGCATAGTAGAGCACTTCCCTTCATCTCGATTAGTAGTTGCAACTGGAACTACAATTGCACTTAGAATTCTTGGTTGTCTAGGGAAATACTTTCCACATTTCAAAGATCTTTGCTTATTATGTTTTATGCATTGGCAAGCAGTTTTAAAATATATTCATTGAACAAGAAGAATTGGGGAGATTTGGGAGGATTTTGTTAACTCTTTCATGGTATTCTGAAGTCTTGTGTTAATCACAGTAGAATTATATTGTGGTACAATAGTAAGAGATTTACAAAATAACTTTCATTTAAGAGGAAAAAAAGAGTTTTCCACTACTTCTTTCCACTTTTCCCGAATTTTCCACTTTGTCGTTTTTATTGGGATTTTTCTGAGGGGTAATCTGATTGTTGGAAACATCTTGTCCCTCTGTCTGTTTTCAAAGCTTCCACACTTCTGCACAAATACTCAAAGAATAAAGTCTAAATTATTTATCTGGCACTCAGGATACTCCTGGTTTGTGATTCAACCTGCATTTGCATTGCCTTGTAATACTCACCCTGGGATTTTATTTTTTAATTGCCAGTGAGCACATGAGTTTAACATAAAGAGAGAAGAAAGCACTCCCCTGTGGGATGTGGTCACATGGAAATCTCTGTTTCTTCATCCTTTAGGGATTTGTGGGACACACACATGCACACACATTGGGACACACACACACACACACATACACATGCCTGTTGTGTTTTTCAAGCTGCCAAGGCCAGTATTTGAACCGACATCAGCCATGTGGGGCCCTTAACCACAGAGTCAGAATGACCTTGAAATTTTCTCTTCTTTCTTTTTTTTTTTTTTGGAGAGGTTTTTGCAATAGGGCATGTGCGCTCACCAGAAAGACAGAGACAGAGAGACAGAAAGTGAGAAATCATCCCCTAGGGGGGTTGGCCATGCCATGATTCCTTCTCCTCCTTTCTCCTCTCGGGATCTTGGGCATGCACGCACATGTGCCCAGCGTGAGTTTTAAGCCACCGGGTCCAGGACTTCAACCGCGGTCGACTACATGGGAGTCCAGTGACATAGCCATTACGCTAACTGCTGGTCCCAGACCTTGGAATTTTCAAAGCTTAATATAAAATTGAAAAACATGGGCATGGGGTCAAGTAGGCCTAGAGTCAGAAAGGGTCTTTGATGTATAGTAACAGTTACCCTGGAAAATTTACTAAATTCCGAATCTCCAGTTTTCCTGATTATATAATTGGAATTAATAATCCTAACCATCTCCCCATCTTTACCTATAGAAATCCAATGGATTGTTCTAGGCTAAAAGAAAGCCTCTTATTCGCTGAAGTCATTGTACACTTTTTGAGTTTATGCTAAGCTATTCCCCCTCTCTTGAGTCTGTACCTGATTCTATGTGTTCATGGTGGCACTTTTACTTCATCTGGTCTGGGTTTAAAGTTATTTGGGTATATGTCCAAAACTCTCACCAGGTGACAAGGACCAAGAGTCATTCAATCCTCTTTCTCTTCACAGAGCTTAACACAATGTTATACTTTTTGTTGGTATCCAGTAATATTTAAGTAATTTAATCATTTCTTGTGAAGATTGCCTTCGATCAGTGGCGTGTGTGTGTGTGTGTGTGTGTGTGTACACACACACACAGTCTTGACGTCAACTCCAGCTCATCCCCGACTTCTTATACTACACAAGTTACAACGGCACTTCTTTAATGAAAGTGACTACTATTGCTTAACCAGCTAACATCAGGAGCATCCTCATGCCCTGCAAAAACACGAATTTATTCATTCAAAATATTTATTTTGATGACCTACTAGGTGCTGTCACTCTTATATATATACAGGAAATATAGGGTGAATTTACTCAGTCTTGGTTGCAGGGGTATACAGTGCAGGGAAAATGGATATAAACAGATACTCACAGAGTAGGGGGTGGGTGCCAGAAGCCCAGTGTACAGAGAATCGGTTCCCCGAGGAAAACTATGGGATGTGAGAATGGCATCCCTCTGCGTATTCACTAATATGCAGCAGGGGCAGAGGTGCACAAATGTTTAGTCTGTAACAGGTGCTTCTTAGCTGGTTTTGCATACTCAGGCTGCAGAATCATGACCTGGTTAGTCAGTGACATACTTAAGTGAGCATTTTCACTAGGACTTTATAGACATGAAAAAATAAAATAGAAAAAGTAAAACCTATTCTCTGTAATGTGACGTATTTTTCATCCATGCCTATATGTGACAAGATTTGGAAGATATGAAACGGTTCCACAATAAATGTCTAGTTCTTGCCCATCAAGCCCTGAGTAGCCTTTAGCCAGGAAGGTTTAGGGGGAAAAAAAAAGTCCTGCTTTTCTAAATGGATTCGGGATTTTTTTTAACTTTATTTATTTATTATTTTTATTATTAATTATTATTTTCCAGTTTGATCAGAGAGAGAGAGAGAAAGAGAGAGAACGCAAGTGAGAAAAAAAGCCACCAGGTCTGGGACTTGAAATGCAGTCAGCTATGTGGGAGTTGAGTGCCTTTAACCACCATGCATGCCACCCGCTGACTCCCATGGATTCATTTTTAAATAATCAGTTCCTCTTTGTCCAAATTCAGTGCTAACTCTACCACAGGGCTAAGAGAATAGTCTCTGTCTTTGCGGTTTTGGTTCTCTTCTTTGACACTTATCCTGGTCCTGCTCCCAGTGTCTGTGCTGGGATGCGTGTTCCTTGATTCAGGACATGCCTCAAATGCACAGAGAATGTTTATTAAAGAGAAATAAAATGGATTGAACTAAATCAGAAAAGAAGATCAAAGATTGTGTTTGAAATAAACAAATACAATTTTGTTTTTGGAGCAGACCATGGTGGGTAAGGTGCTAGATCCTGTAGGGCTGACTGTGTGGTTCAAGTCCCAAACTGGTGGCTTGACAGACATGCTGGTTTATGTGTACTTGCCCAGAATCCTGAAAGGAGAATGGAGGAAAAGGGATTGTGATGTGGCTATCCCACCGGAGGATGCTTTTTTTCTCTTTCTCTCCTTTTCTCTGGAGAGTACCCATGCCCTCTAGCAAATAAAAATAAATTTTAATAGTGGTATAGAGAAATATGCATCAAATATAAATTTAACAAGGGTGAGATCATACTATTTCGTCCGTTGTGGACTTCGTTTTCTCACTTAGGAATGAAAAATATTTCCAAGCAGTTAAGTGTAGCTCAGCCTTAGTCTTTGGAAAGAAGTGTAGGCCAGCCGCTGGGATCCAGTGGTGGTAGCACAATGTTCTATGGCACTAACATCATTCGTAGGCTTTCCAGGTGTGTGTCCTGAGGTTCCCCCGGTACAGGCTGGTGTGCATACATGCATGCCCGTGGTCCTGGCTGGCTGAAGCTGGGGTTGGATCAATGGTAGGAGGACCCTTTTGGAGGTGCTCCATGTGCTCTCTCACTTTCATGAAATACTTTTTTTATGAAGAAGGTATAGAACTCCACAGCTTATATGACCCATCTTTTAATGATGGACATTTGTGTCTCCATGATTTTTTTAAAAGAATGATTTATTTTATTTATTATTATTTTCACATGAGTTTACCAGAGAGTGAAAGAGAAATTGAGAAAGCAAGCTGCCTGGTCTGGGACTTGAATCGTGGTCAGCCATGTGGGAAGGCCAGTGCCTTAACCACCATACCACCTGCCATTTCTATGATTTTCACTATTACAAATGCTATCTGCTATTCATTGCCTTAGTCTGCCACATATGGTCTCTAAGTACTGAGTTGTTATCACTTGATTCACAACTGAGGCTTTGCTGGCTTTCAAATATGCCCTGTTTATTGCTGCTCCCTTGCTTCACATACCCACAAAAAATGATGGTGTGACACCCCAGCTCTGTGTTTCTCTACTCAGAACTCTCAGCACCCACACTCCCACTGGCACAGGTGTCCTTTACAAGCTGTGATTGCAGGTAGTATTTTAAAGCCTCTGAAAACAGCTACGTTTTGGTGGAAGATACCAGGGAGGTACTATGTGAGAACCCTTTATGAAGTAGGACGTGACTCTACCTTTGTGATAGTTAGCCCATCAAAGAGAAGTAGCAAAGAGCATGCCTGCCTGATGAATCTGTGACCTGTATTGTGTGGATTACAATGGCATAATTAGAATTATGCTTTTGAGAGTTTCCAAATGCTCACGAGCCACATTCTCTTTTAGACGCTGAGGCCTTAGAATCTGAAATGAATTTTTTCCTCACCCTTGAAGTCTGCCTTACTAAAACGGCATAGCATAGCTGTCTGGGCTAAACTTATTCCTCATCCTCTAGCATAACATTTTTAGTGACATTTTAAGCAAATTAGAATATATGTTTTTCAAATACTAACTAAAAATGTAAAATATAAAATTCTTATCTTTCAGTAGCTGTAATTTCTTTTGGCTATAAATCTTCCCCAGATCATTTTCTTGTTAGATGTGAGCTGCATGAGGGCAGGAGTCACATGTGTCTTTTTAACTGTTCTAGCCCCAGCCCCTGGCAGAGTGCCAGTCACGGAGTGAATAGGAATTACAGCAGCTGTTGAATGATGTGGTGTTTATTGATGATAGAGACAACAGTAAAATGGTAATTGTATTGATGTGCAATGCATATGCATATGCAATCATACAACATGCACAAATGCACGTTTACAGCACATCTTACAATTAGGTAATGTAGGTGGGGTGATTTCGAAGGCAGCGGTGAGGAATTTTCCCTTAAAGCACATTTAGACACCCAGCCCTTTTGCTTAAAATTTCCTCAACCTGGTAATCTGTAGCTATTCTAAGAGAAAACACAGAGAGTTGTATCCATTTTGCATGATTCTTATAAAAGGATATATTGTTACTGTGATCAGGATTTGTTCATATCAAAATGGGTATATGAAAAGAGGAGCAAGTTAAATAAAAATAATTTTAAATGGGCTGGCAGGTGGTGTGGTAGTTAAGGGTATTGGACTCCGACATAGCTGATAGTGGTTCGGGTCCCAGACTTGACAACTTGCTTTCTCACTTTTGCTCTCTCTCTTTCCCACTCTGTTCCTCTTTGGTTTAATTTAAATAAATAAATAAAATAATTTTTAAAAAAGAGAGAGAGAGAAGCCAGAGGGCCAGCCAGGTGGTATAGTGGTTGAGGCAGCTCAATACTGTATAGCTAACTGCAGTTCGAGTCCCAGACCCAGAAACGAAAAAAAACACCAGGCATGTGTGCATGTGTGCCTAAAACCCTGAGAGGAGAATGGAAGAGAAGGGATTGTGATGTGGTCATCCCCCTGGGAGGTGCTTTGTCAGGTTTTTTTCTCTCTCTGTTTGTCTCTAGTGAGTGCATACACCCTTTATTTTCCTTTTTTTTTTTTTTTAGAGAGGTTTTTGCTATAGGGCACGTGTGCTCTCCAGAAAGACAGAGAGAGAGACAGAGAAATAGAAAGCGAGAAATCACTCCCCCCCAGGGGGGATGGCCACGCTGCAATTCCCTCTCCTCCATTCTCCTCTTGGGATCTTGGCCATGCACGCACATACGCCCGGCATGAGTTTAAGCCGCCAGGTCCAGGACTTGAACCGTGGTTGACTAGGTGGGAGTCCAGCAACATAGCCATTACGCTAACTGCTGGTCCCGAGTGCACGCACCCTTATGGCAAATTTTTTAAAAATTATAAAGAAAGAAAGAAAGAAGGAAGAAAGAAAGAAAGAATGGATGATGAAAACTGGGCTTCCCTTAAGCAAGTTTTCTAGGGTCTTTTTGAGAATCACAGGATACTTGAAATATTTTCCTGGGCTTGTCCTATCGCCTAGTGGGCGAGGAAGCTGGATCTCACATGGATGACCATGATTTGGATCCCAGTCCTGGAGGCTTAAAAAACACACCAGGCACAAGTATATGTATACCCCAAATCTCAGCTGGCTAGAGAAATGGAGGAGCAAGGGTCGTGTTATGACCACCACCCCTGGGGGGCAGTTTCCTCTCTCTTTATCTCTCGATGCACACATTCTCTCCCAAATTAAAATAAAACAAGAAAAATGAAAAATTTTATTTTTCAAATTCAGGTTTTGTATCAGCCAACTTTGTGAGAATTAACATATGGATATAGGTGAGAACAGTGGCATTCAGGTCAGTAGCATAGAAGAATCTTTTTTTGTGGGGGGGGAGGGTTTTGATATGGGACATGTGTGCTTGCCAGAAGGACAGAGAGACAGAGAGACAGGAACTGAGAGGTTACCCTGTAGAAGGGATGACCACGCCGCAATTCATTCTTCTCCTCTTGGGATCTTGGCTATGTACACACACACACACACACACACACACACACACACATGAGTTCAAGCCACCAGGTCTCGGACTCGAACTGCGGTAAACTACATGGGAATCCAGTAACATAGCCATTACTCAAACTGCTGGTCCTGCCAGTAGCATAGAAGAATTTTAAGAGGTTGGTTGTTTTTGTGAACTTATACACAGTACCTTGAAGACAATAGGACATTATTTAGGTAACAGTTGAGTTCATTTGTTACAGCCTAACCATTATTTTGAGAATAGGTAGTAGAGAAATTAACTATAGATCGTTCTTTTCTCAAAGTTGTATTTATTTACTTATTCCATGAACAAGAGAGACAGAAAGAGATAGAGACAACAACACACAGAGAGACAGTAGGCCAACAGGGTCCCAAGGCTTTGATTCATCCCTAGCTTCAGACAGCCCTGGGTCATGGGCACACATAGTCCCAGAGTACTCAGGGAGCTCTCCTGACATGAACCTGAAACCTTTCCATATGGCTAAGCCTCGCAAAGCCTTGTTTACTGCTGTACTGCCATCCAGTCCCCAGCTATATGTAGTGTGTTTGTATACCTCTTCACATTAAAAAGTGATGCTATAGAGACCATCAGTTGGTGTAATGGCTATGTCACTGGACTCCCATGTAATTGACCGCGGTTCGAGTCCCAGACCCATGACTTAAACTCACGCCGGGCACATGTGCATGCGTGCCCAAGATCCCGAGAGGAGAATGGAGGAGAAGGGATTGTGGTGTGGCCATGCCCCTGGGGGGTGATTTCTCACTTTCTGTCTCTCTCTGTCTCTGTCTGGCAAGCGTATGTGCCCTATAACAAAAACCTTTCCAAAAAAAAAAGAAAGAAAGAAAGAAAGAAAGAAAGAAAGAAAGAAAAAATATAGTGATGCTATAGAATACAATTTTATAATGTATGTACATGAAGGTGTATTAGTCAAGACTAATTAAATGTTCTACCCATGCATAGAAAGAAGTATGGTTTCCTGCTAACACTATACTAAGAGTGATAATAATAATAATAATAGCTACAATTTATAACTATTTGCCAGGCACTTTAATTCTCACAGCTAGCCCATGAAATAGATATTGTCATCCCAATGTTCAGATGTGGAAATGTAGATGTAAAATTCCTATGCAATTTAACTATTCAAAGTCCAGACGATGAATTAAGTAGCAATAAAAAACAAAAGCAAAAACCAAGGTGTTAATGAGAAAAAACTAAGGTTCTGTTCACTGTACAATTCTGCCTCTGTTTTTGTAGAAAAGCTTATAAGGTAGAATATCACCTAGCTATGTGTTTTTTAAAAAAAGAAAAACTTCATAGTTACTTTTTTCTGTTCAATGTCTTGTTCTCATTGCCAGCATTCAAAGTTTCATATGATCTCTATTCTGATTTTCCTCTGGCTTTAAAGAAATAATTTTTATATATTTTTTAACTTTTCATTTTGAAATTACTGAGAAGAGTCAAAAATCTGATTCTATTTTCTTTCCTGAAAGTACTCAGTTTTAATAGGCGAAATGGATTACAGAATTCAGTGAATCGCTTAGGAAAACTGCTTGACAGTTTTGAGCAAGCCCTGTGTAACTTTTATGAAACACCTCCCATCAGTTTGTCAGGTAGAATTTCCCAAGCACAATCTTTTTTAGACTCCGTTGGTTCCATTTTTAGGCGAGCATAACAGTAATAAGGCATTATTCCACAATGTGAAAGCTCTCCTCTCTTTTCCCTTTTAATTGAAGGATCAAGTATTCACAGAGGGAGATATCTGCCACATTCAATCATCATCCAGACCTTGGGGGGAACCCTCAGTTGATATTCATATTGCTGTGCTACACTGGAAAAAACAAACAAATATGTTTGGAGCATCTATATTCACTATGCATGTTATTTTTATGACACACTAAAGCATTGTTGTTTCATTCTTACAGTAAACAGAATTCTTCAGTGTAAATAGAGATACCTTGTATTAAATTTACATTATATTGTACTTGTATTGAATTTCCTTGGTTATATATGACAACCCATTGAGCACCATAGGAAATACAATTTGACATAACATGATGAAGAGGCACAAAGAAATACATCCCAGTGGATGTGCTTTATGGACAATTATGATTCAGCTTCCCTGTGAAAATTAAACACCTTAAAAAGTCCATCATTATGGGAAGAGAAAGGTGGTGAACTTGAAACTGCTTATGTTGGACCACCAATGGGAATTAAGTATCCATTTGGTAGATTATCCACTGAAGACCTGAATATGTAGAAGTGGATTAAATAACTTGGTCCCTTTTACCACATAGCACAATATACTTTTATTTTGTTAATAGCTATTTTAGTGATTATTAGCACAAGAGAACAAACAAGAAAAATCCCCCCCAAAAAAAGTATAATACAATATAATAAATAATCCATAGATTTTTATGCTGAATATTACTCTGTTGCCTTTCCAGATTCACTCTTTACTGTTTTCCACTCTGCGCTGTGTCCTACGAGGCTGACCTTTACATCCAGAGTTAATCTTGGATCTTCCTTTCTTTCTGGTTTCCTGTTGGTTTGTCCATGGGCAGCAACAGCAGGAGTCGAGTGGGTCAGAGTCCCAGAATTTATTCATTAGTTTCTTTTCTGCCTGCTATGAACTCTAAGGCTTTATTCCTCTACAAAGACTACAGCCCCTATCCAGTGGCCCTTCCCTATAACTCCATCTCTTTCTTCCCATACTAACATAGGGATGTTTGTTTCTGTCTTTGGAGAAATTTTTGCTAATAGGGTACAACACTTGTCAGAGAGATAGAGGGACAGAAAGTGAGAAATCACCCTCTAAGGGGATGGCCATATCACAATCCTTTTTCTTCCAGCCTCCTCTTGGGAATTTGGGCATTCATGCACACATACCCAGCATGAGTGTTAAGCCTCCAGGGTCTGGTACTTGAACCACAGTCGACTACATGGACGTCCAGTGACATAACCATTATGCCATCTGCTAGTTGCCAAATGTAAGGATGCTAACTGGCACTTGCTGAGCATGGTCTTGTAGAAATCCTAGCTATTATTGGCTGAAGATGTTTTATTTTTCGCTTGTTTCTTTCCCTTATCCCTAGCTCGTCTTTGTAAATAGTTCCTTCACGAAAAATCCCGGTTGTCCATTTGAATTGCTATTAGTTTCTTGCTCATACCCTGACTGATTTCTACATTTCATTTAACATACAGATTTTGTGGACTAAGGTGGAGGATATGACGATAAATTTAAAATACTTTCTTTCATTCTAAGAGTGACAAAAATAAATATGTAAATGAATAACAATTCCATTTTGTTAAACCTTATTTTGACTTAATAGGTGTCTTAAAAGCAAATAAGAGCCATGTTCAGAGGTTTTAGAGGTAGAGGCAGATTGTTTAATAAATCCACAGCACTTAATTGTTCAAAGTTTTTCTTTAATTACTAGAAAGTATGTGTACTCACAAGAGATAGAGACAGAGAGACTGAAAACACTCCCCCAATGGAGTAGGCCACATCAGGGTTTTTTTCTTCCATTTTCCCCTTCTATTAGGATTTTGGGTTATGTATACACACAAAGAATGTCTCTCAAGTCACCGGGGCCAGGATTCAAACCCCAGTGGCCATGTAGGATTCAACTCCAGATGTACTGCATTTAACCTTGCACTACTGGGCTGGCCACAATACTTAATTTTTTAAAAATAGTAATCACAGTATTGATTTATCTCATTCAATGATTTTCATTTATTATTATGAAGTATTTATTATAATTAGTCAAATAATGGTTTTAGCATCAAGATCACTTGCTCAGATAAGCCTTATTCACTGATTCATCTAGACTAGGTTAACATCTACTTCACCATTCTCATTCCTGGTTTTTTTTTTTACAGTATTTAGTAAGTGCCTGTTTCTTCATACTAACTGAACTAGATTTGGGTAGGAAAGAAATCGTAAATAAAGAGCACACCAGGGGTCTTTAAAAAGTTCATGGACAATGCATATTAGCAAAAAACTAGGCAAGAATTTCAAAGCTTTTTGCACCTAAATAAACTCATACTTCATTTCCATATTTCACTAACTTTTTGTTTGTTTATTTGAAGTTTGTGTATTTATTTCTTCCATGAGAGAGAGAAAGACAGAGACAGCAACCCTAACACAGTGCTTGGTATACTGACTGGAATCTCTGGGTATGAACCTGGAACCTTCCCATGTGGGTCAGTCCTATAGAGCTTCATGTTTTTACTGCTGCACCACTGTCTGGCTCTTCTGTGAACTTTTTCCTTTTTTCTTTCTCTTCTTCCTTTCATTTTTAATTTAATTTTTTTTTTTTTTTTTTTTTAGTTTTTACTTCAGCGTAAAGGTTCCATGTGGTATAAGTTCCATGTGGTATAGGTTCCATGTGGAATAGGTTCCATGTGGTATAAGTTCCATGTGGTATAGGTTCCATGAAGTATAGGTATCATCTCCTACTCTGTTACTTATCTTGGCAGGCACTTTGGTTTACAGTACATTCTGATGAAAGGAAATATTCTCAATTTTAGTAAACTTTTTATCACGACGAAGTTACCTTTTTAAATATCTAAGTATACTGCTTATACATGGCACCTACACCACATGGCACCTAGACCACATGGCACCTACACCACATGGCACCTACACCACATGGCACCTACACCACATGGCACCTACACCACATGG
>NW_006159982.1:2524599-2537095 GCF_000334495.1 Tupaia belangeri chinensis | reverse complement strand
CAGGGAACCTACACCACATGGAACCTATACCACATGGCACCTACACCACAGGGAACCTACACCACATGGAACCTACACCACATGGAACCTACACCACATGGAACCTATACCACATGGAACCTACACCACATGGAACCTTTACCGCAGGGAACCTACACCACATGGAACCTATACCACATGGCACCTACACCACATGGAACCTACATCACATGGAACCTATACCACATGGAACCTATACCACATGGAACCTATACCACATGGAACCTAAACCACAGGGAACCTTTACCACAGGGAATCTATACCACATGGAACCTATACCACATGGAACCTATACCACATGGAACCTATACCACATGGAACTTAAACCACATGGAACCTTTACCACAGGGAACTTATACCACATGGAACCTTTACCACATGGAACTTATACCACATGGAACCTATACCACAGGGAACCTATACCACATGCAACCTACGCCACATGGAACCTACGCCACATGGAACCATTACCACATGGAACCTATACCACATGGAACCTATACCACATGGAACTTATACCACATGGAACTGTCCGAAGATTGACTCTCACTGCATTGAGCATTCCTACAAGTCAGTAGTAAACTGGAGAAAAGATCTGAAAAGGCATTTAACAAAAGAAGAAAAACTAAATGGCTTACAATATGAGGAAATGTGTTTAATCTCTTTAATATCTGAGAATAAAATGCCAAAATAAGCTATCAACTTATACAGATAATAATAGCAAAAGTTAAAACATTTAATAACATATGGTCTTTTTGAGGTGATGAAAGGAACAATGAAAACTCAAGTGCCCTGTAAATTCACACATGTCAAAAAATTGTTGGGAATTGCCTAGTAAAATTGAACCTAGACCAATAATTCTATCCCAGGATATATACCCTAGGAAACTTGTACGCATGTGTTTCAGGACACATGTACAAAGATGTTTATAGTTACAGTGATATATAATACCCAGAAATAGGGAAACAATATAAATAGTCTATTCAGTAGTAGAATAAATAAATTTTGCCAGTTAGGAATACTGCATGAAATGAAAATGAGTGGACTATGGCTACCCTCATTGACATGGATAGAACTTTTAAATATTATGTTGCACAACAGAAGGTGCAAAAAGATACATGCAATGTAATTCCAAAAATATAAATTGGAAAAACCGTGAAACATTTAGTTATGTCTTTTAGGAATGCTTTTCTTGTTAGAAAAGTAAGGTCATCGTCCTTAAATACTCGATATAATTATCTGTGAGGAAGAAACAATTGGAACCATGAAGGTCTGGGAGATTTCTGGGATGCTGGAAACATTTTATATTTTTTCAAGCAGGTTCTCACTCGTTCTGGTCCTTCTGCCCCAGCCTCCTCAGTAGTTGGGACTGCAGGGGCATACTGTCATGCCTGGCTCAGACAAGTATCACTACATTGCCCATGCTGGCCATGAACTCGTGATCTTCCTACTTCTGCTTCCAAGTAGCTGAGACCACACATGTGCATCACCACAGCCAGCTCCCAAGGGTGGGGCAGGGATCAAACCCAGGTCTTTCATGTGTCCTTACCCTGGTGAGTAACAGCACCAGCCAGCACACCCCCTATCACACCCGGGTCTAGTTTTACAAACTGCATCATGGTTATTTGCTTTTAATTTGTCATTTCCTTATTATTATTTTTTCACTCCCAGAGGGCATGTGTGCTTAGAAGAGAAAGAGAAACAGAGACAGAGAAAGCACCCTCCAATGGGATGTGTCATGCTGCAATTCTTTTTTTTTTTTTTTAAGAGAGATTTTTGCTATAGGGCACATGTACTTGCCAGAGAGACAGAGAAAAAGCAAGAAATTATCCCTCGGGGGGTGTGACCACACTGCAGTCCCTACTCCATTCTCTTCCTGAGATCTTAGATATGCACACACACACATGCCCTGTGTGAGGTTTAAGCCACTGGGACCAGGATTTGAACTGTAGTCAACTGTGTGGGAATCCAACAATGTAACTATTATACCATCTGCTGGTCCCTTTCCTCTAGTTTTCCATCCTGTCAGGATTTGAGGCACAAATGCACGTGCACCAAACATGTTTTCCAAGCGGCAAGGACTGGGATTTGAACTGTGAGATCTGGTTTTCTATGCACAGCGCGTGACCTCTAAGCTGTTGAGGTGGCCCAATTCTTGTATTTTTACTTAATTTGAACTGCATTTGTCCTTTTGTTACTTCATACTTCAGCAAAGGCAGGTGTGATTCTTTCTGTCCTCCAAAACACTAAGCATAATATCTTACAGATCATTAACTTTTAATAAATATATGTTCATCTTTTCATTATGTTCATCATGGCTGCTTTTAGGGTCAGAGCATATTGATCCTTCCTTTTTTGGGAGGTCGGGGGATGTTTTTGCCTTAGGGCACATGCGCTTGCCAGAGAGAGAGACAGTGCGAGGGAAAGTGAGAAATCATCCTCAGTGGGGGGAGGGGGGAATGGCCACACTGCAGTCCCTTCTGGGATCTTGAGCACGCACACATGCAAGCCAGGCAAGAGTTTCAAGCCAACAGGTCCAAGACTCAAACTGCAGCTGGCCATGTGGGATTCCAGTGACATAACCACCATGCCCTCTGCTGGCTCCGCTTATTCTTAATTTGAGTGGAATTCCTGAAACTTTTAAAAGAGAAAATTAGTCCGGGGTAGGACAGTGGTGCAGCAATGAGACAAGGTGCTCTGCAAGGCTGACTCACATGGGAAGGTTCCAAGTTCATATCTGGAGACTCCCCTGAGTACACGGGGCACACACGTGTTCATGATCTGGGGCTTTCTAAAGCTAGGGGTGGATCTTCGTATCAAAGCATTTTGGAGTGTTTTCTCTCTTTCTCTCTCACAGAAGAATAAAGGAAAGAAGGAGAGTGGAAAGGAAGGAAGACTTTAATAAAGAAAATTAGGCCAGAGATGTATAATGGGAATAGTGGCAACAATAGGCTGAAACTACCAGGTTTTAACCTGAATTTGTATTTATATGAACTGGAAACGAACTTAGTCCCTTAGGACTCCATTTCTTTATAGCAATACAAATAACAGATTTTTTATTTCTTTGAGCTGTCAGTATTGGGGAAATAACCATACAGAGCAGGTAGCCTATTGTCTGAGTTAAAGTAAGTGACCTAAGCATCTTTAACCATTACTTTTAATGATACTACATGTTCTTTGATTTTGCAAACACATGAAATTTCAAAGTAATTTCTATATGTTCCTATATTCTAGTTTAAGAAGAAAAGTATCTCCTTAAGCTTCAGTTTAAGCTACATTAAATTCATGATTTTTTGTTATTCAGTTTGGGAATACAAGATCAATAAAATTAAAATTGTGTTAATAGACATTTAGACTAAGTAGTCATTAAATGTTTTAGAGCTGAATTGTACAGTGTTTTATATTAGAATATTTAATATATATCTAAAAGTCTAAAAATAACAGTTAAAAAAATCTGCCTGCATATTTGGATGAGAAATGGAATGTTCTTTTCAAATGATACCATTTCCTTGAAAAACACTTATTTCTTTTTAAAATTCCATTTATTACTATTATTGTTACTTTTAAACATTCGATCCTTATACATCATTTGGCTTGTAAAGAGAATTTACCCAACATTAAATACACTTCAGATCAGATCAGTTGAGAATACTATACACATTATCATCTGTGTCCCACAAATGTCTTGCCTTTTTATTTTTTCTTCCTGATTTCCTTCCCTATACTCTTCTCTCGCACCCTCCTTCCATGCTGTCTCCGGTGTCCTTAACTCAAATGATCCTTCTTATCTACTAATTTACCACAAAGCTTGTTAGTATGCCGCTAACTCATGATTTTATTGTTAATGGTCTTGTTCAAAGCAGACCAGAGCATGTGACTGCATTTGACTTAGGCTCCCTTTCAGGGGGCATATGTGGACAACAGCTCTAAACTACAACAGTATCCCCCTTACCTGACTTTGATCTGGTGATTGGCTGATAAGAGTTAGACTAAAAGGTAGAACACTCAAGAGAGGCCAAAATCATGAGTCTTTTCATCTTCCACCAGGCCTACATTGACCTAGTTTCCCGATCCTGAAATGAGGAGCTCTCATTTTATTGGTACCTGGCAAAGACCTGATTAACTAATGATTGTACATGGCTTGATCAGACATGAGTTTTGAAAACTACCTCCCTAGCTACAGCATAAAGAATGAATTGAGGGGCTAGCAGGTGGCATGGTGGTTAAGGCTGTATACTCCTACATTACTGACCATAGTTCAAGTCCTGAATCTGGTGACTTCAAAAATCACGTCAGGTGCTTATACGTGTGTATCCAAAATCCAGGGAGGAGAGTGAAGGAGAAGGGATTGCAGTGTGGCCCTCCCTCCTGGAGGATAATTTCTCACTTTCTCTCTCTCTGTCTCCAGTGAGTGCCTATTTTTCGCCCTATGACAAAAAAAAAAAAAAAAGAAAAAGAAAAAAAGATAAGCATAAATTGAATGTGCACCAGGATGCATGAGAACACTGAAACCGCTATTATCCTGGTAGGGCATGACATCAGAATGGACTGCATGACCTCAGCCAAGGATGAGATCAATGTGAAATGTAAACTCTACAGGACTCAGTGATAGAGTTGGTCTGATAGAGCAAGTAGCAGGAAGTGTCAAGAATGACCTGAAGGGCAGCCTTGCTTTTTCAGTGTACGCCCGTTCTACAGTGGGTCCTATAGTTGGTGTGCTCGCCCTTCTGACATGCTATCAAATACACCTTGATTATTATTATTATTATTATTATTATTATTACTATTAGTATTAGCCAGAGGTTGTGTGTGCTCACCAGAGGGAGACACACAGGGAAGGAGAAAGAATCCTTCAATGGGATTTAGTCACACCACAATTCCTTCTCTGCCATTTCTCCATCCTGTTCGGATTTGAAGCAGGCATCCACACATGTCCAGGGCTGGGCTTCAGACTAGTTTGACGAGTAAAATCAGGCTCCCTTAACCACTAGGCTATGGGCTAGCCCTCAAATACTCTTTACCTATAGACTGTTGATTAACTCCGTGCATGTGTACATGAGCATGTGATGTGTGAGTGTGTGTGTGTGTGTGTGTGTGTGTGTGTGTGTGTGTGAAAGAGAGATCCCATCTGAGCTGAAGTGCAATTTCAGTCTCATTTACCTCTCAATTCAGATACCTTCTAGATGCTAGACAGTTTCTGATCAGTTGAATTAACTGTCACAAATCTCACTTAATTTCATCCTTAGCTTATTTTCCATATGCTCCTCTTCCTCAAAGCTCTTCTCTCAATATCTGCTTTTTCCATACCTATAGTTCTGGGTGTATCATTATCTAGTGTCTCAGAGTAGCTTGCTAGGGGTTGACTTGATAGAGACAAGTGGATGAAAAAAATTAAAAAGTAACTTTTGAGACACTGTCACATCCTTGGAGAAGAACTCAAAAAGTAGACACAAGAATTGATACATTTAGAGGCACTGAGTGATGTTTAGGGTAAGAGCAAAGTCAGTGTCCTTTATCTTATCAGTCCCAGAGGATATTACTCAACTAGAGACTATAGTCTTTGATGTCCATAATCACAGTTTGAATCTTCACAAAATGAATCTGTTATATTCATTATATTCCGGGTGAGAAGACAGGTAAGTATGTAGCACTTACTAGAAAGATTTCCTTCAAAAGTGGTTAAGATTTTCAAAGTTCGTACTTAAGGGATAAGATTTAGTTATAATGAAAATTAACTTCTATAAAATATCTCATTTCCCAATATGTCAGATAAATGAGATATTATGTACCTAATCCCACCATAAAAGAAATTCTCTATTCCCCAATTATGTAAGAAAAGGGAAATATTGATTTGGGTACTTTCTATTTCAGTTGAAAAGCAGGTCAAGTAGATGGCATTTCAAGGGTCTTGCAGTTTCTTTAACAGCTTCTACAACACATTATTTGCACATCAGGGTTTTTTTGGTCAGGATTAAATGGTCAGCAGAGTGACTGGCACATGATAATTTTTTGTCATTATTATTGCTGTGATCATATTCATTTTTCCCTTAAATTTTCTACATATTAGTTTTCGCTTTTTTTTTAGTTTTTTTTTTTTTACTCATTTGTGCTTTTGTGTATCAAGTATTAAGTGGCATTGAATCCAATATTTTCTATAGTAGTATTCTTAGGGATTCCATGGACAGTCACACTAGAAATAAAGGAGAAAAGATGCTGGAAACCAGACATTTTTGTGGAGCCTTAAGTGGTACATGGTGATAAAATAAAGATGTTTCCCCAAAATATTGAAAATAAAGGAAATGGCCTTATTAGAAATATGAACCATCAAAAGTTATCTTCAAAAAAGAAAATGAGTCCTAGCATTAGCTTTACTATGTATTCATATATTAAAATAAAATATTTTAATCCTAAAATTATGTCTCGACCAAGATCTAACTGGTAGAAGAGAAAACGCACTAGGTTATTTAAGGCAAAGGCTATTTAATAGAAGAATCTGGCTATCAAGGAATTGGAAAAGCTGGAAGAATAAAAGGACAAAGTTGAAGGATACTGGAAGGCTAAAAAGGTGATTGACCGGGAGCTGCCACTTGATGCTGTATTTGCTGATTTGATGCTTGAACCATCATGGAATTCTGACAAAATTCTACTGCTGCAAGCCAGCAGGTGGCTTAGTGGTTCAGGTTCTGGACTCTCTTGTGGCCTACCACAGATCAAGTCCTGGACCCAGCAGCTTGAAACTCATGCTGGCGTGTGTGCATGCATGCCCCAAATCCCAAGAGAATGGAGGAGAATGAATTGCAACATGGCTATCTCCCTTTGGGAATGATTTCTCGCTTTCTGTCTCTCTATCTCTTCAGCAAGGGCATGCATCCTATAGCAAAAATCTCTTTAAAAATGAAAATGAAGATTCTACTGCAGGAGAGACTGAAAATTCAGAAAAGGCCAGCCACAGTTGCTGTGTCTCTCTGTTGATGTAGAGACAATCAGTGAAGACTTCGACAGCTGGAACGAGAAGATGGACATTTTCTCTTTTTTCTTTCTTCTGCTCTCCTAGCAGTGACTCCTGCTGTCAAAACCTATGAAAAGACCAACAAGCAAGAGGGTTGGAAATGTAGTTTGCAAGTTCACAGACTTAGCAGGATAGAGACTACAGGAGTAGGGATGTGGGGCCATGACTCCACAGATGAACCATCATGGATTTAGCATTCACATGCATTCTGCTTTCCAGCACCTTCCACCACTTATAGTAATTACTGTATGCTTCCACCTAACACAACATTAATATAATTTGTATAAATGAAGATTTGCTCACATTTTGTCACTATATTTGATTCTTGTAATGTTAATTCTTATTTTAGTTCAGAAATGACCCATTTGAATATTCTGCAACCTAAAAACTAAACGGCAAATGAATAACCATTCACTTTTTTACAAATAAATCAGTAACAAAAAAGAGGGAGGAAATTTGGCTATCATAAACAAGTCTATAAATAAGCAAAAAGCAAAACAAAACATTATAGCATCTACATTGAAACCATAGTTGTTATTTACAACTTTTCCCCTTTGCCTTCAGCTGGTAGCTTATCAGTTTGGAATTGTTCACCTAGTGAGGCCTCCTAAACCTTCATCACTCGGTGGTCCTGCCTTTATTGGGTTGCTAGCAACTTTCAATATGCATATGACTGAACCTGGTCGTATATTTGTTACAACCCATGATGTAAACTTTCCACTGTGTAGAGAGAGAAAGCAAACATATTTTGTATAGGTGAGTGTCATAGTAAGAAGAAATGCATCAACTTCCTTACCTTGCATCTAGGTTTTCTCTCTATAGAAAACCCAACATCAAATATTGGTCCTTTGTTCCAAGTCCAAGCAGCATCTTGTAGGAAACCCAAATCCATAGGGTATTGTCACTCACCTTGTCCTGTAATGTAGGCTTTTAGAGGCCATCCCAGCGATCTCTCAAGTTGATGAGGTAAATTTTAAGACAATAATAACTTCTATGGGTGTTAGCTCACTGCCCTGCCTTTTTTCTTTTAAACTAAGAACAGATTTCCTAATAAAAAGCTATGTTGTAAGAAATATTCTGACAATGCATGCAACATTCCATAAGTTTACAAATGCTGGCACTGCCAAACCATGGCAAGCAGGTTAGAGGTGAGTAATTCCTTCCCAGAAGACAGAAACACTTGGGAAAAGGACTCTTGGTATTCTGGTTCCATGATAGAGGTATCTCCTTTGCTTTTAGTCTTAAATTATCATTCTATATTAGATTCTTATATTGGTGCTATGCTATGTGTGAATTAATTTACTCATTCAATATTATTATACGGCTGTTATGTTTTAGGTATGGTGCTAAGTATATAAATACATAGGTGAAAGGCCTGGTGGTGGTACAGTGGTAACACAACTGACCCACATGGGAAAGGTTCAGGGTTCACATCCCGGGGCCTCTCTTGGCATGCCTGGCATGTGTATGTATGCTCGTGATCAGTCAGCTGAGACTACGGGTGAATGGTGGTGTAAAGAGTCTATTGAAGGTGCCCATCTCTCCTTCTCTCTTTGTTTCTGTCTCACCATGGAAGAAATAAAGGCATTTTTAAAAAAGGAAATACAGTTGGGATAAAATCATGATTCATTCAGAACCATATAGTCTATTGGGAAAGTCAGGCAATTAAACAAGGAACAATATTATTAAACTAGTGTGATAAAAATGCTATGATGAAAATGTACAGGGAGCTATGAGAGAAGCATCCACCTTCTGTGTTGAGGAAAGACTATCTGACAGAGGAACATTTAAGATAATTTTCCAGACTATATCCGTGGCCTGGTGGTTAAGGCAGTAAAATCCCACATGGCTGACTGCATAATTTGAGTCTTAGACCTCGAGGATTAAGTATCACACCAGGTGCATGTATGTGCATGCCCAGAATCCCAAAAGGAAAAGGGTGGAGGAAAAGAGATTGAGGTGTGACCATTGAGATGTGACCATGCCTCATAGAGAGTGGTTTCTCCTCCCTCTGTTTCTCTTTCTGTCTCTCTAGTGAGCATGTGTGCCCCATACCAAAAATAAATAAATAAATAAATAAATAAATAAATAAATAAAAATTCTCAAAAACACTCAAGGAGGCCACTATGAAAACTCATTTTACTTTGAAAGAGGTTCTAATTTAACTTGTATGCAAAGTTCTGTTTCTCACAGTATATTTAGTGTATTTGAGAATTTGATATTTCTAGTAAACACAAATTCAGGTTATACATATCCCTAATTCCTTTTTTTAATAATTCTTTTATTTAAATTTGTTTATTTTTTTAAAAATTTAACCAGAGAGAGGCAGAGAGAAAGAGAGAGAGAGAGAGAACATGAGAAAGCAAGCTGCCAGGTCCATGACTCGAACTGTGGTTGGTCATGTGGAAATCCAGTGCCCTTAGCCACCAAGCTACCTGCTGACCTCCCTAATTCCGTTTTTATAAAAATATTTTTTGTAGAGCAAATCAAATGGTTATGTTCAGTTGGTGTTTCAATCTCCTGTCTCAACTAGTTGATTTCAGGAAAATACACGGGCCTTCCCTTTTAAAATAAATACCAGTTGATCCTTAAAACTAGCAAGTCATAGGTTCTCTAACCCATTCACAAAGCCTCCTCAATGTGATGTGTATAATTAGTGTAAGGCTTTATGTTTGGGTGATTTAGTGTTGTAGCTGACAACATGGGCTTTGGAATCAAGCTACCTAGATTCAAATGCTCAAACTCTTGTCAACTATGTGACCTTGAGCTCTCTGTGCCTCAGTTTCCTCATCTCTGAAATGGTGATAATAACACTACCTCTTTTATAGGAATGCTGTGAAGAGAGGCTCAAAAGGAGTCAGTGGTAGGTGCTTAGAACAGTGCCTCATACATAGTGAGTAATATACAATGCATTCTCAAGGAAGGTCACTTTACTCTGTCTTCATTTTTCTTTTTATGTTTTAATAGTTTTTGTGAGAGGATACATGTGCTCACCAGAGAGACAGAGAGAAAATGAGAAATTATCCCCTGGGGGGATGGCCACACCACAGTTTCTTCTCCTCCATTCTTCTCAAGGGACTTTGGGCACACATGCATACGTACCTGGCATAAGTTTTAAGCCGCTGGGTCTGGGACTCGAACTGCAGTCAGCCATGTGGGAGATGAGCACCTTAACCATTATGCCACCTGCTGGCCCTAGTCACTTTACTTCTTGAGGACATTTATTAAGAATAACTTTTTAGAAGGCAACAAAGAGTATAAATGTACTTCATTTATTCATTTTTTATCTGAAACACCAATGGCAGAAATTAACATGATGCAATTGAAGAACTCTATACTGGGATTATTGGGTTCTCTTTCTGTCCCTCTACTAATAAGCTTGGCTGTTCGATAGTCAAGGGTAAAGCCTATTTTATCCTTTGGAAAGAGACAAGGTTTAAATCAGGGAAAATAGTGGATACTACCCTGAAATTAAAAATCAAAAGTGCCTGGTTTCTTTTTTTTTCCCTCCAAGTTTCTTTCTTTCATGAGAAAGAGAAAGGTAAGCATCCTTAACAGGGTGATATGCTGTGATCCCCCTGACTCCCACATCTTGCCAGTCAGGATCATGGACATGGGCACATGCACAGGTGTGTATAGACTCAACCCCCATCTTTCATTTGGTTTCCAGCAATGCAGAGCATCGTCTTGCTACTGCACCATCGTGTCAGGGCCAAGGAATGCTTGCTTTCTTAAGACATTCTTTGCTACTGTCCAGTAGTCATACTAAGAGCTGATTATTATCTTCCCAGGTGTTATCACGAGCTATGGATTATATCTAGATGGTATACTAATCCACAATTCCTCCGAGCTCAGCTGTCACGCTTATGGATTTGCTCCTTGGAGCTTACACTCCTTCAGAGTCCAAGCTTGCACGGCCAAAGGTTGTGCATTGGGTCCACTGGTGAGTAGTGAATTTGCATTCTGCGACTACATTAAATGTCAGGTACCACTAAACATCAAGGAGGAAGTGACTGTTCTCGCCTCATTCTCCACATAACTAGCCTTTCCAGTAGCAGGCTGGAAGATTTTTCCTTTTATAAAAGTTCATGTAATAGTTACTAAGATTTTATATTCATCCTAAATTTCAGGACTTCACATAGGTCTAGTGAAGGACAGAATATATATTTTACTGAGGGAAAGATAATTTGGCTGCTTTAGAAGGCATACTTACAATGTTGCCTGATGTAGTGCCATATTTAAGGTCGATGTTTTCCTTCCTAATAGTGGGCTTGAGAACTCAGGAACTTTATGGTTAAAGAGTAGAAATAATTAAAAGTCTGTCACTACCACAACACAATGCTCCCCAAAGAGTACAGTAGGACTTCAAAAAATGGATGAAAACATGACTTTATTTTGGAGCCAAAAGAAAAATTGCAAAACCCATGCAGTTTTTTTTTTTAAATAAGCATTTGCTGTGAACTTTTTAAAGACTCTTCATAGGATAATCAAATAAAATTTTCAATTTGCCTTATCTCTTATTGGGTCGTCAGAAAAGTCATGATGTATTTTTTCTATTTTTTAATGCAAAAATGCATCGTTACTTTTCCAATGACCCAGCAGAATAAAATAATTGTATTTTGTTTATGTGATATATAGTCTTATAAGTATAGTCTCTAAAATTATATTGAAACCAACTTTTTATATCCACAGCATAGCAATCTTTATCTAGATTTCATTAGCAGTTAATAGCTTACCAAAGGGCCATTTCTGTAGCCTGGTGGTTAAGGGAGTCAGATTCCACATGGTCAACCACAGTTTGAATCCACGTTCTGGTGGCTTGAAAAACATGTTGGGCACATGAGCATGCATGCCCCAAAACCCAAAGGGATTAAGAAATTGAAAACGGTTGCAGCATGACCATGCCCCATTGGAGGGGGATGCTTTCTCCCTTTCTCTCTCCCTCTGTTTTTCTCTGGCCAGTGCACAGATGCTCTGGCAATTAAAAAAAAAATAAGCTTGACCAAATGACGTTTTTTGTTACCATATAATTTAAAAAACAAATTAGTAGTATATCGTCATCATGGACTAGCACGACATATTTTATTTTCAAAATAGTACATTCTACTTTGGTGTGTTTTTCTTGATTCAATTTTGTTTCTTTTAGGCGAAATACTCATTAGTTTTTGTGGGTTTTGTTTTTTGGCAATGTTTGTGAATTTCCTATCATTTTAATTGACTCTGTCTTTACTGAAGAGTATATTATATACATATTACCCTGAAAAATGGCTGTATGGTTTGATTTTTGCTTCTGTACTTTTGATCGCACATCCCATTTTGTTGCAGAGATTGGTCACCTTCCAAGCAGCTCACATCATCCATTGGCAGAGCTGAGCTGTAGACTTTATTGCCATTAAGCATTTTATATCCCAGACCCCTCTGATGGATACTTAAGTCTTAAAAGCAGGA
>NW_006159982.1:2520855-2524568 GCF_000334495.1 Tupaia belangeri chinensis | reverse complement strand
AATGGCAATTGGCCAGTTTTTCTTCTCCATTCAGAAAAAGAAACAAAAGAACAGTGAACATGAGCTTGAAGCTTGGAGGTTTTGTTTTGTTTTTCAAAATATAAGCTGTAACTTGTGGCTCTGGCTACTAAAATCGGCTCTGTGCTGTCTCCTGATGTTTTGGCAACTCTGAACAAGGGGGGACACCATTATTGATCTGCATCCTGTGCAGACAGTAAGCAACATTAACCTTAAGAAATCAAATGCCACAAGGCCCTGATGGGAAGGGAAAAACAGAACTGGATTGTAAAAACTACTCTCCCTCGGCCTCATACATTTGCGACTCCTTCCTGACTTAGAGCATAGTTATTTTTCTCCCCTTAGTACCTTCCTTTATCCTATACTCAGTATGCGATCGCTTTTCCTTAGTCAATGATCCATCTCTAATCACTGGGATTGAACAATAATGTCTTTATTTAGAACAAGCCAACTACGTACTGCCAAGAAGTTAAAATTCGTGGTTTTCAATTCATTTCTGGAGTATTTTTGTGCCAATTATAGTACATATTACACCTATAAGAGATTATATATCCGGATATTCTCAGTAGTCCAGGACATCTATCACAATCATGAAGGGTATTACAGATTCGGTTCCTTTCTGTTGATGATTCTTCTTAATATCCTTATTGATTTAGGGAATCTAGGAATCAATCTTAAAAGCCAGTCTTTCCTACTATTACATTATAATGAGACATTCAACAAAATTCGCTCAAATATAAGCGTGACATATACTTATCTCAAAGGTACTCTTTTTTAACAACCTAATGTGATATTTTAAATGCAACAGTTTATTGAATAAAACATTTTCCTATTTCTGTTTTTAAATCTTTTGCTGGCAGAAGTCAGATAATAAATGTTTGACTCTAATATGTTGTTTGCCTAAACATATGACATAATAATAATTTATCTCTTTTAGAAAAAGAGATAAACATATTTAATACCATTGCTATTTATGCAGAGAAGTATTACTCAGTATTTTCTATGGCAGATACTCTCCCTAGTCTCATGTGTGACAGAGTTCACTCTCAAATTTGGGCAGGTTGCTCGTATAATAAAAGATAGGAAAAATATTAAAAAAGATACATTTGATAATATTTTTGAGAGATTTTTGCAATGCAGAATATAGCCCTGGCCAGAGAGACAGAGAGACAGAAAGTGAGAGGTCACCCCTCATGGGGGCTGGCCACACTGCAATCCTGTCTCTTCCAGTCTCCTCTCAGAATTTTGGGCACACACACATATGCTGGTCATGAGTTTCAAGCTGCCGGGTACAGGACTTGAACTGCAGTTGGCCATGTGGGAGTCTGGCAACATTACCATTAGGCTATCTGCTGGTCCCAGATAATATTTTTTAAATAAAATACATAAATTCCATATTCTTACAATTTCAATGTAGTATTAGCTCAATATATCCCTTTCCCTAGCCTGACAAAATTTGTTAGTGGTTGTTTGTGGTTCAAAAGGAATCACTCTGTATCCATGTGAAAAGACCCCTTGAGGTTTACTTAGTTCTTGTCCATTTAAACAATGTATTTTGTTTAAAATGAGATTCCAATGTAAAAAACAAATTATAGTGGCTTTGATCCTAATTGTATTATGCTAATATGCATTGTCAAATTAAATCCAGTAATTGGGGCTTTATGAATGTTTGAAATCATAGAAAGAACTAACAAATTAATAGAATGCAGCAGAGAACTTTTTAAACTCCTTCCTTGCTTTTAGTTCCATGAGGGAGAAGCCCTTCACATTTTGTGTTTCTATTATAAAGTGCAAAGAATTTTTCCATAGGAAAGTCGCTTTGATGTTTTTCCTCACTTAGTCAATGCTAGATAACATGAATAGAGTCTAAGAAGAGAATTTTATGACTATATCTGACCTCGGAAGATTCATTGCATTGACATTGATTCTCCAGGGACTTTTTTTTTTCCTTCTTTTTAAGGATTATTTAATTTTATTTATTGTTATTTTTTTTTAACTTTCTTTAAGGTGCATGTGCTCACCACAGAGAGAGAGAAGGAAAGTGAGAAAGCAAACTGTGAGGTCTGGAACTCAAACCATTGTTGGCCATGTGGGAGTCCAGCACCTTAGCTACCACACTACCTGCTGGCCCCTAAGGGACCCTCTAAAGGAGGAGGTGGAAATGATGGGTCGTTGATGCGATATGATTAAAAAGCTGTTATTTAAGATAGCTAAGTCTCAGTGGCAATAGATGGTATAGTCAAGAAAATCCTACTTAGGAAGTTTTCCCTAAAACTACAATTATTCCCCATTCCCCCTTGAGAAATACAGTTTTTCTACTAAGTCTCTGATTTCTCAACTCTTACAAAGGGAAATAATGCCTACGTTGAAAGAGTGGGTGTAAAAAAATGAAATACTTATATGCAGTTTCTGGTAGACGGTAACATTTTTTTAAGGATAAAATTCTTGTTAACATGTTTATATGTTTCTATTGCTCATTTTTTTAAAAATATTTCTTTCTGTGTAAAGAGAGATTTCCAGGTAACAGTCAAGGTAACTTTTATCTTTCCAGGAGCCTTAGTAGTCCTCATAAGGCAACACACACACAGACACACACACACACACACATTTTTGAAGACTAGACAAGAGCAAAGTAGTACAATTACTATATTTTATCATATTTAAAGTAGAATTAAAAACTGATGTTATCTAAATATTTAAGGGAATAAAAATATATATTTTAAATTAACTAGATTTTTAAGGATAGACGCATAAATTGGGATTTTTCTTCAAACCTTTTAAGTCTCATTTTATTTACAATCCTTTAAAATTATTCTCTATGCAATACTTTGAACTGTATGCATACACATAAAACTTCCTGCTTTTTTTTTAAGGGTTTTGCTAAAGAGCGTGTGCACTTGCCAGAGGGAGACTGAGACAGAGAGAGAGAATGTAAGGAATAACCCCTCCCCCCCAAGGGGGCTGGCCATGCCTCATGGCCATGCCATAATCCCTTCTCCATTATCCTCTGGGGATTTTGGACACACACACGTGACAGGTGTGATTGTTCAAGCCTCAGGATCCAGGACTCAAACCATAGTCAGCCATGTGGGAGTCCAGTGCTTAAGCCACTGTACTACCAATTGGTCCAAACTAACTGCACTTTGATAAAATATTAAAATGATGAACTGATATTTTTCCAGCCTAGTTTCTTCATCATTTTTGTATATAGCTATTAGACTGAAAAAAAAATGAGTAGAGTTAAAGAAGAATCCCAGTCTTTCTCTGATAAATAACATGTTGTGACCCTATACTTATTAAAAATTAATACTCCATCTTTTTCACATTTATTTCCATAATTGGGAGAGTGTATTCACCTTAACAAATAAAGGCTTCATAATTGAGAATATCTGCCTGCCTAAGGATTTCATGTTTGATTACCTTCTTGGGGGGCATGAGCCTGCCTGTACTTTAAAAAGAAGGTCAAGATTATCAACATTTCCAGTACATTGTAAATGGTCAAGTATTCAATAGTGATGCTTGAGAATTTGTGGGGATTAGTTTACCGAGTTTAAACTAGTGATTAAATGTAGTAAAACCTCCTCAGTCCCTTTCTATTTTCTTAGCAACTTCATCTTCTTCTGGTAACTTAGTCATCTTACATATTTATCTATGAAATTCTTCCTTCCTTTCTTCTTTTTTTTTTTTTTTTTTTT
>NW_006159982.1:2518971-2520569 GCF_000334495.1 Tupaia belangeri chinensis | reverse complement strand
TAGGGTGCGTGCGCTTGCTAGACAGACAGAGAGAGACAGAGAGACAGAAAGCGAGAAATCACCCCCCAGGGGGGATGGCCACGCCACAATCCCTTCTCCTCCATTTTCCTCTCAGGGTCTTGGGCATGCACCCACATGCGCCCGGCGTAATTTTAAGCCACCGGGTCCGGGACTCAAACCACGGTCAACTACATGGGAGTCCAGCAACATAGCCATTACGCTAACTACTGGTCCCCTTTCTCTTTTCTTTTAGGTTTATTTATCTATGTCATGAGAGAGAGAGACAGAGAAAGGCAAAAATAAAAAGGGGGGGGGCAAACCTTCACAACAGGTGGTTTTTCTGCAATGCTCCTTCAAGCCTTTCCCGGCCAGTCAGAATCACTGGCACATACAGGGATGCCCAACATGGACCAGTCAACCTGGGAACCTAATCCTGATCTTCCATATGGTTTCTGCATTGCAAAGCATGGTCTTACCACTGCACCACTGTGGTTAGGCCAGTATGAAATCTTTCTGGCCTTGTGTAATTTGAGGTTACATTTATTTTGGAGTGCTTCTTTTTAAAAACATTCATCTTGGGACCAGCAGTTGGAGTAATGGCTATGTCATTGGATGCCCATGTAGTCAACCATGGTTTGAATCCCGGACCTGGTAGCTTAAACTCATGCCGGGCAAATGTGCTTGTGTGCCCAAGATCCTGAGAGAGAATGGAAGAGAAGGGATTGTGGTGTGGTCATCCCCCCTGGGGGGTGATTTCTCACTTTCTGTCTATCTCTGTCTTTCTGGCAAGTGCATGTGCCCTATAGCAAAAGCCTTTCCAAAACAAACAAACAAACAACGAAAAACAAACAAAGAAAAAAATCATCTTTTGGACTGGCTGATGGACTAGTAATTAGGGGAGTCAGATCCCACATGGACAACTTTGTGGATCAGATTCCAGTCCTAGGGACTTGGAAAACATGCTAGGTGCATATGCAATTCCAACAGGGTGGAGAAATGGAGGAGAAGGGGGTGCAACATGACCATTTCAGTTTTGAGGGGATGTATTTTCTCCCTCTCTTTCTCTCTCTGAGTCTCTGTCTCTTCCTGGCAAGTAAATGCACTCTCTGTCAAAATTTTAAAATAGTAATAATAAAATAATTCTCTCTTTTTGCTATTTTCTGAATAGTCTCATTAACATATAGTTTTTAAAATTGTACCTTAGGAGTGGAGGTGCATTTATTTCTTAATGTCAGCAAGATGCCTGATGCTACCTTTACATACCAACTAGCAACACAGCTCAGAGGATTCTCTCTCTCTCTCTCTCTCTCTCTCTGTGTGTGTGTGTGTGTGTGTGTGTGTGTGTGTGGCGGTGTGACTAAGTGAAAGAGAGAAAGAGAGGGAGAGAAAAGATGACTGGTGTAACTTTTTGACAAATGCCAGAAGTCTATAATTTTAGTCAAGAACTCCTGAGAACAGGCTGAAGCATTTCTTCTCAATCACATCAAAATAATTTTTTAGCAGTCTTAGAAATAGTCTAAGGATATGCACAGCCATGGGCACCATCAGAGTGAGCTGATCTTCATATCCTGGAAATCACAGACAATCGTCTTGGTCAG
>NW_006159982.1:2496471-2513971 GCF_000334495.1 Tupaia belangeri chinensis | reverse complement strand
GAGGAGAAGGGATTTCAGCATGGCCATACTCCTGGGGAGTGATTTCTCACTTTCTCTCTCTCTATCTCTCTCTGGCAAGCACAGGCACCCTAAGGCAAAAGCCTAAAAAAGTTCCTTGAAATAAACTGCCACATCAAAGAAAATGTGAATTTATAACTTTGTAAAAAGTGCCATATTTTATTCTGTAGAGGCCATACACTTTATATTCTCACAGGAAAATTAAGAGAGTGCCTGTTTCTCTACAGCCTTGTCATCTTTATATTTGCCAATTCAGTATGTTAAAAATGTTATCTCTAGCTGACCCTATTGCAAAGTGGTTCAGTACTATGCAGTAGGAGCTGAATCCCACATGGCTGACTGAGGTTCGAATCCTGGCCCTGGTGACTTGAAAAATACACTAAGCATGTGTGCATGAATCCCCAAGTTCTGATGGATAGAGCAATGGAGAAAAAAGGATTGCAGCATGACAGTGGGGTGCCTTTTGCCTCTCTATCTCCAGCGAGTGACATGTTCTCTGACAATTAAAAAATAAGTTATTTCATAGTTTTTTTGAATATACATTTCTCTTACTGGGAATTAATTTGGACATATTTTCCAGTGCTTAAACTCTATACGTATCTCTTATCTGTGAATTCTTTTTATGTTTTTCCCATGTTTTTACTGAGCTTTAGAACGTCTTTATTTATTAGGAAAATCTTTTGTATGAGCAGCAATTTTTCTCTTTGTTATTGTTTTTTTCTAGGACGTTAATGTCCTTTCTCTTAAAACATTTGTATTCAATCCATTTGGAATTTATACTGATATATAATGTATAATATTATATCAAACCTTATTTTTTCCCAGAAAATATCTCATTATCTCAAAACCACTTATTAAATAATTCATATTCTTTTTTACTTGAGTTCCTATCTATAAGGGCCCTAAAGTTCCACTTTTATCTAAAATAAATCTGAACAACTCTGTACCTTTATTTGCATTATCATAGTATTTAATTTTAAAGCCATAGACTATATTTTAATGCCTAGTTGGTCTAGTTCCCCTCATTATTTTTGTTTTAAAGAATTTTTCTACCTATTTTTTCTTTGTAACTCCCTTTTGAACAATGTTTATACATTTCTAATTCCTTCCACAAGGCATGATGCTATCTATCTTTGTTAGGATGGAATGGAATTTATAGATTATCTTAGGTAGAATTAATATATTTATCATGTCTTTTTTTCTAATCTGTAATATAAGTGATTATAATTTATTTTTTTCTCTTTATAAGAGGTTACAGTTTCCATCACATAAATATTGTATATTGTTGTTAGGTTTATTCATCGATATTTTATACATAATTTTTATAATTATGAATAATATACATGTTATTTATTAATAATTAAGTAATATGAAAAGCTACTTTTTACAATGATATGCATACTTTACTCTCAGAGACCTGTCTTCTGAAAAACATATTTTCCCATGTTCATATTTTTCTGTTGGATTACTGTCCATCTAACTACTGCAAATATGTATGTTTATTACTAAGATTTGTTGTTTTCCACATAGAAAGTTTGCCAGGTGGAAAATGGTAACTTACTTAATTAGAGTTTCGACTGTTTTTTTAATTGTTTATTTAAGTCATTTGTTATTATTGCGTTTTAAATTTTGCTATATGTCACATGAACTCACCAAAAGAGAGACAGAGAGAGGGGGAAACTGAGAAAGCAAGTCACCAGGTCTGGGACTCCTATTGCACTTGACCCTGTAGGAGTCCATTGCTTTAACCACCCCACCACCTGCCTGCCCCTCAACTATATTTTAATAAACTAAATGTGAAGTGCATAAAATAATACCAGATGTTACACCTGAAGGTTTTCTGCCCTTAAAGAATTTGCAAACAGAGACGATGAGACAGGCAAACCCAGCCAAGCCATTCTTGGATACGAAGCAAGAAAGAAACCAGATATTGGTGTGACAAACACAACACAGCAATTGGGGAGATTTTGGCAAAAGACGGCTGTCCCCTTTGTTTTAATTATGGATTCAAATCACTTGAGTGCGAAAACAGAGAATGACAGGGCAACTACAAACAAATGTAAGTGACAAAAACAGGCAGATCAGCCAACCTACACGGGAGCATGTTATGAGAATATCTCTTCCACCATTGGCTAATGTCCACCATAAAAGTAGGAATTAGCACTTGAGTTCTGTGGGATTCGACCCAATGTAAAACATCCGTTCAATTATGAAGAACGTATGATGTAAATTAGTTTTTCTAGGGTGTGCACATGCCATTTACTGACCTGGAACAAGTGCTTTTGCTCAATGGTTCTCAAGAGTATATTGTTCGCCTTGCATAGGTGAAGAGTTAACTCCTACTGACCAGTTTACGACAGCTTCAGCATTTTGTTCTCTTCATGTATATGAATTAACTAGAGTTAAAATGATAGGTAACAGGTTTATAATAGTACCTTATAAACATATTTAATTTATTTAATAAAAGTAATGTATAAATTTAGGAATAAAAACTGAAATACTTCACAGCATCATAACAGAAAATGTGCTTACCCGAAACGTTTTAAAATGATAAATTCTCCTTAAGATTTAACCAGTAGAGAAAAACAAGGTGTGATAAGAACTTAGGGTTACATAATTATTTGTCAAGTTCCCAAATTATTTTCAACTACAAATATAAAACCATCTAATTGTCAAAAAGGAAAATTGAAAATTACTGTAGGGAGAGAAAAAAAATTCTAAAATCTCCTAGAATGTATTTTTACAAATGCCTCCTTCATATCTTAGACTTTTCTTAGATTCTTCCCATTGATTCTGTTCTTAGTAGACAATACCATGTCTTAATAGTCATATCCTGCTTTTTTCTTAAGCGGTTCTTGTGGAGTCCTTTGTGAATTGTTTAATTCTTCATTATCCTTCCTTTTGAATGAGTTGGGAAGTGATCTTCATTGCTTGATAACCTGACAGATTGTTTTGTGTCTGAATTTCTAAGCTAAAGCACCAGGGTGTGCTAATTCCCGAGTCCTCTGTGTCCCATTAACTCCCACCTGCTCTGAGAAACTGGATTACCATGTAGTCTTCATCTTCAAATACCTCCTCCTCCTAATCTCCTATTTTGAATTATGACAATGAAAAATAAAGATAGTTGAGGAAGAAAGATTCCTGGGGAGAAAATAGGGTAAATGGAAATAATTTCTTTGACTTAAAGCAAAAGGAAAATGACACTTTACTACAAACAAAACCAAACATAAACTCATATTGGCGAAACTGAATATTTTCTGGATCTTTGAAAATTCTTCTGCCTGAACATAGATATACAACAAATAGGCTTTAAGTGATATTTTCCAGAGCAGATCCCTCTGACTGGAAATGAATCTTAGAAAGGGAAGCCAGGGAGGAAAGAACAGAGAAGGGAAGGGGAGGGATGAAAGGACACATTGTGAAATTAGCATCTATCAGCTGTTTTTCCTGCTTGTGAATCCCAATGGCCTTGGAAAAAAAGAAAGAAAAGAAAAAAATGGAAAAACTTTATTAGTTTTGAAGACTTTTATAAAAGATCAAAGGAAATTTGGAAGGAATGTGTATATTATCTCCGTGTGGTTACATTAGGAATAGTTCGTCTCCCCATTTTATCCATTTTTGCAAACTAAACACAGCTACTTGGGGAAATTTTGGCAAAACAGGGCTGTCCCCTTTGTTTTAATTATGGATTCAAATCATTTGAGTACAAAAACAGAGAATGACAGGGCAACTACAAACAAATGTAAGTGACAAAAACAGGCAGATCAAAATTTTAAATTTGTTTTGCAATAAGTTAAAAATAGTAACTGGTGAGAGCAGATGACTCCAGAGCAGAGTAATATGAGTAATCACAGCAGTTCTGACTCTAAGAGGCTGAGGGGTGACTCAGGAACCTGAAGGTAGAAAGGGCGTCTTCATCTGAATGTCAGTGATGACCCAGGAGAACTCTTGCGGTGACTTGTGCCATGTTAAATTTACCTGTTTCTCTGAGGACATTGGAAAACACACAAAGAAACCACGTGGGAGTGGTCAGAGAAATATAATTATACCTGAAGCATAAAGATGGTGTTAGGGAATTACAGAGGAGTGGGAGACTAAATTTTTGCTGTTACAAGGAGCAGGGCAAGAAGTATTCCCTACAGCAGTGACGACTGCAAGGCGTGGGGTGTTTTGAAGATGGAATAGAATTTTTCTAGGTAGAAAAGATACAGAAGTATAATAAATGAGGACCCAAAACTGCCCAAGCAAACAAAGTACTGCTGTGTTGAGCACATATTTTTAACTACCTTCAAATCCCAGCACAAGTTTAGGCTCACCACCTCCAGCAGTGGCTGGTCACCAGAAAAACAACTTTGAAGTGTCAGTTTATGCAAATGCTCTACATCTCCCGAAAATCTGAAGAAACCAACAGAATTCAGTCCATCTTTCAAGGTTACCTAGAGAGATTCAGAGATCTGTGTCCCTAAGCTGACTTTCTGAATGCCTTTCCTCCCAGAGTAAACTATGTTTTAGAAAAATTACAAGAGGAGAGAAAAATACAGAAGCATTTGTTTTCTAGGGAAGGTAAAAGAAAGTGACTGAATGTGGGAACCTCTTCGACTTCCAAGGAGTCTGCAGGAAGGCTAATGTTGTTAAGAAAGGGACAGCTTTGTTTTATAGTCCCTGATGTCTGTTTTTTAGTGTGGAGGGAAGCATGCACTTTGAGAGCGGCGCTTGCAAGCCACGCCGTATATCTGACACGCTGCCCTCTGGGGAAGCCCGCCAGTGGGGGAATCATTCCAGTGATGCAGTACAGCTTGTAACTTGGAATCCCTTCGGAGAACTTTGTAGTTGCTTGTCAGTCAGTGGGAAGATAAAAGAGGCAGCTTCTTTTCAAGCAATTTGAATTCATTTCCCTGTAATGAGTTAGAGGGTCAGACAGCAAGAGTGAGCTCTCCTGACACGTTATAAAACGTGCTGCGTGGGTGGAAGAATAAAGCGGCAGAGAAACAGGAGGAGAGACTCGACCTCCCAGCTGTCGAAGCAGTGTAATGTGGCTTGTTATTGGTCTGCTTCTTTTCAGGACCACTTATCCTGATTTCAGGTCCCATATTTTCAGAAGAAAAGGTCAACACAAGTACAGCGGCATCCCATCTTTTGCAATCAAAACCCAAGTTTTGAACACTGAAACTCCGTAAAAGTCTAACGCAGCAGGTGATAAGTGTTTCATATACAGATGTGAGGAGCCTTCAGAAACGTGATGGAAAACACATAATAACGAAAACAGTCATGCATTGATTTAAAAAAGTTTTTTTCACGGAAATAAACTCATAGTTTAATTGCATTTCTCCACAAACTTTTTGAAGTCCCCTTGTAATCATAAAGCACCAATGTAGAAAAATATTGTCTATGGTTGTTTTACATTATATACTTGTTGACCACACAATTTATTTTAGAGTCAGAGGAAATTAAAGGAGTACTATGGTAGAGCATTCTTTTTATTATAGATAATGGTCTTGGTCCTTCTCCCTGATTATTTCAGGTATTGTTTTTAAATCAACGTAAGAGATATTAGAGCTATTGACGATGAGGGAAGATTCTTATATTCAAAGCAAGGATAAGTAAGTATACAGGGGAAATAGAGAAAATTATGCTCTCCCTATTTGAGGGGAAAAAAATGGCTTATACAAAAAGGATTTAGAGTTATTATACCTTTGCATAAAGTTTGAACATATTTCTGGAGGTATAAATACATACACATACAAACACAGGAAATTTTTTAAAATTTATTTGGATCAAAAATCACTGTATTGTTGGTGAAGATATGAATGAATAATAATAAGATATATGTCATTTCAAGCATTTGGCTATAGAACATATACTCACTGTACATATTGACACTTCTGATTGTATAGCGTGTCATGGCCAATAAAGCTATAGAATTGTGCAATTAGGACATATTCTTCCACAAGAATGGAGTTAAGCATTAATTTATCAAAGTTATTTAAGAACTCATCTTTCTCAACACTCACATAGCAGCTTATTGAATTTGTGTCTGATATCTAATTGGCTATTTTCTTGACATAATGAACAAGTACAAACTCTATGCCATTCTGTCTGCTGAGGTGACGACGAGATGATGAAATGCAAATTATAGCCATGGATTACACGATAAGTCAGGGGATGCATCCCACAAAGGCATGAGAGGGTACAGGATTTCAGCGTTCTTGTGGTTTAAGTTCATGTTTCAAACTGTAGAACAACATCCTTGTGGAAGAATCTCCCTGTTCTAACTCCTCATAAAAGGAGACTGATAGAAAATTTAAAATGAGAAAGTATTTAAAGCCTTTAGAATTCCTCAAGCCATTTTAAACTCTTACCCTGGCTGATTTGGAGGTTTCTAGTAAATACATGGTGATATTTACCTGGGGAAGCCAGCCACAGAGTAGATACAGGATATTCTGAACCTACAGTTCGTTGTATGCCATTAATATACTAGTCTGATGTTGAGTTTTTGCTTTATCATGACAAGGGTTCAGTGCCTCTTTCTTCAAATAAATAGCAATATTAGAGTCAATTTTTAGAAATTTGCAGACTGAGGAACCAGCAAGTGGTGTGGTGGTTAAGGGTGCTGAACTCCCACATGGCTGGCCGCGGTTGAAGTACCGGACCTGGTGACTTGCTTTCTCACTTTCTCTCTCTCTCTCTTTGACTCTGTCCTTTTATGATTAAATTAAGATAAATAAATAAAGTTAAATAAAATAATTCTTTAAAAAATAAATTTGCAGACTGAAAATATTACCATTTTACCTAATGATCTGGATTTTGATTGAGGATGTACACAATACATAAATGTCAGCTATGAACTGATGCCAAAAGAAAATACAGTTGTGGGCTATATAATGTAATAGGAAAAAATAATGTAGCCATCTAGGTTCAGTGTCTTTCTTCAGTCTCTAAAACACAGTTGTATAGTGGAAGAGTCCTTTCTCTGATTCTAGAACTTCTTCCCCAGGGGTTTAGGGATGGACACTCTTAGATGATATGAGTCTTCATCATGATATAGTTATGAGAATCACAAACCTGATGCTTTGACCTTTAGCAGGAAATGTTAGGCGAGTCCTAAGTCATCATTTTTTTTTTTTTTTTTTGTTACTAAAAACTAACCCACTTAGAACTAGTATTTCCCAACTTTTTGTATGAAGTTCTTGTGATCAGTGAGTTCCTGGAGTCCAAATGATCCAGAACCTAAGGTTCCTAGCAGAATATTTAGGGGAGAATAAAGTTTTATATAGTACTTAGGGAATTTGAATTTGTAAATAGGATTGCAATACATTTTACGGCTTTTTGTTTTGTCCTTTAGGGAGCTATCAAGGCTGCTCTATATTTAAGGAGCAGAAATCTGAAATCATACAATAAAATTTACCTGTTTATTCACTCTTTTGTTATTGCAACAAACATGTATCAAGCTTGTTTTTTAAAGAAAGAATGAAATAAAGGTAAGCACTAGGGGAACAATGGTGAACTAAAGAGACCCAGTCCCTGTGCGGAGGGGCTTGTGCTCTATAAGCAGAGATGGAAATGAATCAAGTAATAACATAAAGATACGGAACAGCACGTTAATAAAGGTAAATAAAACTTCAATAAAGTAAAAGTATATATCATGTAGAAAAGCATATGCATATACATATATAAAGTTAAGTATATTAAAAAGTACATATAAAAATACATAAAGTGGGGCCAGCTGGTGACAAAGTGGTCAAGGCACTGAATTCCCACATGGCTGACTTGCAGTTCAAGTCCCAGATCTGAAAGTTTCTTTCTCACATTCTCTCTCTTTCTCTTTCTGGTGTGCACAAGTGCCTTATAGCAAATTTAAATAATAATATGATAATAAATTAAATAATTAAAAAGACATAAGCAAAAGATAATCCATTAATATGAATTAGAAGTTAGGAAAGGCCATTCAAACTGATGACACTTTGGGGTAACCATAATAGATGACCAGATACCAAGGGCAGACTAGAGATGAATAAAGAGTTAGCATTCCAGGGGGATGGCATTTAGGAAGTTGTGAGAAAGGTAAATTTGTTGTACATTTGAGGAAATGGAAGGCCAGTGCAGGAGGACACAGTGAAGGAAGGAGACTATGGCATCATTTGCTACTGGGAAGCTGGATAGGGACTTCATTGTGCAGAATCCTGGAGGATGTTTTAAGAACTTTGACATCGAGGTAAAGTTTTTGTTTTTGTTTTTGTTTTTATGAAGAGGTTTTTGCTATAGGATGCATGCACTTGCAAGAAAGAGAGACAGAGAGAAAGAAAGCAAGAAATCACCCTTGGGGTGTAGGGGAGGATGGCCACACCACAATCCCTTCTCCTCCATTCTCCTCTTGGGATCTTGGATGCACACACATACACATCCAGCGTGAGTTTAAGCCACCGTGTCCGGGACTCAAACTGGTCAACTACATGGGAGTCTAGTGACATAGCCATTATGCTAACTGCTGGTCCTAAGTTAAAGTATCTATGAAGAAGTGTTTATATTTTTTCAGTCATTGCACAGAAGAATATTACTTACATTTAATAGCCATGTGTATAAATTGAAATACTTTGTGTTCCTCAGTGATAGTTTTGTTAAAATGGGTACAATTGTAAATGTTTTATATTTTCATTTTGACATTTAGTCTTTTTCCCTATGGAGATTTTAGATATTTCATACACACACACACACACACACACACACACACACGTCTAGGGCATAGACATGTGTAGTGTATCTGAGATCTTACTACAAACATATCTTGTATTCTACTTTACACATTTAACTTTATATCTTAAATATTTCTCATATATACTCACATACAAAATACATTCACTCATTAAAAAGCCATCTCAATAGGATGTAATATGCCATTGTATGGATGACCAAAATGTATTAATCACTGCCTTATTGTTGGATAGTTACTTTTGTTATTTTCATTATTCAAAAGAACATTTATTATTTACATATATACCTGCATATTTCCTTAATATGTAGATCTATAAGGGAAGTGCTAAATTAAAGGTTGGGATTTTTTTTTTTTTTTTTTTTTTTTTGAGTGGGTTTTTGCATTGGGGGGCGCCAGCAGGTTTTTGCTATAGGGCGCGTCCACTCACCAGACAGAGAGAGACAGAAAGATAGAAAGCAAGAAATCACCCCCCGGGGGGATGGCCATGCCGCAATCCCTTCTCCATTCTCCTCTCGGGATCTTGGGCATGCACGCACATACGCCCGGCGTGAGTTTAAGCCAGCAGGTCCAGGACTTGAACCGTGGTCAACTACATGGGAGTCCAGTGACGTAGCCATTACGCTAACTGCTGGTCCCAGTTGGGAATGTTTTTAAGACACTTGATATGCTTGGCAAAATGCTTTAAAGGAAGATCACATCAACCCAAATGCCTCCTAATAGTACACAGGTACATTCATCTGTTTAGAATTTGCTAATTTGATAGGTAAAAATGGGAGGTTGCTTTTTTGCATGTTTTATTCCTATTGAGATAAAACATTTTCCATATGCTTCCTATTGTTTGTATTACATATCTGCACACACACTTTGCCCAGAAGATTTTAGAGGTTTTCAAATTTGTTTTGATGTTCATGGTAGCTTAAATATTGTAGGTAATAATTTTTAGTCATTCCAGTTTTACATGTTCACTTTATCTTTGTGGTTTACATATGAGATTCAGGAGCTAGAGTTTTAGATTTTCAATAACTTTTTGCTTTTTTTTTTTTGTAAGGCATAATTTCTCTATTCTGATTTGAAACATATGTTGTTTTATTTTGCTAAACTTATCAGAGGTTAAATGTATATGTATGTGGTGACTGTTTCTGGGCTGTTTATTTCTTCTCTTTACACTTGTTTCTCCAGTTTATAACTATGTTGACTTAATTTTTGTGCTTCAAAATCTCAAATATTTAGAGATTTGTCTATCTCATCTTCCAATCTTACAGTTAAAGTTTTCCTCTCCAACTTATTTATTTTAATTAAAGGGTCTTAGTTCTACTCACGTGTATATTTCTCCAACTGAACATTAAATTGAATTTTTTAAAAATGCCACTGATATTTTTAATAGACTTCCCTTCTTCTAAATTAATTCTTGAGGGATTTACATCTTCAAATAGTTCTCATCTGGAAATATGATTTATCTAAGTAGTTTATATCTTGCTGTAATGTTTTCTGATTTTCTTCTTAAAGACCTCATACTTCTTGTTAGGATTATGTCCAGATATTTTACTTTCATAATTGTATTCATTTATTTTTATTATAGTATTAAAATAATCATTGATATCATATCTACATTTTAAAAATTTGTCACTTTCATCAACACTTTCCTTAAATATTTATAACTCCTTGGGCTAACAACTTCTCCAGTACCACAAAGACAGATAAATACATGTTTTTACACTTTAAAAACATGAAATTCCAGCCCACTCAGTGATAATACATTTAACATATTTTGAGTGGATACTACTTTGAACACAAAGAAATCTAATTAAAGTTACATATCACAAATATAACCTACAGAATATGAAGGGTTTTTGTCTTTTTCTAGGCTTTTTTATTTAATAAGCTTAATACGCATTAGTAGTAGTTTTATCTAAGTATTAAAACTTGAGTAAGGAATTACTTTGCCACAAGCTATTTTTAATATGATTTATATATTTTTATATATTTTATTATTTTTATATGTATTCTATTAATGTACTGTTATTACAACATGCAAAATTGTCATTACAACATGCAAAATGAATTTTCCCGGTCCAGTTAAAGATATCATACACATTGCCATCAACAGATAATTTTCCATATTCATAACCTTTAAATGTTTTCTGTCTTTCTTTTTCCCCTTGATTCCCTTCAAGCTACAACCAATTTTATTAATTATTTGTCCACAGTAATTTTTTTTCAGGTAATTTAAATAAGCTTATGAAGTAAATATGAGGTTTAAAGATACTCATATCCATTTGTATCCAGTAAGAAGCCATGCAATTCTTTTGAGGATTTTTTTTTTTTGAGAAGTTTCTGCCTTAGGGCATGTATGATTGTTGGAGGGAGAGACAGACAGAGACCAAGAGGGAAAGTGAGAAATCACTATCGCAATCTCTTCTCCCCCATTCTCTCCCCAGGATCATGGGCATGCACTCACACATGCCTTGCGTGAGTTTCAAGCCACAGAGTCTGGGACTCTAACCACAGGTGTCCATGTGGAAGTCCAGTGGCATAACCACTATGCCATCTGCTGGCCCCATCCTTTAGAGAATATTTAAAAAGGTATTATAGGCTGGCCCCATAGCTCAGGAGCTGGATCCCACATGGACACACCAATTAGAATTCCAGCCTTGATGACTTGAAAAACATCCTGGGCTTGCATGTTCATGTGTGCCCAAAATACTGATGAGATGGGAAAACGGAGGAAAAAAGATTGTGGTGTGACACGACCCACTGAAGGATGTTTTTCTTTCTTTTTCTTGCTCTGCGTCTCTCTGATAATCATGCATGCCCTCTGACAATTAAAGAAAAAAAGTTTTTCAAAAAGACTTTATCAGAGGATCAGCAGATGGCAGGAGGTCACGGTGCTGGATCCCACATGGCTGATTGTACTGTTGAGTCACAGACCTTGTGGCTTGAAAAATACTCCGGGCTCGTGTGTATGCATGTGAGTGCACACCCAAAATCCCAAGCAGAGGGTGATAAAGAGGGATTGCAGTGTGGCCATGCCCCCTGGGGAGTGATTTCTCATTTTCCCTCTCTCTCTTTCTCTGGCTAATGCTTGTGCCCTATAGGAAACTGAAAGAGAGAAAGAAGGGAAGGAAGGAAGGAAGGAAAGACAGGCAGGCAGGCAGGCAGACACTATCAGATAGACACATAAAAATATTTGTAAAATGATGTTTCTAACAGAGTTTTTTTGTATAATGAAAATCAGGATTTGGAGGTGTGGAGACTGTTCCTATTTTAAACTACATAGATGTAATACATTGTGGCGAATCCATTAAAAAGATTATGCAGATGTACAATAATTGATAAGGAAACATATTATTATAGCTATTGTAGCTACAAAACAGTAATCACCATAAATTCTGTAATTGTGAAATCTGACAGTAGGTTTTATATACATAGGTGTAGATATTGATATACATCTGTGTACAAATATGAAAGGAAACACCAAAATGTACAAAAGCATTAACACAATAACAATGATTTATGTTCAGATTACATAGGTAGTTTTAGCTTTTCTATTTGTAACTTGATATAATCTTAAAATTTATAGTAAACAATATATATTTTATAAGCAGACAAACTACAACATAGGAAGTCAAAAGAAAAGACTTGTAGCATGTTTTATCCTTTTTTTTTTTTTTTCTAAATTCATCACAGCGTATGTAAGAGAGAGAGGAAGAGATAAAGAAGAGCACCCTCTACACAACTTGGTCACACTGCAGTCCCCTTTCTCCCGTTAGTTGCCTGCTGGAATCCTGAGCGCATGTACTGGTGTGTTTTCAGGCTAACCAGGCCAGGGACTTGACCTGTGGTCAACCCATGGTTTCCAGTTCCACAGTCCAGAGAGACTGGACTGCATGTTTCATCTTAGAGCAAAACTACTAGAAGGGTTTTTTTTTTAGGCTTTCCAAACCCTCATGAGAACTTAAGAACAAAAGATTTGAATTTATTATGCAAAGGATGTGAAACATCTTGGGCCTTGGCTTCTTTCAGAAACCTAACCAGTAAGAATTATTTTTTATGATCATCCTTATCTTACTTATATTCCTTAAAGTGTTTTGCATTCACTTTTCTCTCATAAGTTATTCCTTTATGATGATAGAGTTTCTTATTTTCTTTTTGATTTGCACCCTGTTTCCTGTTTAATAATTTACTCTATATGGCATATGTGTAAAAGTTATCACACTAGAAAAATTATTATGCTATAATAATTATGGTGCCATCAAACTGAATTAAATTATGCTTCATTGTAAATAGTAAAATGTATTAATTTTTTTAAAAGCCTTTTTATGCCAGTGAGGATAAATAAAGTTACCTTCATATGCTTTCATTAAACATTAGAACAGTATAAGCCAAACTGACAGAACTGATAACAAATCAACTCACTCCTTCTTGTAACACTCCATTCCAAGTCATTCTGAAATCAGCTCTCTTAAGATTATGAATTAAATACTATGCATCAAACAGAATATGTGCATTCTATGAATAAAAGTTTCACCTACATTTTATATGAATATATGTAGGCAATTTTTGAAACAATCAGATTTTCTTCCATTGCTTTAAGACAAAAACGTACCTGTATTTTAAACGTGTATTCTAATTTCCGTTTTAGCCCATCAGAAGAGCACCATCTAATAGATATAAAACTATTAGCTACTTACATAATTTTTTTCTTTATTTAATTGCCAGAGGGCACATGAGGTTCCCAGAGAGAGAGGGAGGGTGGGTGGTGGTGGGGGAGAGAGAGGGAGAAAGAAAGTCCTCTCTAGTGGAGCATGGTCACACCACAATTCCTTCTCCATTTCTCCATCTTGCTGGAATTTTGGACATGCACACACATATGTCCTGACCACGTTTTTTCAGCTGTTGGGGCCAGGATTCAAATCACAGTTGCCCATGTGGAATCTGGCTCCCTTAGCCACCAGGTTATGGGGCTGGCCCTGTAATTTTGAATTTTATAATATGTACATTTTCAAAAAGTAAAAAGAAATAGCTGAAATTAAATAGTCTATCATTTAATTCAATATGCTGAAAATATCATTTTGACATGTAATCAAAATCTAAAAGTCGGGATCAGCAGTTAGTGTATGGCTATGTTGCTGAACTGCCATATAGTCGACCGCAGTTCGAGTCCTGGACCCAGTGGCTTAAACTCATCTCAGGCACATGTGCATGCTTGCCCAAGATCCCAAGAGGAGAATGGAGGAGAAGGGATTGTGGCGTTGCCTTTCCCCTTTGGGAGGTAATATCTCACTTTCTGTCGCTGTGTCTCTCGGTGTCTCTCTGGCGAGCTCACGTGCCCTATAGCAAAAACCTCTCCCCCCACAAAAAAATCTGAAAGTCAATAAAATAATTTTTTCTTACTGAGCATATGTGTATATGTTACAATTATAAGACTCTGATTCAGATAGTATTTTCTATCAATTTTCTATCAGACATATATATTTACTCTGTATTTAGCTTTCATAAAGTTTTCAATAGGAGTAAATTCATATTTGAAGTTGTTCCCAATATATTTAATTTTTTTAGTAACCCAGTTATTAGTTTTAATTGTAAATGACTTAAAATGAGAAATCTGATATCTCAACCACAGTACTCAGTAATTACATGTGGATAGTGGCCAATGTATGGGACAACAGAGATTTGGGACACATGTCTGAGATGTCAGTCCAGGTGGAAAAGTCAAAAGTTAAATCAATGCCAAACTATTGGGAATATTTTCTCCATCTTATTTCCCCTTGAATCAACTGGTTGGCTGGTTGGCACAACTTTTAGAATCAAATAGTTGCTTTGGTTTTATGTACAAATCATCTCTCCTTTTTTTTTCCTCCTATTCCTCCAATTTCTTTAAGGCAACTATTTATGCCAAATTATTCTGAAAGCTATCTCCGCTGAATATTCCTGTTATCTTTGAGACACTTCCTCAATTGAACTGTTATTATATACTGAGTTCTGAGTAAAATAACACCTACGTTAAGGGGAAAAATTAATGTAGTTAATGTTGAGCTACCATTTTTTTGTTCTTTCCTCTAAGCTGTCTTATAAATCATGTAAATAAGTACAATAAACATTTATTGAGTGATTCCACAATACTTTGGATCTACAGGTCCATCATTTGTGATGACACATAGAATTGGGCCCAGGAAAGCTAAAAAGTATGTCATATGTCAAATAATGCCTTCCATCAAGTTTAGAGCAGCACTTCTTCCCAAGCATTACAACTTAGTGTAATGGCACTTGGCAGTATTGGCATTTCTGATATGACTGCTTTGAGCTAGCTCAGCATTCTTACAAAATAAATAGTTTTTTCACTCTATGATTGAAAGGGTTAAATAGTACCAATTCATTACCACTCACAAAAGGATTTATTTTGTTCTCATAAATCAGTTTTATTCCACATTTTTATTATTCCCTTGAGTGAGCTACTCCAATTGAAATCAATACAAGTGCAAGTGACACAATCAATCTAGATATTTGATTATGGATTGGCGATCCCCAGGTCTGCTCTTTAGCCACTTTCTTTCTGATCATCTTCTCAAAGAACTGAATAATCTTATTGGCATCTATGAGTTATGAACATGTTTAAAAAGCAGATAATAATCTTCATTTGTGTACTGCCCATGGAAGCCCAAAGAAGGAGCAAGGATGAAAATAAAGACTTAAACTCTGTAACTATAATGTTTAAAAAATGGTCACAGTAGTGGATATTTTTCTGAAGATGAAGTCAAATTTTAAAATAACTTTGTTATTTTTCTAAGTCTCTTTATACAATCAGTGACTTGAAGCTGCATTATTAGGGTGCTATTAGGTCAGTAAGTAAATATTTCCATGACAAAGATGTTATCTATTTCCCACCTATTTATTTATTTATTTATTTATTTATTTATTTTATTTAGAGCTAAATCACACCAACTGGTCTAGGTTAACAATAAGAAAACACTTAAGTTGAGTAAACTATCTTTGAAGGGATCCAAGCTGGTTCTTTTTTATAATTATCCAGGCTAGAAAGCCACCATCTGGGGGATTTAAAAGAGAAAAATAGTTCGACTTTAAGTTAGAGAGCATAATTGATTAAGTTGTTGCTCAAGAGGCCAGCATTTATATATCAAACACTCTTTGCTTTACAAATTTATATCTTATGATGCCTTCCAGATTGAATGCTTATTTGGGGACTCATGGTATCGTATTATTGTTCTCTTGCCTCTGACTCTAGCCACCTGTTCCTGGTTCTTTGGCCACATTTTTGCATAGGGACAATTAAACTATTTAGCAATTCATTTTACCATATTTAGACTACTTATCTGATTTTACCTTTAAGTAAATTTCAAATATTAACAGTTCTTTGGTTACTTTCAGCATATATTTTAGCCTTATTTAGCCATTTACTTATTATCACCAAGATCTGTAGATATTTTCTAACCTTCTCTTGATTTTTTTGATTTTACCAAAATTATGAATACTACTTTAAAATTCATGGGACCAACAATTAGCGTAATGGCTATGTCGCTGGACTCCCATGTAGTCAACCACGGTTCGCGTCCCGGACCCAGTGGCTTAAAACTTGTGCCAGGTGCATGTCCATGCGTGCCCAGGATCCCGAGAGGAGAATGGAGGAGAAGGGATTGCGGCATGGCCATCCCCCCAGGGGGTGATTTCTCGCTTTCTGTCTCTCTGTCTCTCTCTGTCTGTCTGGCGAGCGCATGCGCCCTGTGGCAAAAGACCTCTCCAAAATAAATAAAATTCATGTAATATAGTAAAGCTATATTCACTAAAATTCTCTTTCTTATGAATTACCAATGCTAACAAAGGTCTTGGTAGAAAACAACAGAAACAAATTTGGTTACTTAAGACACAGTTAATTAGAATAAGGGAATTCAGCAGATCAAGAGATTGTCAGGAAAGCTAGAGAGTTAGACTTGTATAAAAACCACATGTAGCTCGTCCTTGACAGATTTATACCTCTTCTTAGTTACCCTAAGGACACCCCCACTGGAAGCAGGACCACCCCTGAGCTGCCCTAACAATCACAGATTTGCTACTGGATTCTCAACAATTCTAGAAATCCTGTAGATCCTTCACTGATCCTGAGCCATTATTTCACTCCATCAAACTCTGGAGTCCCAAAGTGTGAGCCACTGATTAGCAATCCTATGGTAATGCGATATTGTTCCCAAGTGACCTTCCACTTACCAAAAAAGAGAGAATCATGTCTACATTATACTTATGATCATTTTCTTTCTATATGTCCTATCTTCTCTCTGTTGTAATTTCTTCATCTTCGTTGTACGTTGATTATGATTGTCTCAAGGTTTTCCATCATGATATTGATTTAGTTTTTAGCTGTGTTTTTTTATTTTCTGTTCCTTGCTTTTTTTAGCTTGTTTATTAAATACGTATTGATTTTTTTAAATTTCTAATTTGTTTCTCTGAATCTGTAATATCCATTTTCTTCTTACAAGAAGCATATATCATTTTCTCCCAGACTGCATGGTTATTTTTATTTTTCATGTTAGAATTTGTTCTTTCTGTTTGGTTGTATGTATGCATCTGTGGTAGGTTATTTCTGCTTTCAAATTCTTCTCACTTATGCGTTGTATGTGCATCTCTGTCCAGACTTTGCATTGGTTTGAACTTAACCTCCTCCTTGTGCTTTCTGGTCCTGGTTAGTCTTCTCTCAATCTAAACTTTGAGGACTGGGTGTTGCCCTTAATGAATGCAACAGTTGGCTGTGGCCTGGGAGAA
>NW_006159982.1:2488354-2496461 GCF_000334495.1 Tupaia belangeri chinensis | reverse complement strand
AAAGAGTGTAGTAATGCAAAAACGATGCATTGGGCAAAACTCTAGGGCATCCGTTTGTTCTGCTATCCCACAAATGCCCTTGGTAGCAGAACCTGCTCCATTCATTTAAGTCCATTTCCCACTCTTGGGACTCCCAGTTCGTCCTCCAGCTCAGCATAATGCTTGGCAAAATGGCCAGCCCTGACCACTCTTCCTGTCTCTGCAGAATCTAATCCATCCATTTCTCTTCAGGTGGAGAATATTAGCAAGAGTTCTCAGGATTATCAGTGGCGTTCATTCCTTCCTCTGTACTATGGGCTAGGGGTTGTGCTATGCTGAGATAGAATTTTCCATGTCATTCTTCTGCTGTTGAATTTCAAAATTAATGCCATTAATTTGTTCTTTTTCTATGTATACATGCACCTGCAGAATTTCCTGCTGTTTTTTTAGTGTTGTTGTCATTCTCCTAGTTTTTTTCCATTTTGTTAGATATTTTGGAAGGGCAATTCTATAATACTGCTTACAGTAAAATTTATCCCTTTCTCTAAGTACAAACATTTGTTAAAGTTTGCAATTTGTTCCAGAATTTCTTTCCAGCAAGATGATTCCTTTCCACAATTTAGAAAGTACACACACAGATTCTAAGATGGCATGTATAATTATACTTACCACCTGGAGCTCATTGCTCATGTAACCCCCTTCCTTTGAATTATGGCAAAGGGCAGAGGGGTTGGGAAGTTGCTTCCATGGTGATAACATTACATAAAAGTGTAATCCATTTGCTAGAATACTCTTTCTTTGAGAAAGTAAGTGACTGTGAGGGGAGGCCCACATGGGAAGGAAATTAGGGCCAGTAACCAGCTGGTAATTCCAAGGAGTAGCTGGTAGTTGAGGGCAGCCTCCAGCCAGTAACCAGCAAGGAACTGAGACCCTTGGTCCTGACAGCCTGCAGCCAACAACCACCTGATCTTGGAAGAGATCCTTCTTCACTAGAGCTTTTAGATGGGACTGTAGTCCTGACCACCACCTTGATACAGCCTTGTGTGATACATACAGAAGACTTAATAAGCCAGGACCAAACCCTTGACCCACAGAAATGATGAGATCCTAAATGTATGTTGCTTGACCACTAAATTTGTGGCAATACCTGGCACATTGCAGATAACTAACAGTGCTCCCAAGATGGCTGCTCCCCTTTAACGAAGGAACTGTCTCAAGCATATATATCCCAGTAATCAAAAGAAAAATTTAGACATTTCATTAAGTGAAGAAAGGACAAAATCAGTAAATAGTTGTCAGGTTATCCATCCACGCCCAGTAGCACCATGGGCTCCGCATGTGTAACAGTTTTGTAAGGCTCTACTGAACTCTGAAAGAAAACCATCCTGGAAATAAAATAGTTGTGTTCAAGTCCATCATTTAGTTTGAAAGCTGGAGATCCCTTTCTATGGGAGCACATTTGCCATAACTTGTAGCTGACGGAGATAATGGTAAGAGTTTATTCAGTTGGAATTATAACAAGTTATTGTTGTTGTTATTATTATTATTATTACAACTTTTTTTTAAGAGAGATTTTTGCTAGAGGGTGCATGCGCTCACCACAGTGTCAGAGAGACAGAAAGTGAGAAATCACCCTCCAGCTCAATGGCCACACCACAAATCCCTTCTCCTTCACTTTCTTCCCAGGATCTTGGGCACGCAGGCATACAAACCTGGCGTGAATTTTAAGCCGCCAGGTGTGGGACTCAAACCATAGGTGACTATGTGGGAGCCCAGTGACATAACCATTACGCCATTTGCTGGTTCCAAGTTGTATGTTTTTAATAGTTATTAAAAGTAAGTTTCTCAAATGAAGGAAATTTCAAATAAGTCAAAGTAGAAGAAAAACAATCTGACATTTCAAATTACAGTATGGTTGATGCAAACAGATCACACCTCTCCAATCACTGTTACAGTTGATCTCTGAATTCACTGTCTGTGTATGTGTGAGGGGACTTCAGCAAATTAATGAGAAATGACATTAAGGTATGAATTTATTTTAGTACAAAGATTTATGTATAACTTTTCATAATATGCATTTTCAATGAAATTTTTGACTGTCCCATGTGTGTATTCATATATTTTTCTTTTTTTAATAGACTTTATTTTATAGAGAAGTTTTGGAATTAAAGTAATACTGAGTAGAAGGTACAAAGATTTTATATTGCCCCTACTCTATAATTCCTTTTTTAAAAAAATCAGGGACCAGCAGGTGGTGTGGTGGTTAAGGCCTTGGACATTCCCATGTGGCCAAACATGGTTCAAGTCCCAGAACTGGTGGCTTGCTTTCTCGCTTTTTCTCTCTCTCTCTCTCCTCAAATTAAAATAAATGAATGAATAAATAAAATAAATAATTTTTAAAATGACCTATTGATTTAATTTACTTATGGTTATTATTATTTTTTAAATTTCCTCTAAGTTATGTGTGTTCACCAGAGAGGGACAGAGAGAGAGGGAAAGTGAGAAAGCAAGCCACCAGGTCCAGGATTTGAACCATGGTAGGCCATGTAGGAGTCCGGCACCCTAACACATGCCACCTGCCAGCGCTATAATTCCTTTCTGATGTTAATAAAATTAGGAATAAGTATAGTACATAGGACAAATGTGATGAGAAGAAATCATGTTCCAAAAGACATTTTAAAATCATTTAAAATACTTGGAAGGACAATCGTGCAATGTTCAATGTATTCCTGCCACACATTGTAAAAAATCTAAACAGAACAAAACAAAAAGACCCTGAGTTATGTATATAGTTGTTGCTGTTCTCACATGATCACACTCAGGGTATATGTGTCTGAGGCATCTTTTGCTGACTTGAACTAGTTCTCGTATTTATTCCTTGAACTACAATTGTCATAATAGCAGAATGACCAGTTTAACAAGGAAGCAAAGATGTACAGATTTCACTAAATAATGACCAACTAAAATCACTCTTGAGTAATTATTGTAATGGTAAGAAGTTGGATACATTAACAGAGCACTGTCTTTCTCAGAGCTCTAAGTGGCTCAGAGGCTACATGTTTCTTTTTCTTTCAAGATATTCTGTGGAAAAAAAAAATCCAGCTATGTAGGTAAATGTCTATAAATATTTTCTACATCATAAAAATTTAAGGCCAGAAGTAGGTTCTTTTGACTATCTACTAATTTCAAAATAAACACCCAACACCTCTGGATCCCTACCAATGTGTGCTCTATCAAGATAATGGAACTTAGAAGATACATTTTATTTCAGGAAAATAATATCTTTAGAAATAATTAATAACAGTAACCAATATCAATGTATGCTGTCTAGAGTGACCTAGGATTCTTAGCTCACATTAAAAGACTGATTTGCCTCTTTGTTCCAATCTGCAGTAGACCATTTGATGTCTTTTGATTTTGGTGTTGACGGGATTCTGTAATATTGAGATGGAGCTGAATGACACCAAAATTGAGACCTCAATGTGCAAAAAATACAGTATTTCCCCTTTATAGTGAGAAGCGAGAAAATTAGTTAACACCTCTTCTACCTTAAGGTATAATTGGATTCAGAAAAAGGCTAACTTAAAGCAGGACCAGGTCTGACACATAAAATCCTCACAAGGTAACAAGAATCAGTTTGGTTTGTTCGCTGTCATTTCTCATTATAATCTTTGTCATGAGAATGGATTCATGTTGTGCCATTTTCTGTTCTTGTTACAATCTTTGTCACATGAATAAGATATCAGGATGTTAATGCGTGGCATACAGTATTCTGTGTGTGATGATACTATACAGGACTACGCTGACCTTTGCAATATTATGTATTCTGATTGGTTGTTCATTTCACCTCTTTCCCACAAGTTAATAAGGCTGTAAAAAGGAGAGAACTGAAATGGCCAGCCAGTCAAATTATAGAATATTGAAAAGGTCAGAGCAGTACAGCTCAGAGGAAAAAAAAAAAATTATGGAATATATGGTGCATTAAAATTCTTGTGACAATGATTATAACAAGAATGGGAATGGATACCCATTTGTGTTATTTCAATCCAGAGAACCCCATAGGATGGGATCCCCAGGACAACAATCATTTACGCATCCCCGAATCATACATGTGAAACTATCTATTTATACTGGGTTTTACTTTTGACAAATTACATAGAAAATATCCGATTTAACAAATAAGACTTTCACTTTAGAAAATAAGCATTAGTTTAAAAATATCTTAGTAGAATTTCAAATTTGAAACTGAGAGAATTTTTTTGTGTGTTTTTCTGTTTGTTTTGTTTGTTTTTTTTAACAAGTGAAATCTGTATTTCTTGTGCAGCTTGATACAGGCTAATGCACAAAGTCTCTTTCCTTTTCCTACCTCCTCAGTGAGAGAGAAATTAAATCGGAAATCCCAGAGTTATTCTTCTCAGGTGTATAATAATGATTACTCATTTTAAAAATTGTTTTTGTGCATATTTTAAAATTTCTTATGAAAACAACTGTATTTAGATTTTTTTAATCTGTAGAGATACTTTGTGATAAATCTTTCTTAAAACAAATTTTACACTTTCTTTAGATGCATTAGTTTACTAATAGAATAAGTATCTTATAGCTCAAACCTAGTCTATATTATCATGAGTAAGGGTGCCAAATGTGATCAAGTTACTATTAAAAGTAGAAGAAATAAATTTGATCATCACTTTAAGACCAGCCTGAATATTCATTAAATAACTGAAATCAGCAGTTCGGAAATTTGTGCATGCTGAAGTAGATCACCCAGTGTGTCCGGCCCTCTGATATTCTCATTCAGTAGATCCGGGGTAGAACTCAAGGAAGTGAAGGCTTATAAGGTCCTCTTAGGTGATTTTGCTGTAGCTGAACCCTAGAATGCTGCTATAAACCATCCCATTCATGAAGAGTTTAGTACAATCCCTCTTAGTACTAAGTGTTGTTTAATCTCAACACTTAATTGGGATTAAAACCCATTGGTTCAGATCAAGCCACAGAGGGTGGATGAGGGGAAATCATGTAAAATCACAGTGCCTGTGGGGAGAGAGTGATCGTAGTTCCAGAACACAGAAGCTTAAACAGACCTCTGCCATCCACTTAGACTCACAAATAGGATCAGAGCTGAGGCCGACCAGACAGGAATGGTCACCTCTGATAGGAAATACTTATCGCTTCAGCATTTGCCAGCTTGATTGTTGAGGCTGAACCAACGGGGCTGCATTTTCCAGCCCACTGAAAACAAAGTTTATGCAGTGGAAAGTGGAAACGCACACAGCCCTCTCAAGAGGAGCAATCCAAGGACTTGCATCTTAAGGACATTTCCCCAGTAGCTAGGAGCCCTAATTGGTCAAAATAACAGGAAGAAAAGGCAACACAGGAAGAATGAGAGGGAAGAGAATTGAAATATATGGTCCCTGCATTGGTTTTGAATCTGGAGAACCTGGAGCTTCATCGAGGGTTGAAATCCTGTCCGTTGCTCTAGGTCTATGAGTTGAACTCCATGTTTGTGGGGGTGAGAGAACATTAGACTCACTCAGCCTTGTGGTTCCTAGAGATGTACAAGTTCCCTTCTGAGCTAAGCAAAATGGTTATGTAATTGCATACTTCTCATAATTATTGAGTAATTATATACTTCTTATAATTACTGAGTAATCATTGTTCTATAACTAGAACTTAATGTTACAACTAATTGTATAATTACCATGTATTAATGCTATCTGGGAAATGTAGAATAAAGAGGTACTTAATATATTTCCCCCTGCCATGCCATTTTTAAAGCCAGCGATAGTGTTTGTTTGATAGCTCAAAATTTGCTTCAAAAACAAACAAACTGCAAGGGAAAAACAAAACAAACAAACAAAAACAATCTTCACCACTATTGGAATGAAGATGTTTACTCATTTGATTTTTCATTTGCACCTGGCTGGAGATTTGTGAAATTGTATTCTCGTGGCTTTAATTTCAAATTTTATTATTATTATTATTTTTCAATTGTCAGTCTTTTGTAGGGTGTGCACAGTTACATTACTTCAGAGCCAGTTGAGCATCTGCCTGGGTCTCTGTAGGATAAACTGACCTTTTTGAAATTTTATGACTGGGCCCATGACAGCAGCAACAGTTGTTTCAGCTGTAATAAAATACACATCCAAGGAGTTAGATGTGATGGGAACTTGAAGAAGTCAGCAGGTGCTGATAGATAATTGTTTATAGACATCAGTGAGAAGGGACTCCTATTATTGTTTTGTTTTTGTTTGTTTGCTTTTAGTTTATTTCTTTCTTCCATGAGCAAGAGAAAGAGGCACAAAAAAGAAGATCTTGATGTGGCAAGCCACCCCAAACTTCATGGGCACATGGAACTCACTAGCCCCAGATCATGAGCATATACATGTCTGTTGTGTTCAGGGAGGTATTCAGATACACACCTAGAACCTTTCTATCGGGTTAGACTCGCAGAGTCATGTTACTTCTCTATCACCCTCTAGCCCCTCATACTTAATCTCAACCAGGTTTCTTGAATATAAAAACTATGTCATATAACCGGCAGGTGGCATAGTGGTTAAGGACACTGGACTCCCACATAGCTGACCACGGTTCAAATCCTGGACCTAACCGCTTGCTTTCTCACTTTCCCTCTCTCTCTCTCTCTTGCTCTCACTCTGTCCCTCTCTGATCAAATTAAAAATAAGTAAGACCAAAAAAAAAATCTATGTCTATGTCATATGCATTTTGGACATACTTTCATCGGCACCTTGCAAAATCTCCTCCTTGTATGGAGATGGGGCTCTGGAATATATGTTCAAATCAAGTTGACTGGTTATAAAGAGCTTCTAAAAGATAAAATGACATCATTTGGAAATACCTTTTCAATCTGTAATGAAATTTAAAAAGTGTACTTTATAGGATCCAGAATCTCTTACTAATATGCATTATCATGCATATATGAATGCATTATCTACTTTCATTTTAAGACCTTAAAATCATTCCTTAAATTATGAATATCTCCTTAATTATCTTTACTGAAAATAAATAGAAATTCGTATCCTCATGTGTTATCCCACAGTGTTATTCTTTCTGGAATAACCCACTCCTTTGGATATGCCAGTTTTAAGTTCAGAGTATAAATTATTGCATGTCCCAGGGATTTTTTCTGATCATGGAAAACATGCCTGTGTGTTTTATACCAGTGAAATTTTTAGCTACTTTTTCTGTCCCTAAATTAAGTATCTTCTATTTAAATTTAGCATTTTTCTAAAGTTTTTGTCTGGCTTACTTATATTTCATGAAAATGGCCTTGCCATTACTAGATATGAGACCCGCTTTTGTATTAGTTGATCTTCTATCCATTTTAAAGTATAACCTGATACGACCATGGATGGCATATTGGTAGTGGATGAGATTAGTGTTGTTTGTTCATTGAAAACCTTAGAACTTTGATTCACAATACACTTTTGGTTGGGGGGGTAAAGAATTTAATAGGTAGGTAATTGCTACTGAGAAAATAAAATACAGGGTGTGTAATTCTTAATCGCTTACTTGTTCTGAGCATTTGTCTGGAATGTATCAGTTGTACGGATTACAACAAAAATAGTAGCATCATTCCTAGCTGCTGTTTATGGGCACCTATGCTGAGCTGAGTATTGTAAAGAAGCGATCTCATAGGACCAGCAGTTAGCGTAATGGCTATGTCGCTGGACTCCCACGTAATTGACCACAGTTCGCGTCCCAGACCCGGTGGCTTAAAACTCACGCCACTCACGCCAGGCGCATGTGCGTGAGTGCCCAAGATCCTGAGAGGAGAATGGAGGAGAAGGGATTGCGGTGTGACCATCTCCCCTGGGGGGTGATTTCTCACTTTCTGTCTCTATGTCTCTCTCTGTCTGTCTGGCGAGCAAATGCGCCCTATAGCAAAAACCTCTCAAAAAAATAAATAAGTAAAAATGAAGTGATCTCATTTAACTTTCAGAATAACATGACAATAGAAGTATTATCATTTACAGTTTACAGATGTAGAACCAGAGGTTCAAAGATATTAAGTCACTTAGTGAAGAGCACATTACTTAATAACACAGGACAGGCTCAAGTGCAGGACTTTCTTTTTTTTTTTTTTTTTTTGGAGGGGTTTTTTTTTTCT
>NW_006159982.1:2479451-2488090 GCF_000334495.1 Tupaia belangeri chinensis | reverse complement strand
GGACTTTCTTTTTTTTTTTTTTTTGTTGGAGAGGTTTTTTTTTGCTATAGGGCGTGTGCACTCGCCAGACAGACAAAGAGAGACCGAGAGACAGAAATCGAGAAAACACTTCCCAGAGGGGATGGCCACGCCACAATCCCTTCTCCTCCATTCTCCTCTTGGGATCTTGGGCACACACACACACACACGCCTAGCGTGAGTTTTAAGCCACCGGGTCCGGGACTCAAACTGTGGTCGAATACGTGGGAGTCCAGCGACATAGCCATTACGCTAACTGCTGGTCCCAAGTGCAGGACTTTCTGACAGCCAAATCTGTATTCTTTCCTTTGTTCTATATTTTGCTACTGACCTGTGTTAAAATGTTATATTTTTGCAAATAGTACAACCATTCAATTATTTTCTTATAGAACGTATATGGTCTTCTTTTGATTATTAAACACTTAACAAGTAAAGGTTGTATCAGTAGCTACAGATCTTGAATATATGCTTATTTTGCCCTTAAAGTTCAATATTGTGTGTATTTTATTCACTTGTCTAAATCTGTGGAATTTGTGTGGGAAAGATTAAATGTACCCATATTAAAAACTGTGTTTGCAAAGGAAGGCCATTTGAAGAAAATATTGGTATTCTTTTCTTTTATCAATTTTTCTTTTATTATTATTATATTTTTATATTACATTTAATCACATATATCTTTACAGTGCGTAACATTTCTTTTTCAGCATGATTACCATGCATTTCGGTTAAGACAGACATTACTATGTGCATCATCATCAAATGGCTTTTCATATTTTTCAGATTATTATTATTGTTATTATTTATTCTCCTTTCTTAAAACATTCAATCACTATACATCATTTTGCTTGTAAAGAATATTGGTATTCTTTTTTTTTTTTTTTTTTTTTGGATGGGCGCGTGCACTCACCAGACAGACAGAAAGAGACATAGAGACAGAAAGTGAGAAATCCCCCCCCCAGGGGGGATGGTCACACCGCAATCCCTTCTCCTCCATTCTCCTCTCAGGATCTTGGCCACGCACGCACACGTGCCTAGCGTGAGTTTTAAGCCACCGGGTCCGGGATGCAAACCGCGGTCGACTACGTGGGAGTCCAGCGACATAGCCATTATGCTAACTGCCGGTTCCCAGAATACTGGTATTCTTAATGGCTCCTTTTTTTCTGTGTTTAAACAGCTGTTATTGTATAATGTTCCTCTAAAATTTGGCAAAAATTAAGCAATATTTGCAAACAGAATTATTTCATATAAGCTTTTCAAAAGAGCATCTATTGTAGAAGGTGAAAGAAATGTTCTAATATTTAGTGGTAGCCCTTTTCTTATTTTAAGGCTAATTTTTAGCTCTTCTCTTTTAATTGCCAAAAGGCACATGTACTCACCAAAGAGAGAGACAGAGATAAAGAGAGAGAAGGAACAAGCACCCCCTTATGGGGCATGGCTATGCCACAATCCCTTCTCTTCCATTACTCGTTCTGTTGAGATTTGGGGCACACATGCACAGATGTCCAATGTGTTTTTCAAGTTGCCTCAGTGGGGTTTGAACCACAAGAGAGAGAGAGAGAGAGAGAGAGAGAGAGAGAGAAAACAATATTATCAGGCTGTGATTTTTTCCTATAACCTATACACACAGAGACTTGAGAATGGGTTTGCTAATGTTTTGGAAAGACCGTAGTAGTAGGACCTAAATAAGGGTATATCTAAAAATGAGATCTGATTAGGGCCAGCCAGATGACATGGTGGTTAAGGTGGCTGGATCCCATATGTTCAAGTCTCAAACCTGGTGACTTGGAAAACATGCTGGACGTGAGTGCATACATGCTCAAAAATCCCAAGAGGAGAATGAAAGAGAAGGGATTGTGGCATGGCCATCCCTCCTGGAGGTGGTTTCTCACTTTTGCTCTATCTCTCTCTAGCTAGTACATGTGTCCTATAGCAAAAATTAAAATAAAATCCAATCAAAGTGGATGCATATTACCTTCCATACCTAGTTGCTTTTCAGAATATTCTGATTGGGCATGGTGGTGCCTACCCTATGGCAGAATATTCTGACCAATTCTGATTTACAGAGGCATAGGATTAAAAGAAAAAAAATCAATGCACTTCTCAAGCAAATTGAGAAGAAATATCTCAGTTGATGATTTATGTGTCAGCCAAAATATCTGACACATAGCTGAGTATACTGTTAGATACAGAAATGTCATACTAGGGGAAACAAAGTGTTATTTCTTTCTGTGTGGCATATCAAAGAAAATTTGGGGACCAGCAGTTAGCATAATGGCTATGTCGCTGGACTCCCATGTAGTCGACTGTGGTTCGCGTCCCAGACCTGGTGGCTTAAAACACGCCAGGCGTGTGTATGTGTGCATGTCCAAGATCCCAAGAGGAGAATGGAGGAGAAGGGATTGTGGCATGGCCATCCCCCCTGGGGGGTGATTTCTTGCTTTCTGTCTCTCTGTCTCTCTCTCTGTCTGTCTGGCGAGCACACGCGCCCTATATAGCAAAAACCTCTTCAAAAAAAAAAAAAAAGAAAAAGAAAAAGAAAATTTAAAGATTAATACAATCCTAAAAAAAGTAGAAACAACTCATCCAGTAATCCTTTTATGTCTATGCAACATTTTTACTAATATGTGTGAAACTTGAGATGCGGCTTCTTATGTCTCATACTATCAGTCAAGATATTTTGATTGCCATGAAGAATGAATTGGAGATGTAGCATTTTATTCACAAGGTAGTAAAATAAAAGTATACATGTTGATAAGAGCACATACAATACCTCTCAGGGTGATTATCTTATAGTTCTATTTAATACAGTATATTTAGGACCCTCAGAAAATATTCAAATAAACAAAAAAGCCTTAACTATCTGCTGAGTTTAGTATTTTTTTTTTTATCAGCAGGTAATAACTACACCCTTCTCAATGGCACAAAAATTATGCACAGGAGTGACGAGGCCAACCTTTGGGTACTCATCGACGGGTTGGTTCCCTTTACTAACTACACCGTCCAAGTGAACGTTTCAAATAGCCAGGGCAGCCTGATGAGTGATGCGGTAATGGTTGCCATGCCTCCTGGGGGTAAGTCTGTAATACATGTTGGCTATCTAGTTCATACCAATGCCCTAAAGCTACGTCTCCATTAGGCCCCTTGTTTATCATTGGAATTAATATTTTTTTGAATTTAGAGGCTCAATTGTATTTCTGGGTGTCTGGGTGGTAGTTTTGTTTTGCTGACACCCCTTTATTGATATTCGTTTCTCACTGAGACTGCTTTCATCCTGCGCTGTCTGTGCATGCATGTTTATGTATTGTTCACACATCCGTGAATCTTTCTGCATGTTGAGAAGGGGAAATGCTTTCTGTTTAAGACTTTACTTAGATTCAGAATGTTCACTCCCAACCTGAGCTTTAATTTTCTACTACAAATGGTTCTCATTTCTGGTTTTCTGAAGAACTAGTTTAGAGATATACATAAACCTTTTCTATGTGTCAGAAGATCATTATGTAGAAAATAGAATAAGAAAACTACCTATATCACTGGATAAACACTCTTTAAAAAAAAGAATTATTTATTTAACTTTATTTGTTCATTCATTTATTTTTTAAATGTGACCAGAGAAAGACAGAGAGAGAAAGAGAGAGTGAGAAAGCAAGCCACCAGGTCCAGGACTCAAACATGGTCAGCCATGTGGGGGCGTCCAGTGTCTTAACAACCACGCCACCTGCTGGGCCCTTGGATAAACAATATTACATCCATGTCTGAATGATTACATGTCAGCACCACTTTTGTATGTGAAATGTGATACAGTATTGATAATTTTAATTTTAAGTATTTCTATTAAAAATTAACCCTGCTTATTCAAAAGCACTGTTATTTTGATCCACAATCAAGCACACTCTTGTTTATTGTTAATTGTTTTTTGGGTTTTTTTTGGAGAGGTTTTTGCTATAAGGCACATGCGCTTGCTAGAAAGACAGAGACAGAGAGACAGAAAGTGAGAAATCACCCCTCAGGGGGGATGGCCACACCACAGTTCCCTCTCCTTCATTCTCCTCTTGGGATCTTGGGCACGTATGCACACACGCCTGGCGTGAGTTTAAGGCATCGGGTCCAGGACTCCAACAATGGTCTACTACATGGGAGTCCAGTGACATAGCCATTACGCAAATTGCTGGCCCCCACATTCTTGTTTAAACTACTTATGGGAACTTATTACTAGAAACAAAACTCCTCTAAGTTGGTGTGCATGGTTCTTGAACAAGAAGCATACTTCAGAGTAATAAGAACGTGATTCTCAACTGAGCATTCAGGAATGTGTGTTCTTTGAAAACACCGAGGGAGGACGGTCACAAGGTACCCACTGTCTATAGCCCAGCTTCTGGGAGCCAGTGAGTTCTGGGCTCAGGGAGAATGTCTCTTTCTTGTTATCAACAATCTGCAGGGCAGGATAATCCTCTTTCTGCCAAGAAGGGTGTAAAAGCAGCAAATGCCTCATCAGGACAAAAATAAGGATGAATCTGCTGTTTGTAAGGAGCTCCTCCCCTCAAGGAAAGATTTATTACCAGTCGTAGCATAGAAACCTGTCACTTCTTTCTGCCTTTTATGATGTTGTAAAAATGGATATTTACCAAAACACTTGGCAAAAATATAAATGACAGAAGCCACATTGTTTAAGAAAAGAATATTGAATAGAAAATTTGTAGGCAAATTGACTCAGGTTAGTATCACAATTCATCAACCAAAAATTAAAAAAAAAGAATTGAATTTAGATAGGTACTTATTTAAAAAACTGAAACCAACCCACAGCACACGATGACTCTGAAAAATTAAAAACAAACAAACAAACAAAAAAACTTCTTTTTTGGGTAGGGGGGGCAGTCCTATTTTCATTCTCCACTCAAACTCACATCCTGGAAGACAAAGACAACTGTGATGACTCTGAACCTGGGCCGATAATATTCTTTATTCATGTTTAGAAATGCAAGAGTGATCCGTGCTTTAGTGATTTTTAAGTTATCCAGTAATACATTAACAGGATATATGGAATATTGAATGAGTTATACATTCATTTAATGGCATTTACACTGATTTAGATAGTTTGTAATTTATAGTAATGAGTAGTATATTCATAAAAGAGAGCTAATTTAATTCGCTGTTCATGCATTTAAGAATGTACGATCTCCTCTTTGTCATATATATATATCTAAATATATAATGATCTGGTTAAAATTGGCAAGCTTGTATTGCTAACTCAGTATACACTGTGTGAATATGAGTGTCAGAAAAAGGGTTAATTTTATGCCAACAGGAAGAAACGAATATATTTGCTAGTGGTGCAGTAGAACAGAGGCAAACTGTGAACAGAGCCTTATCTCCATCTCTACTCTGTGGAGGCTCATCTGTGCCATTATCATAACACTCTGCAGACCACACTCTCGTGCAGGACCACCATTCACTTAGTATACTCAGAAATCCAGAATTTGGGAGGTGACCCTTCACCAAAGAGAAAGCCAGTATCTTTAAAGACAGACAGTGAGTTGCTCGACTTTATTGCAGCCGTTAGGACATACTTTCTTTCATCATTAGATTGTTGTTGATTACAATTAGGAAACTTATAGCTTTGAAATGATCTTTTTTATGACCTTGTGGCAGTTTAAAGGTGATACCTCATTGATTAAATAGGTTTTAGTTCATGCTTCCTTTTACTTAATGATCTGAAAACATATTATCCTGATTTACACATAAAAATCATGCTGAAAAGCATGTGGCATTCACTAGAATATGTGTGTTTAAGTAGAATTAAATTAGTACCGAGAGTTATTAAAGAAATCTTCCATGCCTTTGTCCAGTGAACTGTGTTTCATACCGAAATGAATAATAAATGAACCGATAGGCAGCAGCAAACTAACTTATGGGCAGAGAAGCTTCTATATGCTATTTACTTTTCCATTATATTTGGATTGTTATCATTACTGCCATTTCCCTGATTTCAATATTAGATCTCTTTTATGGTGATGTAGAACGCTTCGTACCTTGCAATGCTGGATTATGCAAGATTTGTAACAATAATACCCTTAGCTGTGTTTTCTTCTCGGTATAACGTACAAACAGCATAACAGCATAATAGAAGTTTAGACGAAACAAAAATGCTGTTTTTGTCTTTACCAAATATTTGCTGTCAAGTGTGACAAAGGGAGAAACTCCTTTTACTCTTTTGATCTGGCCAAGTGCTGTTCATTTTTTAGGTTTCAACTTCTAAATTAGTCCATCAGAAAGTCATCTTTGGCCTACCAAGGCCAAGATAGAGCTCTCTGTATCCCAGAGTACAATGACATTATGTTGAAATTGCCTGTTTAATCTGACTGTCACAATCACTATTATAAGACACTATACAGCCGGGACTGTTTCTTACTCACATTTTTATCTTTAGAGCCTACACCACACCTGACACACGGTAGGTAGGTGCATAATGAATAACTGGTGAATGAATGAATAAATAAATCAGTCAAGATAACTTAATTACCAGTCTTAAATTGTAAGCTTATCATTACTCAGGCCAGGATTCATCTTTACCTGAGCAACCTTTTATTGTAGCCAGCTATGGAAAATGTGACCTCTGTACACTACTCTCCAAGGTGGGAAGGCAGGGCCATTGGAGGGGTAAGGAAGGGGACAATATCAGAGGAAGAAATATTCTGAAACTGCACCAACTCTGGGTCAGCAGGTGGCATGGTGGTTAAGGCCCTGGACTTCCACATGGCTAACGGAGATTCAAGTCCTGAATGTGGCAGGGTGTTTTCTCACTTTCCTTCTCTCTCCTCTCTCTCTCTCTCTCTCTCTCTCTCTCTCCTTCTCGTGAGCACATATGCCTACAGCAAAATAAAAAATAATAATAAATAAATTTCAGTAAATAATTATTTTTTAAAAATTTGTACCAATTTAGCACTCCTTGCTTCCTGTCCTCTAGTGGTTATTTTCCCCAGATTGAGCACAAAAAAAGCTGTCCTTAGTTTATACAGGAATTTGAAAAAGAGAGGTAAGAAAGCATGGTGCAAAGGATCTTACCATAGTATGTTCTCTCTGAGTGGCTGGTTACCAAGTATCTTGTCTGTGACTTGCTACTACTTTTTTTCAAATGAAAGTATCATATAATGCAAAATAGTGGGATGGGTTATAAAATGCTACAGTACAATAGAGAAAAGAAAGTTGGTGACAATTCAGTGTGTACTTCAAAGTGACCAGAAGAACAGATTTCAAACGTATGCCACACATGGTGGTGATAAATGCTGGAGATGGTGGATGTGTTTACTGCCCTCATTTGCTCATTATATATTTTGTACATGTTTTGAAAAACCACGCTGTGTCTCCAAAAGATATATAGCTATTTTTATTTGCTTGTTTGTTTTTGAGATTTTTGCTAGAGGGTACATGGGCTCCCAGTTTGAGTCCCAGACCTGGTGACTTGCTTTCTTGTTTTTCCTTTCTCTTTCTCTCTCTCTGGCCAAGTTAAAAAAAATAATAATAACAAATGAAATTAAATAATTTAAGAAAAAAATTACAATAAAATTATTATTTAATATATAAGCCCAAGTTATTTTTAAGATAGGAATGAAAACACACAACATGATGCTATCAATAGCAGAGTACATAAATAGACAGTGGAAAATCCCAAATAGCACACATTTTTTTTATTTTAAAAATTCATTTTAGATATTATTTGGACAACTGCCGAAATTTTTTTTTTTTTTTTTTGATCATGTAGCACATCTTCACCTATTCCCGTGCACTCAGGTTTTGGTATTTCTACAATTACTATATTTTAAGGTTGTTTGTAATGGCTTAATGTTCATAGTTAGCACGAAGATACTCTTCGAAAGGAAGCCTATATTTAATCTGAGCTCTCAAATAGCATTATAGTACAAGTTCAAGAGTTCTAGGAAAAGAATTAAAAAAATAAAAATGGAATCCAAATGTTAATCTATAAATATGAAACTTTCCTATGACCTTTACCCCTTCAAGGTCTGGAGTTACTAATGGGGTTAGGATTTCAACGCTTAATGGGGCTCAGTGCATTAGTGTTTTGTATGCATGGAATTCAGCATTCAGTTTAATAAGTGGTTGACATTGGTGATGTCCCTTAATTTGCTTAAATCTAATTGGCTCTTTTATCAGTCAAACCTGTATGGATTGGCAATTGATCAGAAAGGGTCAGCCATGACTCTGCATGTACTTATATGATGGAACCACCAGTTAAAGTCACAGTTGCATGGTAATAAGCAAAGGAAGAACAAATGAGCTTAGAGGAGGAAGGCAAAGAAGCTTAGAAGTTTTGCAGGATCTTCAAGTTCAGAACAAAGGCATTATAGGGTATATAAATTTTAAATACACTGCATTTTGCCTCCAGACTTAAACCTTTTTTTTTTCCAGATGAACTGAAATCTTGTCTGAAACTGTCTTTGTTACATCAAAGAACTACTCAGAAAGCTAAGAGAGACAGAAGAAGCATAAAAGGGCATAGTTTAAAATGATTAGTGACAAATTCCATACTGACGAGCTAGAAACAGATTTTTTATGAAAGTTTTATATTTTTCCGAAAGGAATAATTTTCTTCTGTTTGTCTTTTTTTT
>NW_006159982.1:2474819-2479088 GCF_000334495.1 Tupaia belangeri chinensis | reverse complement strand
GGGAAAGGGACTCAGAGCCACCTCAGATTGTGAACTTAATCCAGTTTTGCTCTGACAGTAAATAGTTTGTCATTTATACCTTTAAGCTGATGAGAATTATTATAATCTACAGACTCTGTAAAAATAGTAGATTGAAGAACCAGTTTATTTTTCAAAATGCGCTATTAAAAAATCAAAACCTGAGAAAGGCAAAATGGTTGTGAGTAGGTTTAGAGGGGTCTTTTCTATTGCCCCTCCTTCCCAGACCCCCATCCCACCAAAGACATAAATGAAAGATGTGAAATCCATTAGAAATTAAAATTAAGACATCTTGTAACAGCATAGACTTTAACTTCCTAGAAATGTGGATTTAAATTCATCTCTTTCACTCATTGACTGAGTGACTATAAACAAATTCACAAATATAACTGAGCCTCAGTCTGTTCATCTAAAAAGACAGGCTAGAAGGTAATTTCCATTTGACAGTTGTGTTTGGAGGGTGTGAGCCATGGTGGTAAGGTGTCTGGATCCCACATGGTTCATTGTGTGGTTTGAGTCCCAAACCTGGTTACTTTAAAAACACATGGAGGGGTGATAAAGGGGTTAAGGCACTGGACTCCGACATGGCTGACCACAGTTCAAGTCTTAGACCCAGTGACTTGAGAATTACGTGTGTGTGTGTGTGTGTGTGTGTGTGTGTGTGTGTGTATGTACTCAAAATCCCATAGGAAGAATGGAGGAGAAGAGATTGTGATATGGCCATTCACCCATGCCCCTCGAGGGTGATTTCTTACATTCCATCTAACTGTCTCTCTCTGTCTTTCTCTAGTGAGTGCACACACCCTAGGGCCAAAAATACCTTAAAAAAAAAAAAGAAAAAGAAAAAAAGAGAGAAAAAGAAAATATGGAGCTCATGGTACATGTGCATGCATGCCAAAAATCCGAAGAAGAGAATGGAGGAGGAGGATTTGCAACATGACCATTTTCCCCTGAGGGATGTGATCTCTCTCTGTCTCTGTTTCTGTCTCTCTCCATTTCTCTCTGGCAAGTGCCCACACCCTATAGCAAATTTAAAAAAAGAAATACCTTTTGAAGAATTTAACAATGCAGTATATGTAACATGCTTAGCAAAGTACCTGCCTTTGTAAACATTTGGTACATGCTTCCTGCTTTGTAGATAAGACCCCTTTTTGGCTCATACACACTATAAAATGTCCTGTAGAGAGGGTGAAAAAGCAGTCTTTGAGATAGGCTGCTGAGACTGAGATAATTTCATCTCACTATATCCCTACCCTGTCCTACACTGTCCCCTTTGAGTGTTGATACAAATATGGCTAGTTTTAAGGAAGCTGGATCCCACAGGGACAGCTGTGGTTCCAGTCCCAGCCCCGGCTCGATAAACACACCAAGCTTGTGTACCTGTGTGCCCCAAACCCCAATGGGATGGAGAAATGGAAGAGAGATGATTATGGTGTGACCATACCCCATAGAGACATGGTTTCTCTCTCTCTGTCTCTCTCCAGCCCTGTTAAGGGATGGTTGTGATGTATATTGGATGATGAAACTGGAAGGAAGGATGGAAAGTGATTTTCCTTTTGAAATAGCTTTAGTATTCCCCACCCCTGCGACCTCTGGATCATACCTTACAAATGATTTTTACTTTAAGCACTCATTTATTATCTTGAGATTTCAGTGGGTGGAAAAGCTGCACTTTTTAAAAAAAATTTTAAGAGAACGCTTCTGTATGCATATTGAGCTATTTAATGAATACATTTTTTATTATTTTTTAAAATTTCCATTTTATTTTATTCATAATTAAATGCTTTCATAACCTTATAAATGCTAGCCGAATAGAATTTGAAATTTTATTTTAAATAGTGTATACCTTTTTCTAATTATTCTCAAACAAATCATTTAGAAAGTTAAATCTTGAGATTCAAATTTTGTTTTATTTTTCACTAAATAGGAAAGCCTAGTGCTTGTTCAGAAATGTGCTTTTGAGTAACTAAACACTTTTTTAAAAGTTAGCATATTGATTTTTTCATTATTACCTCTAAAAGAATATGTTACCTACTGCTTTTTAATATCTTGAGCCATTGAATTCATTTTTTATTTTTTTAGATTTTAGGAAATTAGAATGCTCCTTTATCTATTGGTATGTAATGAGCCATCATAAAATTTAACCATTTAAAAAACTACCTCTTTCTTTTTTTACTAATTTCTTATAGGGTATATGCATTTACCAGGGAGAGGAAGAAAGCAAGAGAAAACACTACTAACAGGGGATGGCCATGCTGCAATCCTTTCCTCCATTTTCCTCTTAGGATTTCGGGGAAGTGTCCACACATACACCAATGTTTCTCGAGCCACCAAGTCCAGAACTCAAACCATGCATTCAGCCATATGAGTTCCAGCTTCCTTAACCTCCACTCCACTGGCTGGCCCAGACAGTCACTTCTAAGGCCAGTCCATAGCCTGCTGGTTATGTGAACTAGATCCCATATGGTTAAGTGCACAATTAGAGACCCAGACTAGACAGCTTGAGAAACACAGTGGGCACATTTGTGTGTGCACCAAATCCTGAAAGGCATGAGAAATAGAAGAGATCGGATTGTGTATTACCATCCCACATGGGAAGAGGGTGTTTTCTTTCTCTTTCTTTCTCTATTTCTCTTTTTCATCTCTCTTCCATAAGCACATATACTCTCTGGCAAATTAAAAAAAAAGACAAAGAAACTACTCTTTATTATTTCTCACATTGTTATCTGAGTAGTCAGGATGGTTCTTGGTGCTGAAGGAGGCAGGGCTGGGATTCTTTAGATCATGGCAAACTTAAGGGTTTCAAGAGTCAAGTTCTACTGTATAAGCAATTATCATACCTCTGCTTGCTTTGTCTGGCCGAAGCAAGTTTTATGGCTGTCAAGAAACATAAATACCGGAACTAGCAGTTGGCATAATGGCTATGTTGCTGGACTCCCATGTAATTGACCGTAGTTCGAGTCCCGGACCCGGTGGCTTAAACTCACACCAGGCTCATGTGCATGTGTGCCCAAGATCCTGAGAGGAGAATGGAGGAAAAGGGAATGCAGTGTGACCATCCCCCCTGGGGGATGATTTCTCACTTTCTGTTTCTCTGTCTCTCTCTCTCTCTTTCTGGTGAGCACATGTACCCTTATAGCAGAAACCTCTCTCGCGCCCCCCCCAAAAAAAAACACATAAAGAAAACATAGATACTGAAAGATGTGATTAACTAGGACCTGTTAATATAACAATCTCTCATAAATACCTACCTAATTACTTTTAGTAGATTGTGTGTGTGTGTGTATGAATGTGTATCCACAAATATACATGCAAGTATTATCCATATATGTAAATTTCTACTAAATTAGTCCTATTTTTGAAAGAATGGTAATGATGTACTAGTACCAAAACAAATAAATAAACAAACAAAAAATTGGAGAAAGTGGATTGCTACATTTTTCCTGGAAGGAGATTTAAGATAATCTTCCCTATTATGAAAATTAATTTTGACATTTTACTTCAGCAGAAAGATCAAGAAACTCATATCAATATACTCTTGTTTCAAACATTTATAGTTCAATGTTAGAAGAAAAATTCTGAATTCCTCTTATATATAGGAAACTTAAAAGTTATTTCAGTTATTTATCAAACCTAAAAATTGAATATTCAGATTTTTGCTTGCAACTGTGAGCTGTGAGGGCAAGGACTGTGTCTGGTTTGTATAATTTCATAGCCTCAGTATCTAGCACAGAGTATCTGCTGAATACACAGAACATTTTGTACTAGTGATACCTAAGAAAACAATCCTGATTCTTGCTATTGCTGAGTCTTTTATTTGAATAAACATTTTTTCAGGGTTCAGTTTAATATTTAGAACTGAATTCATTCTACAATCAATTTGTCTTAGTTCTATCAAGATCGACATAGCAGTTTAGAAACAAATAATGTAATAAACGGCCCTTTTAAGGTCTGTTTATACATGCATGCCTGTGTATATATGTATTTAATTCCCTATTTTAAACACCATTTTCAGTGAACTTACATATTATGACCGGTGGTTAGACAATAACTAAAAATGGTGATTAAGACAAAACATCTTTAAAAATTCATATATGGAGGGACCAGCAGTTAGCATAATGGCTATGCAGCTGGACTCCCACGCAATCGACTACGGTTCAAGTCCTGGACCCGGTGGCTTAAACTCACACTGGGCACATGAGCGTGCGTGCCCAAGATCTCAAGAGGAGAATGGAGGAGAAGGGATTGCAG
>NW_006159982.1:2469726-2474698 GCF_000334495.1 Tupaia belangeri chinensis | reverse complement strand
AGGTGACATGGAGGTTAAAGCACTGGATTCCAGATGGTAGATTCTGTAGTTTGAGTCCCAAATCAGCAGCTCGAAAATCATGCCGATGCATGTGTATGCATGCTCAAAATCCTGAGAGGAAACTGGAGGAGAAGGGATTTCAGCATGGCCATCTCCCCAGGGGGTGATTTCTCTCTCTTTCTGTGTGTGTGTGTGTGTGTGTGTGTGTGAGTGTGTGTGTATTTTAAACAAACAAAAATTTATATATATATGTATATATATATGTATATATATATATATACACACACACATCAAGTACAAGTTTAATTTAGAACATATTTATTTATCCACCAGTATCTTTCTATATAAGGCCTAGTTACTTTCATAGAGTATTGATTTGCTATTTGTAAATCCAATATCATTATTATAAAATCTACACCTATGATGCATAGATTATGATCCTATTTTTAAACCAACTTTAAAAAGTAAACAAAAATTTAAAGATAATTAAAGAAGACTCCAATTACAGAATCTTTTAGGTTTTGATCATTTATCTAATCTTATTTTTTATACTAAATTGACAGCATTGTTTTAAGTTATTATTTTATTTTATGAAGCAGTTGATTTTCATAGAAATATTTTTTCATTTTTACTAATGTTCAGAAGTTAAGCAACATTTTATTAAATCACATAATTTAATTATGTAACAGTGAGAAGCACAACTGACATAAAATAGTTTTGAAAAAATACAAATGACTCTTGGTAAGTGTGTCAATCTGCGTGACTGGGCAATTTCAGCCTTGAACTACAGAGTAGCTAACTATCTGTACTTTAAAGAGTAAGTGGAAAATTTTTAGTCATCTGGCAAGTCAGTTTTCTAGGGAGCCTGGCAGTGGTGGTGGTGAAGGCAGCTGGATTTCACATAGCCAACTTCATGGTTTTAGTCCTAGACTCAGCAGCTTTGAAAATACACAAGGTGCATTTGCATGTATGCCCAAAATCCAAAAGGAGAAATGGAGGAGAAGAGGTTGCCATGTGACCATTCTCCATAGGGATTGTTTTTTCACTCTCACCCCTCTTCTGTCTCTCTTTGGTAATAAGCACATGCATCTGCTAGCAAATTTTTAAAGAAAGAAAAGAAGGAAGGAAAAAGGAAGGAAAGAAGAAAAGAAGGAACAAAGAAGACAGACCGAGGGGGTCGAGCTGGCCACATGCCTAGTGGTGTGGTTAAGCTGGATCTCACATGGTCAGATCCTGGTCTAGTGACTTGAAAAACACACCAAGCATGTATGTACATGCCCCAAATCTTGACAGGATGAAGAAATAGAGAAGTGACCATACCCCATTGAGTGCAATGCCTTTTCCTTCTCTCTCTGTCCTAAGCAAATGAATGCACCCTCTTGGAATTAAAAAGAAAAAGTTTAGTGTCTTATTTTAAGAGAAGGAAATGCTTTGAATGAGAACTGGTGGTCTGCCTACAGAGCAGCCTGCCCTCTTAGGGGGAACAAGACAGTACTATCCAGTTCTTCTCTTAGGTCAGGTGTCATCTCAGCTCTTAGAAGAAATCACTGATGATATCCCTTCAACTGATTAGGAGCAGATATTTTGGCACAATTAGTTCAGTGGATATTTTTTTCCAGTTTTTAAAAGAAAGAGCTGGGACCAGCCATTGGCGTAATGGCTATGTCACTGGACTCCCATGTAGTCACCCGCGGTTCGAGTACTGGACTCAGTGGCTTAAGCTTGCACCAGACATGTGTGCGTGTGTGCCCAAGATCCTGAGAGGAGAATGGAGGGATTGTAGCATGGCCATCCATCCCCCCTCCAGGGGGTGATTTCTCACTTTCTGTCTCTCTGTCTCTCTCTGTCTTTGTGATGAGTCCACACACCCTATAGCAAGAACCTCTCAAAATTAGATAAATAAATAAATAAATAAAAATAATTAAACATTTCTATTTTCTAAATTCTACCAAAACTGATTTCTGAGGCCTAAGGGGAGTGGACTGTGGGCAGCACTGTTGACCAACCATGGTATCATCACATGGTCCCTAAGATCATTTAAAGCCCCACCAAGCAAGAATAGGCTGGAAGCAAATGCATAAGAGTTGCAGATGAAAATTGCATTGTATTCTGAACTTTTCATAACTATTGTAACATCGAAAACTGTGAAATTACCTTCAAAAATCAACTTAATTCTGTGTGTCAGATGCCAGTTTTGTTTTTAATGAAATGAATAGTTCTCAAAAATCTAAAAGTTTGCTTTCTGTGTGCAAATATTACAGCCATCAGCAGATATTTTCGTTTTTTCATCTGCTTTGTATCCATTTAGATTTATTTGCAGGATATGGGTAGAAACTATGCAGGTGGTCATGGGATATCTGGAAAATTGATGTAGTGCAGAGGTATAGACAATTTTTAAAAAGCTGTGGTTTAGAAATTGAAATAAACACTAAGCTAAGATGGTTTATTGTCTTATTCGGAAGGTGGAGGAAAAATTAGATTAACTGCCTTTTGTAATATAAAAGCCACAATGAAGATATAGGATGGTGAGGAAGAACATTCTTTAAAACAACAACATTCTACCACATAAACAGATGGTTTGTTTTTACCTTCAGTATATTAAACGCTACACAATTTATATTACATCCAGTTCATATGAATCTTTAGAATAGTTGTGCATAATGTTTTACTTCTCTGTATATCTTCCAAATGTGCTGCTATTTTTCCCCTGGAAAAAATCAACCCGTTGAAGGTAATAAAGTAGGTGGATTCAACAAATAAAACGTATTTAAATTCTGAATAAAATAAATATTGTACTTTTGAGCCATTTAGTTTAACCCATGCTTTCTCCCAAGTACATTATGTAAATTGAACAACAGCATTTATGACTATGTTCAATATGCTCCCAAACCCTTCTTTAAAAAATTCTTACATTTACCTTTTTGGGGTGTGCACACATGTATGTGTGTGTTTGTGTGTGTGTATGTGTATTTGGAAAATTGCATATCATAAGCCAATGAGGGACAAATTTCTACTTCATAATTTGTGAAATTTTCATTTTTTTTATATTCACTGTCTTGACAATGAACCTCCTGCTAAAAAAAAAAAAAAAAAAAAAAAAAAAAAAAAAAAAACAAAAAAAAAAAAATCACTTCAGAAAGGGACTAACTTCTGAGCCATGAAGAAGAGGGGTGGGAACTTTGAAGTATGCTTACCATGGACTCAGCAAGCCTCTAGGAAAGGGCTGCCAGCTCTCCATATTTGCATACTCTCATGTGGTTTATACAGAAATACACACGCCCACACACACAATTAAGTGGTGTCTTTAGAGCATCCTGAGGCAAGACAGAGAGACTGAAAAAAAAATTAAAATCACATTTTTCCTCCTTTACCAGGGGGAAGGGATGGGAAGTATTGTTCCTTTAAGTTCTATTGATATTAAAAAATCATATTTTTAAAGGAATAAGTAAAATTCCCCTTCTGTTTTTTATCTTGGAAGAAAGGTTTATCTATAACTTTAAGGTTAAAAAAATCATGTCTCTCTGACTGAATCTACCGTTTGAAAGCAACTTGAAGTTTTATTTGAATTCTTCTTATATGCCCTAAAGAAATTTTTGCTTTATTTCATAAAAATAATCCCTTATTCTTTTATTTTTTCTTTTCTATCATAGACAGACTCTGTGCCTGACTTGCATAAAAGTCTGTGAGCATTTATTTGCCTGTCTAAATACTCTTGTAAAAGTGAGACCATTGTTAATAGGTCTTAGTAATTTAGAACCCATATTTCTAGTGTCATTTCATTAGCAATACCAAGAAATATCCCTGTTCAATTTCTAACATGGGGCTCAGTCCACTCAAAGTCCAAAGTTCTCGAGTCCTACAAAAATTTAGTGAAGAGCAGATTGGAGACAACAGGGCATTCGCTACCACCACTATGATAGTCTCGATTATTAATTAATTGAGACAATTGACACTAGAAATGGGAAGGTGTCTAGTACATACTCCAGAAGTCAATCCTTCCTCTCCCACTTGATGCTCCTTTTGGAAGTCCTGCCATCTTTGATTTGTGATTTAAGTGTTTCATATGTATGTATCATGCCATATCTACTAGAGTACAAATTCGTGGTCAAGATAGAATTAATGGATGAATGGCAGTAGGTAGAAGAGTCAAAGATGATTGTCTCTCTCTTTCTCTCTTTCTGTTGTATCCCTCTCACTATTTAACTTTGGGCATAAAGAGGAACATTAGTAATGCTTTCTGTCATGTTCCCAGGGAGTGAAAGTGGCTTTGTGTTATTTTTTACACCTACTATGTTTTCATTCTTTTTCTTTTCTTTCTTTCTTTCTTTATTGAGAGAGATTTTTCTATAGGGCATGTACACTCACTGGAGAGACAGAGACAGACAGAAAACAAGAAATCACCCCATGGGGAGATGGCCATACAGCAATCCTGTCTCCTTCATTCTCCTCTCAGGATCTTGGGCATGCTTGCACATGAGCTGGGTGTGTTTAAGCTACCAGGTCCAGGACTTGAACTGCATTGAACTACATGGGAGTCCAGTGATGTAACCATTATACATCTGCTGGTTCCCACCCTTTCTTTTGATTGCAGTGCTCCAATTTCCCTTTTAGCACCCTAGATTCTCCCATGCTCAGAAAATGCACTGTGTGTGCAGTCAACTCCACCACCAGACCTGACTGATGGTGGCATGAAATTTTCCTGATTATGTTGATTTTCTTCAGGAATGGCAAGTATTCCAATCAGAGTCAGTGAAATGCAGTAATCCAGTGTAGTAGGCAAAGGTCTATGTTGTGTCCTGCAGTTGTATCTAGGATTGGAATGAGTCTGATACCAGTCCTCTTGCAATCCCCTCAAAGCCTTGAAGGATATAACCAGCATGGGAGAAAGCAGAATAGAGCTGACAGAAGGAGGCAGAGTGGATGCTGGTGACATTTGTTCCCTTGAATTCAGTGCTACCTAAAATCAGCTCTT
>NW_006159982.1:2452386-2468923 GCF_000334495.1 Tupaia belangeri chinensis | reverse complement strand
CTCAATATTTCTATTACAGAATCCAATTAACACCTTTTATTATTTAAGTCTCCATGTATTGCATTTTCTGCCACTTAAGAACAAATGTGTTTACCACAAGCTGCTTGAAAGAAGGGAAAACGGTAGAGAACATTTAGAGAAGCCTCATCACTTCTTGAAAAGATACCAAACTGTGTCAGTTCAGCAGATGTACTGGCTTTTGTTGGAGCTCTCAAATGAGGAAACCTCAGGAAGCACACCTGGTGTGAAATGAAATAATGTCTAGAACTATGATATTGCAGACCCTAGCTGAAGGTGTTCCTCAGAGCCTCTCCATTTAGTGATACTTCTCTATTTTCAGGTCTCAGAGTCCTGAGTTCTAGCAACAGCTTTTGCACTAATTCACTATTTTGTCTGACTTAAGTAACTTTGACTATGTTGTAGATTTCTTGTCTCTAGAATGGCAGACTTGAACCACTTCAGTGGTTCCCATAGTGTGATCCCAGACTAAGAGCCTCTGCCATCATCTGAGAACTTGTTTGAAACGCAATGTATTGAGCCCTACCCTCAATCTAGTGAATCAGAAATTTCATAAGAGGGGCTGAGCAATCTGTTTTAGTAGATCCCCTCCTCACCCACTTAGCTATTTGGACGTGACCGCTAGTTTGAAAACCACCAAACTAGATCATCGTAAAATATTTTCAAAACAAAGATATTATATGATCTTGGCTATGATTCTATTCTGCCCCTGGAATGGGGATACAGAGTGACGGGGGCCAGGGGGAGGAATTCATACAACAATCCTCAATGCTCAACTTGTCTTTTAATAAAGAAATTCCATCCTTGAGGCCAGAGTCCTTATAATGTAAGGATGCCATTGCGTTGCTCAACAGTATTCTAGAAAGGGACAGGGGAGATGCCATGAATAACCAGTTCCAGATGTTGAGTCCTACCTGTGGCACCAGAAAGCAACAGGCATGATGTTTTATGCACCAAGGAACACTAATCAGCCCTACTGTGAAGACGCTGTCATCTAAATTTCCTCTGCTCTTCAACTCCTTCACAGAACATCTGTTATAAGGAACTCCATGTAACTAATACCTGATTCTCTTCTCTCTGGGGAATTTTCTATAATGAGCATCTTGTGGCTAAGTCTTTTCTGTAGAGTTTTGAAATGTGTTTCCTCAAGTCAGTTACATCTTTATCTTTTGTTCCAGTGTTTGCTGGGTATAAGACCTCACAGTTAAAATTTTTTCCTCCTAGGAGTTCACAGATACAACTCTACAACTCCGAGCAGGCTGACATAGTTTCCAGTTGCCTAGAGAGCAATTAAGATCATGTAATCTTTTATCTGATAGAAGAGCTTTTTAATAGATCATGTAATCTTTTATCTGATAGAAGAGCTTTTTAATAGAGTGATGATTCATACCAAAATAGCATTTGCTTCAGTTCAGGTGCTATTTTGAACATAACTTACTTAATTCTCACAACTCTATGAAGAAAGTGCTATCATCATCCCTACTTACACATGAGGAAGTAAAGGAACAGAGATTGACTTACAACTGGTACATTAAGGTCATATGTCTATAATAGTTAAAAACGAAGACCATATTCACATCTAGAGACTGATTGCACAGCCTTGTTCTGAGCCACTACATGCTACTGTTTATTTTTAATTATTTATTTGAGTTATTGTTATTATTAGAGAGAGAGAGAGAGAAAAGGAAAGTGGGAAAGCAAGCCGCCAAGTCTAGGACTCGAAGCACACTTGGCCATGTGGGAGTATAGTGCCTTAACCACCATGCTACCTGCCAGCTATTGTTTATTTGATGGCCCTGCCACTGCTGCTCATATCCTCTCCTAGTAGAGGAAATTCAGATTTCTATGACCCCATGCCAACACAAGTCTGAAGAGGTGGCCCAACTCTACAGCTATGTCAAATGTGATTCCAGGAGTATTACTTAGCGGCCAGACAGTGGTGCAGTGGCCTTGGTTCATGTACATGAACCATTGGATGCAGGTACATGTTCATGACCCAGGTGACTGAGAGTGGAGGTGTATCCCAGGATGGTTAGCCCGTTGGGGATATCTGTTCTTATGTCTCTCTCATGGAAGAACTAAATGAATAAACTTAATAAATAAAGAGTACTGGGACAGGCAGGTGATGATGGTTAAGGCGTTGGACTCTCACATGACCAATCATAGCTTGAGTCCTAGACCTGGTGGCTTTCTCTCTCTCTCTCTCTCTCTCTCTCATGAGGGCATATGCCCTATAGAATATTTAATAATAATAATAATTATTTAAATAGGTCTTTCAAAAAAGTACTTATTGAGAGAAATAAAATTATTTAAAAATAATAAAGAGTACCGTTTGGCCAAGTTATCTGGTGTTCAAAATCTGCTACAAATAGACTTCAGAGCTAGCTTCAATTAGCTGATGTTCCATGCTCTAAAATTTATAATTAGGGGCCATCAGTTAGCGTAGTGGTTATGTTGCTGGACTCCCATGTAGTCAATCGCGGTTCGCGTCCCGGACCTGGTGACTTAAAACTCACACCGGGCACATGTGCGTGCGTGCATAAGATCCCAAGAGGAGAATGGAGGAGTGGAGGAGAAGGTATTGTGGTGTGGCCTTGCCCCTTGGAGGGGGGTGGTGATTTCTTAGTTTCTATCTCTCTGTCTCTCTCTGTCTGACTGGTGAGCACACACGCCCTATAGCAAAAAAAAAAAACCTCCAAATATAAACAAATAAATAAATAAAATGTATAATCTAATGAGAAAAAAATGAAATATTTCTACAGCCTTTCAAAGAAAAAGACAACAGAAGCAATATGACGTACCCTGTGTAGAAGGCAAAAAAAAAAAAAACACCAATTAGATCCACCTTATCCCGTTGTTGTTGTAAATACTTATTTGTCCACCAAGTATTTAGACTGACTTCTTTCATATTCACCCCAAAATTTTTCAATAAATCTAATGAAAACAGGAGAATGCCAGAATAGCCTCATATGTATCTATTTAGAAGAAAAGATTCATAACCTTTCTGGAAACATTTTCTTTTCTGCACTGTTAGCTCTTAAATAACTTGTGAGTTAAATGTACCTTTCTTTGCCTTCTGATAGAAAATTTCTTCCTAAAGAAAAAGAAAGAAGCTTTTATGTAAGTATAGGACAGACACTTTGATTAGAACTTGTTCAAATACATTTACCCAAAACAGTAGTGTGTGACAGTGGAATCATTATTGTTCATTACTAAGTTGTACTCTCTTTGGACCTGTATTGAAATTGAATTCTTTGTGTTAATGTCCTCTGTATCTCAAGGGAGATGAATAGATGTAATCTTCTGATTGTACATAATTTGTACTCTTGTAAAGAGAGATTTAATTAATCCAGTAGTATTAATCTTGAAAAATTAAAAGATTTCATTAAACGGAAGAAAGCAAGAAAGCCTTTATTTGTTAAAATTAATGAGTGGATGGATAAATCTTATTCTTTCTATATTGAAGCTATTTTCCATAAACAGAATACAAACACTCTAGTCAGGTAAAGACATTCATTCACAAGTGGAATAGTCTAGAACCCAGCACTCTGAACAGTGTTGGGAAATTATTCCCTGGTAGGGTCACCTGAATTCCTTATCAAAATTCCCTATCAAAATCTGACATTGCGGGACCAGCAGTTAGCATAATGGCTATGTTGCTGGACTCCCACGTAGTCGACCACGGTTTGAGTCTCAGACCCGGTGGCTTAAACTTATGCCAGGCACGTGTGCATGCGTGCCCAAGATCCTGAGAGGAGAATGGAGAAGGAATTGCAGTGTAGTCATCCCCTCGGGGGGGTGATTTCTCGCTTTCTATCTATCTGTCTCTCTCTGTCTGTCTGGCGAGGGTACGTGCTCTATAGCAAAAACCTCTAAAAAAAAAAAAAATCTGACATAGAGAGCATGACCATAGAAAAAGGTTTGACTCTTGTTCACATGGTTGACTCTGTAAATCAAGTAAGCATTGTTTCTTTAATTGTGTATTTGTTAACCACATTGACCACAGTGTCTGTCAGACTATTGGGGTTTAACTTGTCCACAGCCTACTACCTCCAGCATTTTTACTGACTGATGTGTGACTATGATAAAGTTATCTCCTCTTTCAGCCTCAATGTATTTGTCTGAAAAAAGGTTTCATAATTATAGACCTTTCCTTAATGACTTTAGACAAGGAATAAAAAAAATGTGTGTGCCCTGGGATCAGGTGGCATTCACATAAGTGCTCAACTATTTGTTTAAAGAACATAAAACACTGGGGCCAGTAGATAGCATGGCAGTTGAGGTGCTGGATTCCCATATGACTGACAGTGGTTTGAGTTCTGGCCCCAGTTGCTTGAAAATCACGCAGAGTGCGTATGTGCGCATGCCCCAAAATCTCAAGAGGAATACGGAGAAGGGATCACAGCATTGCCTTTCACCCTTAGGGATGATTTCTCAGTTTTCCTCTCTCTTTCTCTCTCTCTCTCTCTCTCTCTCTCTCTCTCTCTCTCTCTCTCTTTCTCTGGAGAGACACATACCCTGTGGCAAAAAAAAAAATCTTAAAAAAATAGAATATAAAATATTCCTTTATAGAAAAAGAGAAAGCAAGAAAGCACCCTTCATGGGGAATGGTCACACCACAATCCCTTCTTCATCTTCCCCTTCTTTTGTGATTTTGATCATGCAGAATAAGTACAAAACATATATAAGCTATCATTAGACAGAAAAGTGAAACTAACTGCTAAACATCTAAAATTTTCTTTTTCTTGCTGATTCCAACAACGGTCTTTTAAAACTAAATATAAGGAAATGCTGACTCGTCATGGTATATTAAATTATGAGTGAGGACTAATTTGAGGATCAAAGATGCTCTTTGGGAGATATCACTTGACTAGTAGGAAAAGCATTAGCTGTCTCCCTCTGTCTCAGGTATTTGTTCTCTCTGTCTTGGAAATATCCTTCCCCACAGTTTCTGAATCTTGATGTTTAATTTAACACAGAGGTCTTTGAGAAGCACAACAGGGGGTTGTTCCTGGTAGTTCTGGCATCGCAGAAATTGAAATGTACATGTTTTTTCTCATTTATCAAAGAAAGGCAAGAATCTAAACTGACAGTTTATATCAAATGAATTATGAACTGTGTACTTTGTACCTAAGGGAACAACAACTAAATTAGGATTTTAGATAAAAAAGAGAGAGAGAGACAGAGAAACAAAATAGGTTTTAATAAAACATACAGTAATTTCTGTTACTGGGTCTGACAGTGACAAGGCTAGATACAGAAGCTGAGAGCTGGTGAATGAATCTGTAGATTTAAATACATTTGAGTGAGATTCTCAGAGTGGATAAAATTCAAATTTCCTGTGTCAACTAGGCTTTATGGGCAGTGACATATTCCTGATAATCAAAAATTAACTTTTTAAAAAAGCGTATTTACTTATTTATTTCTTCCACAAGAGTGAGGCAGAGAAAGAGAGAGGGACATCCCCAACTGGGTCTTCACTCACATAGAGATCCACCACCAGCTCCGGGAAGCCAGGATGCAGGCCCATGTGCAAGCATCCGGCGTGTGCAGGGCATCCTTGGGACGCCAATTAGGGACCTTCCCATGTGGCTTCAGCAGCACAGAGCTTTGTGTGGCTCACTCTTGAGTGTTAACTTTTATGTCTTTGTGGCAAGTATTGTCAGAAAAATAAAATTGCTAATTCTTACGTCCTGAGAAAATATGAGATTAAAGAGTGATTGAGAAGAAACAAATAGCATACGGGACAAAAATTATATACATGAAAATGCCATATTCTAATTCTCCTCTATTAATCCTGGACACCTACACACATACACACCACATGCTACTCTCATGTGTAAAAAATGGTCTACTGATGAAGAGAATGACTTTTTTTTTTTGAAGAGATTTTTGCATTAGGGTGTGTGTGCTTGCTGGAGAGATAGACAGACAGTGAGAGAGAGAGTCAGAAATCACCCCTCAGGGATAATGGCAACGCCAAAATTCCTTCTTTTCCATTCTTTCCCAGGATCTTAGGCATGCATGCACACATGCCTGGTGTGATTTTGAAGCCACGAGGTCCAGGACTCAAACAGTGGTCAACCATGTGGGAGTCCAGCAGCATAACCACTACATCATCTGCTGGTCCCAAGCATGACTTTTAAAATCAATCAGACCTTGGGACCAGCAGATGGTGTAATGGTTACGTCGCTGGACTGCCACATGGTCTACTGCGTTTGGAGTCCCTGACCCGGAGACTTGAAAGTCATGTTGGACATGTGTGCATGTGTGCCCAAGAACATCACAGAGAGACTGTGGAGGAAAAGGGATTGCAGCATGCCATCCCTCCTGGGGGTGATCTCTCACTTTCTGTCTCTCTCTCTCTGGTGAGAGCATGTGCCCTATTTCAAAAATCTCTCTTTAAAAAAAAAAAATCTATTGGACCTGGTTAAAAATCTTATTTCCCCCTTACACATACTACATGATTTTGAACAAGTTATATAATTATGTTTTGCATTAGTTTTTTCATCTTTAAAATGTAAGGAAATAATAGAAACAGCCTGTTAGGATTGACATAGAAAAGATTAAGGATGATAATGCTTATTTTAGATTTTGCCAGAGGGCCTATTTCTCAACAGAGGGAGAGAAAGAGAGAGAAAGAGAGAAAGCAAGAAAACTCCCCTTGTGGAGAATAGTCACACCACAATCCCTTCTCTATCTCCCCCTTCTTTTTGGACTTTAAGCACACCCATGCACAGTGTGTTTCTCAAACTGCCAGGTCAGGATTCAGTCATGTGGTCAGCCTTGTGGGATCCAGCTGCCTTAGCCACCATGCCCCAGACTGGCCCAGTAATGTCTTCATTGCATACAGCATAATGTCCACCTAATAATGATGTATTATGCTACCCGGTTGTATTCTCCCTGATATGTGAGAAGATTGGGCAGTGACAGATTTGCACCCCACTATTTAATGGCTGCTGTTTCCTGAAATATAGGAAGCATTACTATTTTTATTTTATTTTATTTTATTTTATTTTATTTTATTTTATTTTATTTTATTAGATTTTTGCATACAGCATCTGCACTTGCTAGAAAGAGACAGAAAGAAACAGAAGGGAAAAGTGAGAAATTCTTGCCCCCACCCCCTTCCAGGAGGATGGCCATATCACAGACCCTTCTACATTCTCCTCTTGGGATTTTGGGCATGCATGTACATGCACCCAGTGCTATCTTCAAGCTGCCAAGTCCAGGACTCGAATTGTTGTCAGTTATTTGACCTTAACCAACACAACACCAGCTGACCCAGTATTAACTTTTTAAAAAGTATTAGTATTAAACTTTTAAGATGAGGGAGAACCCAGTGTGTCTATACAATATCAACAATAATAATAATCATTCTTAAAATACAATTAAAATTTGGGGGAAGTGAGGGTAATCCGTGCCTTCTATTTTCAGGTAAAGCTGTTTGATTATCATGCTGTTTGATTATCAGGCTGTTCGCCTCACACTATGTGCAAATTAAAGAAGAGCAATTAGATGAACATATTTGTTTTAGACTTTTAAGCTCCTCAGGTTGATAAACCTAAAAGTTACAAAATTCTTTAGTCACATATACTTTCCATTATCAGTCTATACTAGATAACAATTGTGTGGCTAAATTACTAGACAAAATAATTATCACTAAAATCCTGGTAATAGATTTTCTTCCCATAAACCAAATTATGTAATTTTTATCATTGTTATGGTCAAATGGGCATCACTTTTTTATTCTCACATTTTTATTCCAGCTCTACTATTCATAAACTGAAATCAGTTCTTGAAAGGCTTTCATCACTTCAAATTCTACTGATGACTGTGGTATTCTCCCTAACAGAGGGTGAAATTGATGGCCTGTAGAGCTAAGAGGTACTCTCTTAGCCCAGTGAGGTTGCTATCACCAAATGCCATAGACTGGGTGGCTTACAAACCACAATTTATTTCTCGCTGTTTTGATGGGTGGGAAGTTCAAGATCAAGGCTCGGCAGATTTGATTATTGATACTACATAGACATTCTAGGACTCTCCTTCACCTTACAAGTTTAATACTAATGCTTTCTAGACTTCATGTGAGAGCCCTCTTCTTCGACAACCATTTTCTCATTCTAACCTCACATGACAGTGAGTTGAGGGGTCTCTCTTATGAGGGATCCGTCCCTGTTCTTGAAGGTTCCACCCCCATTCTTGAGGGCTTCGCCCCCCATGATCGAATCACCTCCCCAAACTCCTGCCTTTTACTATCATTGCTTTAAGAGTGTGGGGTTTTAATATACAAATTTTGGAGGGGACATACACATTCAGACCATGTCAGATTACCTGTAAATAATCTGAGTGTTTTAAGGTTCAATCTAGTTATTAGTTCAGTAAGTAATTAGTTGACTTTAATGTTAGATCTAATTTCATGGGTAAGATGACTTTTATAACTAATCCACTGATTCTTCAATTATTTTATGACTAAACTGTTGTTACTATTCAAAGACCGTCTAATTTCTTGGTACTTGATTCTATGCAGAATAATAGATTAAATGATACCAGAGAGGAGAGGCCAGCTGTCAAATGCAGTTTGTTCTTTCTTTTTTTTTCTTCCCCACTATGGCAGTCATTTTTTTTGTTGCTATTGTTCTTGTGTATATGTTCAGCAAAATATAATTTAACGCACTTTTTCTAAAGAGACCGACTTTGACCCTACATTGAATTTATTCACTGTTAGAGTTGTTTATTAACCTTGCTAAGCATATCTCTTTTTCATTTTACACCAGCTTAGTTCTTCAGAGAATTATTTTAAATGGAATGAATGAACAATATTGGAACTAAAGATAGGATAGAATTAATCAACTAATATTTTTGTTGTATGTATATATTTTAAATTATTTTTCCTATTGAAGATATATTCTAAACAAAGAGCTCAAGTCATCAGATACTCAGGGAAAAATAATTTAATCTGTGCTGCCTGGAAACTAATTGGATGACTATGGTGGTATTCAAAACAATAAGAATCTAAGAAATACTCTTAGGAATACAGAGAGAAATTCAAATGTCAAAAGCAAAGGCTTAAATAGAGAAATTACACCTAGGAAATCTCTGTAAAGGAAAAAAAAAAAGAAAGAAATTTTGTTGGTGGTTTGAAATGTAATAAAAAAATTCTTCTGGGCAGTATGACCACCACCATTCGAGCCTCTAATTAGTCTGACAAAGTGACAGTTCCCCATTCAAGCTGAACAAATAATGTATGTAATGAAATTCCATAGCCCTACATTTCTCTGAGCCCAAGGAACTACATCATTCACAGCTTTGGGGTATTTCAAAATGAACAGAGGATGACTTCTTTCTGTCTGATGTTTCTTGGTTAACAAATTCACTGAAATTGTCTTGCAGAGTAATTTTAAGCAACTCTTTAATATTAAACCACAAAGTGAGGTGAAGGTGGAGGTGTGCTGTTGCCATGGTCCTATGGCTGCAACTGTGAAGTGGTATCTTTTATTTCCCCAAATGGTCAATAGCAATTAGTATTCAGTGGTGTCTTTTTATCCTGGTGCCTTTGACCCACCTCTGCCCCCCTTTCTATATTATTCTTATTATATACTGTAACTGGGGATATCTTTGCTTCTTTTCCATTCTAATTAAGGCAATTCTTCGTGAATACAGGGTTCGTTTTCCACTTCACAAAGAATAATTATTTGAGGTAGGTGAGATCTGTCCACTGGGTTTCATATAAGTTTTGACAAATATTTGCACCCATTTTGACTGATGTATTCTCATCCTGGTGAAATGTTGAAGTTTTGGGTTTCCCTCAGGAGTGTAGACCCAAAGAAGTCATTGCAATACTGAAGAGGGGTGTCGTACCAACTTCAGCTTTTATACTGTAATGTACACTAAAATAGTTTATGTTACTGAGATAAATAAATGCAGGATTCTTTTAAAAAATTTCATTTGCATGCTTTCTTCCTAGACAGAATTTTTGCCTTAAATACATTTTTACTACACTAGTGACAACTTTGAGAAAATGTTTCTTTAGTTTGAGTCCATAAAACCCAGCATCCTTGTTATGCAGCTTGTTTCTTGTTTCTTTGTTTGTCTCTGGATCCTTTTTAAGATGCTCTCAGAGTCAAAGATGGCTTGACAAGTAAGAAACAATAAAAGATGCTCTCAGAGTCAAAGATGGCTTGACAATTAATAAACAATCAGGGAAAGAAAGAGAGAAATTCAGAGAGACAGACAAAAAAAAGAGATTATTTCTCCAAACATCTACTCTCTTAAAAACCTCCTCAAGATTTAAATAACACAATTTAAAAAAAAAAAATAGAAAATGTCTTGCTCCTTTTCAAAACTTCCAACAGTTTTATCTCTACCCCTCAGAGACATCTCCATGTTCCAAGGTGTTTCCTTAAAAGGCTCTTGTTGGGCAAATGAGGAAAAGGTGGAAAAGAAAGCTGTCATGCTTGGTACCCATGATAAGGGACAGAGTGTTGGCTTGGCCAAGCCACTTAAAACTGCATTGCTTACACTAAGAATTGGGAATGAGATGTTTTTGTTTTTTTGTATTTTTGTGTGTGTGTTCTTAGAGAGGTTTTTGCTGTAGAGTGTGTGCGCTTGCCAGAAAGACAGAGTGAGACAGAAAGTAAGAAATCACCTCTCCCCCCGCCCCCCCAAGTGGGGATGGCCATATCACAATCCCTTCTCCTCCATTCTCCTCTCGGGATCTTGGGTACGCACACACACGCACCCGGCATGAGTTTAAGACACCGGGTCTGAGACTCAAACCACAGTCAGCTATGTGGGAGTCCAGCAACGTAGCCATTATGCCATCTGCTGGTTCCAGGAATTAGGGTTTTGAAGACAGTTGTTGGATTCAGACAGCAGCTCAACCACGTACCATTCATGTGGTCTTGTGTAGCCATCTATCTTAGCAAGCTTCAGTTTCTTCAACCCTCCTACTGTACACATGGTTCTATTATATTATTAAATGTAAGGATATATGCAAAACATCTAGTCTAGTGCCTGACATACAATTACTACTCGGTATGGACTTTGGTATTTTGGTATATTCTGTCTGTCTCTTTAAATTTTCGCCAGAGAGCATGTGTGCTCATCAGAGAGAGAAAAAGAGAGAAGGGGTATGAGAAAGCACCCACCATGGGAAATAGCACACCATAATCCCTTCTCCATTTCTCTCTCCTTCTGGGATTTTAGGCATGCATGCACACACACCTGGCATGTTTTTCAAACTACCAGGTCTCGGACTCAGGTCATGCAATTGGCCATATGGAATCCAGCAGCCTTAAACACTATGCCAAAGCTGGGTCATTTATCTCTTTTTTAAAGTTAATTTATTTATTTTTTTCTACAAGAGATTTTTGTTATAGGATATGTGTACTTACCAAAGAGACAGAGAGATAGAAGGTGAAAAATCACCCCTGCAGAGGGGGTGACCACACCACAGTCCCTTCTCCTTCATTCTCCTCTTGGGACTATGGGGACAATGCACACATGCCTGGTGTGAATTTCAAGCCACCAGGTCTGGGACTCGAACTGCAGTCGACTATGTGGAAGTCCAGCTACGTAATCATTATGCCATCTGCTGGTCCTGATTTTTTTGTATGAAAGAGAGACAGAGAGAGAAAGATGGAGATACCTCAATAGTGTCTTCATACTGCCACCCATCCCCACCCTCAGTCTGCCAGGATCACAGCACACATGTGTTCACCCAGCATGTATACAGAGACCTCAGGAGGTGACTTCAGAACCTGCCCTGGGTGGCTTCAGCATCACTTAACATCAAATCACTATTGTGACACCATGGTTGACCTATAGTGTGTTTATTCTTAAAATTAATATCAGATAATAATGTTTTTCAAGAGGCAGCTAAGAAGTCTTTAAAATGGTTGATTTGCTTAACAACCTTTAACAAATAAGTTCAACTCTTTCTCAAAATTTTGAACTTTGTTCATTTTTTGATCATCCACGAAGTATTTGCAAATCTCTCTCTAGTTTCCAGACCTGATACTAGGTCCTGAACTAAAAAATTTCTGGAGTACATGATTACGTTGGTAGCCTTTAAACTATCTGCCTTCTGTTGCTTCATCAGAAAAATCATGCATATTTTTTTCATGTATTTCTATGTAAAAAATGTGTTGTGTCTTTTTCTACAACCCAATGTATGTAAGACACTATTGTTTTTTTTTCTTTTTTAAATATATTTTTTATTTCTTCATCTTTTATACATTCAATCATGTTATTTAGCTTACAAAGTGAATATTCCAACATGTGAACATTTCTCCCTAGTCCAGGTGATAAAACTATAAAATTATCTTCAACTGATAATACCACATTTCTTTGTCCCATTAATGCTTTGCCTCTCTATTTTTCTTCTAAATGCCCTTCCTCAGACTCTTTTCTTTCACACACACTATATCTGGTATTTACATCCCTTTACTGTGTTTCTATATCCTATAGTTAATCAGTTTCAGTCATAGAGTGTGGACAGTCAGTATATATTAAGTGGAGACGTTGTTTTATTTTCAACATTCTACAAAGATCCATTCTGTCATGTGTGATTGATGATACTAAATTTTTAAAAAAGTATTTTTAAAATTTTTTTATTTTATTATATTTTTACATTACATTTAATCACGTCTTTACAGTATGTAACATTTATTTTTCCTGCATGATTAGCACGTTTATCAGTCAAGACAAAGACATTATTATCCACATCATCATCAAATAGTTTTTCAGATTATTATAATATTTTATTCTTATTATTTTTTAAATATTCAATCACTATACATCATTTGGCTTGTAAAGAGAATTTACTTAATATGAAATCCTCCTCACACCAATTGAGAATACAATACATGTTATCATCAACAGATAATAAACCATTTATGTGTCCCACAAATGTCATACCTTTCTATTTGTTCTCATGCTATCCTTCTCTATACTCTTCCCTTCTCCCCCACCCAACCTTTTCCACACTGTCTTCAACATCCATAACTATTTTTACTGCTTCTGTGCCTTCTAATATTTCAATCTCTCCCATAGAGTGTGGATAGTCAGTATACATTAAGTGGATACATACAATATCTTTTTTTCATTGCCTGGCTTACTTCACTCAGCAGTACATCTTCCATCTTCAACCATTTTCTATCAAATGCCAGGGTATTGTTGCTTTTTATGGCTGAATAGTATTTCATAGATTATATATGTGCCACACATTTTCAATCCATTCATCTGTTTGTGGACATTTGGGTTGTTTCTATGTCTTAGTGATCCTAAACAATGCTGTGATAAAAATTGATGTGCAAGCACTTTTCCGACTGAGCATTCTCCTGTCCTTTGGGTAAATACCCAGAAGTGGGATTGCTGGATCAAATAATAGTTCTATTTGTAGATCTTTGAGGAGTCTCCATATTATTTTCCACAGTGGCTGAGCCAATTTACATTCCTACCAACAGTGTAGGAGAGTTCTCCTTTCACCACAACCCCACCAACACTTAACACTTTTTGTATTTTTAATCTTCACCATTCTGACAGGGGTTGGGTGTTAACTCATTGTTTTAATATACATTTCTGTTGTGATGAGGAATGTTGAGCATTTCCTCATATGCTTTTCTGGCTGTTTATATGTCCTCACAGAGATCTTTGTTCAGCTCATTTTCCCAAATTTTAATTGGGTTAATATTATTTTTTTGCTGGTAAGCCACTTGAGTTCCTTGTGTATTCTGGTTATCAGTCCTTTATTTGAGGCATATTTAATGAAAATATTATCCCATTCTCAGGGTTGTTGATTCACACTAAATACTATGTCCTTTGCTGTGCAGAGATTTCTTAATCTGATATAGTCCCACTTGTCTATTTTAGGGATTATTGCCTATGCTTTGGGAGTCTTATTTAAGAAGTCTTTGCCTACCCAATGTTTCTCAGAGTTTCCCCAGTATTTCCCACCAGTAGTTTTATAGTTTGAGGTATTAAGTTCATATCTTTTATCTATTCTGAATTGATTTTTGTTAATGGTGAAAGATAGGGATTCAGTTTCGTCTTTCTGCAAGTGGATACCCAGTTTTTCCAGCACCATTTGCTAAAGATGTTTTCCTTTTCCCAGTGGATTGACTAGTATCTTTTGTCAAAAATCAGTTGGCTGTAAGCTTTGGGGTTTATGTCTAAGGTCTCCATTCTATTCCATTTGTCCTCATGTCTGTTTTTGTGCCAATACCATGCTGCTTTGATCATCACAGCTTTATAGTATATTTTGGGGTCAAGGAGTGAGATGCCGCCCACTCCACTCTTCTTGCACATGATTGCTTTGACAATACAAGGTCTTTTATGATTCCGGACAAATTCTATGATTGCTTTTTCTAGATCTGTGAAGAATGTCTCTGATATTTTGGTTGGAATTATGTTAAATATGTAGATTAATTTGGGTAGAATTGCCATTTTTATTTTATTAATTCTTCCAATTCAGGAACATGGGAGTCCTTCTTTGTGTCCTTTTCGATATCTTTCTTTTTTGAGATTTTCACAGTTTTCTTTGTAAAGGTCTTTGACTTCCTTAGTTAGGTTTGTCTCTAGGTATCTTATACATTTTGTGGCTATGGTTAAGAGGATTCCTTTCTTCAGATCTGCTTCATTCAACTTCTTGTTCATATATAGAAATGCTGTCGATTATTGGATGTTGATTTTGTATCCTGCCACTTTACCATATTCATTTATTACTTCAAGAAGTTTGTTTGTTTTTTTTTTCATGGAAATCTTTGGGTCTTCTAAGTATACCATCATGTCATCTGCAAATAAAGATATTTTCAGCTCGTCTTTGCCTATTCGAATGCCTTTTATATTATTCTCTTTTCTGATTGCATTGGCTAAGACTTCCAACACTCTATCAAAAAGCAGTGGAGAAAATGGGCAGCCTTGCCTAGTTTTTAGATTTCAGTATACTGTGTGAGTTTTTCATATATGGCTTTTATTGTTTTGAGAGATCATCCTTCTATATCAATCTTGCTGAGAGTCTTAATCAAATATATGTCTCTCACTAGCAAGACTTCTCCATTTTGCATTGTGTTGAATTTCTGCAGATTCTAACCCCTGAGAACTAACAAATTCACAGTAGCAGTTCTATGTGTGCTTCATTGTAGAAAGACAAGGAGACAGAGTCCCCACCGTGATAAAGATATAAGACCAGGGAACTACTGCTTGAAATGAGTTGGTTAAAAGAGGATTTTAAATGTTCTCACCACAAAGAAATGACAAATATTTGAGGTGCCAGACATGCTAATTAACCTGATTTGATCATTCTATAATGTATACATGTATCAAAGCATTGCATTGTACCCATGAATAGATACAATTATTGTTAATTGAAAATAAAACTAAAAGTGACAGTTTTAAAAAGAATATGATTGGCCAGAAAATCCAAAAACTCTATTGAAATTTCTTGATTTAATATTGTAAATGGGGCACTTTTATATTTAATACATTTCAATATTTATTCTATATTAGAAATCATTGTGACAGGCTGTTTTGTGCTGTTGAATTGAGAAAACACTGTCTTAAACAGTCCTAGTCTGAATCCTTACTCTGCCAATAACCAGTTCTGTGATGGGAGATAAAACATTCAACTTCTCTGAGCCTCTGCTTCTTTATCTATTCTACAAGAAGATAACACTACAATTTTGGAGTATAAGTATGCGGATTAGAAATAACTCTATTAAAGAACCTGGCACATCCTATGTGTTCAAATATTTAGGTCTGACGAGAGACTGTTTGCAAACATTAAGTACAGTGTAACCCACTTGTTACTATTTAATGCTGCTCTGCTTGTGCATCCTTGTACTCAAGGTTGACTGTCCATTTGCTTGCACATCTGCATATTCCTCATAATTAATATCTCTTTAAATGACATATGGATTAGTGACTGGATATCGAGTCTTGCCTTCTGTTTTCAATTTGCTCATGACTCAACGTCTCAATAGATGTGTCTGAACTTTAATTTTCCATTCTGAACATTGGAATTTAAAACTCGTGCTTCTATCCAGCTATTTCAGAAAATGATGGAGAGATATGTAATCTAAGGATTTGGAACACATGCCAGGCCAATTCCGCCTCGCTGCAGGGATGCATACAGGAAAGGGCCATGGTTTTTCTTATGTGAACAGAGAAACCTAAACGAGGATTCCAACCATCTAATCTCTGAAGCGAGGGAATAATGTGAAGTGGGCTCGAGTCAGATGGCTCGTGAACCCAATAAGAACCACCCCATCTGAAGGAGTGGGCACAGGAAGTGCTGGTGGGAGCCCCAGGCGCTGGAATGAGACTAGAGAACAGGACTGGCCGGGATGAGCTAGGTGGCAGTCTTCATGGTAGTACCTCTGGGAGCCTTGGTCCTCAGAAAGGCACGGTCTGGTGCCCCCCGGGAAGTTTCTAACTTTTGAATCTGAAGCACTTATATTTATTTTGTGCTGTGTACACATTTTTTTAAGTATTTTTTTTCCTTCTATCTAGGAGTGAA
>NW_006159982.1:2439505-2452375 GCF_000334495.1 Tupaia belangeri chinensis | reverse complement strand
AGAGAGAGACACTTCTAAAAGAATCTTTGTGCCACAATCCTCCTCCAGCTTCAGCTAGCCCAGATCTTGGGCACACATGTGCTTAGTGTGACCAGGGATGTTGGTGGACACAAAACCAGAGCCTTGCCATGGGGTCAGCCTCCCTTTGCTCTCCCCCAGTAAGATCCTTATGCAGAGTGGGATTCATTCTCTTATTACATATTTGAATTGAATACAAAATAGTATAGGTTTCTTTGGTATTTTAATGCAACATTTACCCCAGTACCTTAAGATGTACACATCTACACACAAAAAGCACACCGCAGTAGTAATGGCTTGATGGCATGTCCTGAAAAAGAAGCAACACACATGAATTCATTTTCTCTCTGAAATTTTCTTCTTCTGGTCCCCATGGCCATGGTAGTTGCTGGCTACAGGGTGGTGGTGGGGGAACACGTTAATTTTTTCATTTTAGAGCTTACCCCCCCAGAGTTCTATAAATCTGTATGGAGAAAAGGTGTGGGCATATATAAATCATTTTCTGGTTTTTTTTATTTTCATTTTTTTTGCTTTTGCATAATGAACAGCCCACAAATAAAAATCATGTGAAAGTTTAAATCATGTATTCAAAAAATTATACCATCTAAACTAGTCCAATTTGAAATTTTATTAAAAACTCTCTTGCTTTGAATTTAGAGATCGAAGTAGCTGTTTTATCCAGTTGCTGTGCAGCATTAGTATTTACTGGACAAGATGTGTTGATTCAGGAGGTTGTCTGTGGAGTGTTTGCCCCACGAGGGTCATATTAAACTTGAGAGAAGCTTTTTGAGCCACAAAGCATCTTGGAGACAATATATCAAGCTGATAGATACAAGGCTCTTCTGTTAAGAAACCAGGGGTGGAATTATGGCTGACTCCCAGTTACTGCTTTGGTGCTAAGGACCCTCTAAGGAGTAGATCTAGAATAAAAGGGGTTAAGCAGAGGGGAAAGAAAGGTTTCCAGAATTCAATGTTTCTGAAAGCATACAGACTGAGTGGGTATATATAAATAATTTTAAAATAATCGTTCAGTTTATAAATATTTTGCCATTTTGTATGATCTTAGTGTGAGCAATTTCATATGGCATATTGTTTTATTATTTAAGAAATAATTTGTATTTTATTATTATTATGATACCTCCTTTCATGCATTTCTCTGTTCTTTCTTAATAGTGTGGTAATGCAGCTTTTAACACAAAAAGGGATTATCATGTACACATTAAAAACTGAGCATTTTTCACACTGATGACTTAGAAATAACATTAATTCAGAATTTGCATTGCCAATGACACTATAGTCTTTGATACAGAACAGTTAAACAAAAAGAAAATCGTATGAGGGATATGGTTTTAGCTGTAATATTAGGTCATTGGAAAAGTCACGACGTAGTTCTCTTTTTGTATGCAAAAATGAGTCATGATTTCCTCGACAACCCAGTGCATTATATGCAATTTGCACTGTTCTTTTTTAAAAAAATCTTTATTCATGGTAAATTGTGTGTGTGTGTGTGTGTGTGTGTGTGTGTGTGTGCACATGAGAGTGAATGAAAGAGAGAGATGACCACTCTCCACATGGTATAGTCCCCCTTTTTCCAGTCCTCTAGACTGTCAGAACTTGGGCACGGCTGGTGTGTTTCAGGATGACAGGCAGGGGATTCGAAATGCAATTGTTATGTGGGATCCAGCTCCTCTTGAGCTATGTATTACTGCTGCCCCATGAAGCCAGCCCTGCACTTTCCTTCTCATTGTGACTTTCAAAGTCCCCAAGATGTAGGTGCTGCTTATCCCTCCAACCTCTTTTCCTTTTCTTTCCTCCTTATTCAGTCTACTTCTGCCACTCTGGCCTTTCTGGATCATAAGCAGAGCTTTTCCCACCACACTGCCTTTGTGTGTACCACTCTCTCTCTAGCTGGATTCCTTCTTCTCCAGATGTTCTCATGGCCACCTCCCTAATGTCATTGAGGTCTCTGTTCAAATATCACCTACTGTGTCCTTCCTAGTAATCATCCTAACCCAAACTGTTATTTAATAACTGAAGTTGTGTGCTCCTTTTTCTTTTATCTTCCCTGACTCTGCTTAATTTTTCTCCAGAGCACCTATCTCTACCTGGTATCATCTTCTATTTGTTTATTGACTGTTCCCTGCACTTAAATGTAAACTCTGTAAGGACAAGAGTATGTCTGTTTTACTCAGTGTTGTTCTATCTCCACACAAAGAACACTACTTAGTACTGAGCAGAGCCATAGTAAAAGTGTATTGAACAAATGCATGAATTATTGATGACCTAAAAACCCCTATGACAGATTGATAAAACATGTAATCTATGTCTTCTAAGCTCATCATTGGTCGTTCATTAACCTCATTGTCTACAAGCATTTTCTTCTGAATTAGAGAGGATATAAAACTCACACACTGCACAAGGTTATGTATAAAAGAAAGTTGAAAATGGGCCCTGATATTTTATTTGTTTTCATCATTTTGATCATTTATCCTTCATCTATGGCCTCTAGAAATCCATGGTCATTAGGAATATATATTAACATATATTAAAATAATGTTTCTAACACATTACATTATTTTAATAGTTAAGGAAAGTTCAGATCATGCCAGTGTAATTGTAGTAATAGTACTATAAATAAACAACTAATAATTAAATTAGTAGCACTCAAAATAAGTTTCTTTATCTACCTTACCTTTGATCATCACAACAATCTTACAAGGGAAAAACATTAGCCCTATTTTAAAGATTAGAAAACATAGACTCAGAGTCATTAGGTGATTTTTCTATAGCCACAGAGTTTTGCTTAATTTGCTTTGGAGTCTCTGACTAGCTTTGGAATAAAAGCTGATGGGAGTGGTTCATTCAGGTAACCCCTATTGGAAAGATTAATTAAATAACCAGAGTCATTGTGTCAGATTTTTAAACTAGAATATGTTTAGCTTCATTCATTCCTGTTGCCCTTTCTAGAACCATTCAAATAGATTTCCTTGACAGATTATAGTAAGCTGATGTGCTGAATTCAAGACAGATTTACCAAAGATACAAGTAGACCATCAGAGCATCATCAGGGATGCTCTGGTTTGCAATATATTTAAGTAAAGGCAGGGGTATTGTGAGAGGCAATAACTGACTGTAAAATACACAAGTAAAGAAAGTTAAATTTTCTTTTCTTTTATTTTCTTTTGAATGTATTTATTTGTTTCCTCTGTGAGAGAGACAGAGAAACAACCACCTCACAGGGTCTTCACATTACAGTCCATCCCCAGTCTCAACCAGTCTTGATCATGGGCATGCACCTATGCATACAGAAGTCCCAGAATGTGAATTCACGACCTTCCCATGTGGGTCTCATTGCATAACTGCTGTGTTTACCACCTGGTCCTTAGTTTGCATATTTTAATGGGTGGGAATTGAGGGTAGAATATACTATTTTCCACCACCTCAATTTATTTATTATTCCAGAAAATTTCAATTTTATCCAACTCTCCTCTTCCAAAAAAATAAAAAGAGAGAGAGAGAGAAACAAAAAGCCTATTGTGTTTATGTGATCAAGGTGGCAGTGGGTGATTTAAGTGAGAAAAACGTAAGATCTGAACTGTATTAATGGTCAGTTGCTTGGTCTATTGAATGAAGAGTTAAATATAAAAGGTACTTTAATATTTGTTTCACTAGATTTCCCCCATATTTTCAATTAGATACAGGTGGGAGTGTGAGATATATTCATTCATCTTGCTCTTTGGGGGCTGGATTTTAAGACCGAAGTACTAATGTAACTGTGTTGAAATGAACAATAAGAAAGTACAGTAGTTCAGGAAGGAAAATGTTAAATTAAATGGACCATGTTTAACATTGTTGTTGATCCCGAGGAACAGTTTTTCCAGTATATGGAGCATTTCGATTCCATCCAGCATATGTTCTCCACAGTTTTCTCTGCTCTAATTCATCTGTGTTTTTCGACAGCTCCAGATGGCGTGCTGCCTCCCAGGCTTTCATCTGCCACTCCAACCAGTCTTCAGGTCGTCTGGTCTACACCAGCTCGTAACAACGCTCCCGGCTCTCCCAGATACCAACTCCAGATGAGGCCTCACAACTCCACCCAGGAATTTCTAGAGTGAGCGTTCTGCTTTGTCCAACCTTCTATCAGCTGGGTTATTCAAAGTAGACATATGCTTTTTGAAGAATAGATCAGTTATCTTTTCGAACAAATAGAGATTACCTTTTAATAGTTCAAATGAAAAGCAATAAAACAACCTAGAGGATAATTATTTGCTTTGCAAAAATATCTATTTCTTTTTTGTTTTTAAAGGATTTAAAGTAAAATTTCTTTATACTAAACTTTTTGTGAGCATGGGTATTGCACAAAGCAAGGATTACCTGAAATGACCAAAACCCTCTCTCAACTGTGGGTAGAAAATTATCATACCTATTCTACAATTTCCACACAGCAAACAGTCTCAATACTACTAGAATTTGCATCTCATATAAACACCAGATTACAAACCCTCAGCCAAATGGCCACTTATTTTAAAAGAGATGTCATTTGACAGCAGAAAATTGCAATATTTAAATGTATGTTGACCTTCCCTGAAAAAATTTTTGCAATAAGATTTACTTGCTTTTTTTTTGCTTTTAATACCTAAAACTTCTTAATTACTATTTCTTTCCCATATAGGTTATTTCCCAATCCTTCTGCATCGTTAAGTTATGAAGTGAGAGATCTCCAACCGTACACAGAGTATATGTTTCGGTTGGTTGCCTCCAATGGATTTGGCAATGCACATAGTTCTTGGATTCCATTCATGACTGCAGAGGACAGTAAGTGGTCTGAACAATACACAGCCAAAAGTCTTCTACATTAGGAAGTCTTAAATGTCTTCAGTTTTTCCCAAGGAAAAAAAAAATAAATGACCCTCCTCTATTTTCTTATTATTTAGTGACAACAATTTTTCTAGGGCAAGAGAGGGGGCAAAAGTAGTCAGTCTTTCCAGTAAGAAGAAAAAAAAATAGCCTCTGAGGGTTGGAGGGTGAGACCAGAAGAAGTAATTCACAATAAATCATGATATAGCCTCATTTCTGTCTTTTAGGGTACATCTAGGTATCCCACAAGAAAAGGTTGTCATCCTCTGCTCCATGACTGAATGTTCTCTGCTTTGGAGAAATTCTGTCAGGCAGAAGAAAATAAAATCTGGACCTTATTTCATGAAGATGCTCAGAGTGTCTATAGACTTGTGTTTGGAAACAGACTTTATTTTACTTTTATTCTCACCTGAAATACAGCCTCCATAATAGAGAACTATATTTAATGGCAATGATTCTGCATGTGTTACAAAGAGTAGATTGGGAACGCCTTATTTAATCAATAAAGATCATTTCTAGGTTTTCATTGACAAGTTATGTTTCCATTTTTTTACCAGATTATATTTGGAAAATATATACATGACTGTAATATTTGCTTTTATGTAGATTTTCTCTATAGAGGCATAAAGGATATGTGGAAGTTTAAATTTTTTAAAGAAAAGTCAGACATTAAATCAAGCTTTCCAGAGTGAATAGGACACTGTATCTTTGAACAATGAGGTTTTTAGGGTTAATCTTGTCAAGTCTTTTAATCATAGCCTTCTTAGGAGATGTAGCTTTGTTGGCCAATTTCCATTCTGGCTCTATCCGTTGAGGACCTGAGTGACTTTCAAAAGCTAGATATTAATTCAGAGGTATGGTATTTGAAACAATATCAATTGTGTATTAAATAGTTTATTTCTGTAAGACCTTTCATTGTGTTATTTTAGTGAGGATAAGACATCAAATGAGACAGAATCAGAATGACTTACCTTTTCTGAAGCTTACTTCATTTAAAAAAAAAAAAACACCATTTTAAGCAAATATATAATATATAATCTGTTTTTCCAGTTGGTAATTATTTCCTGGCAGCAAATTAGGCACTTTACAAGGGCACATCCAATGTTTTGGATCTCAAGGGAACCATTTAGTAAATTATCAGCACAGTACAGTAAATGGCACCCAAGGTCCAGGCAGCATTAATGCAACACCTTTTAGGGGAACCATTATACACATGCTGGGGAATCTGACACCTTGGTCACCAGTTGTCCTCAGATTTATGAACCAAAGAGCACATACTCAAAATAGACTTTTGAAGAAACATTAAAAAAAAAAGTGAAGATAAATTTTAAATCTACATAGATATATCAGAATGCTTGATGGCACTCAATAAAGGTTTACAAAATAATTTTTCAACCTACTGATGAGGTGATGGGTCAATAGAATGCTATGTGGGAAGAAGGAAGAAAGGGTTTCCTTTTTTGGCATTGAGATTTTGATTGCCTCCCCAAAATGGCAATAATAAGATTTCCACAGTCGTAATCTCCCCACAACCCTTACTCAATGGGAGCCATGGTCTCTTATCTATAGGCAAAAAGATAGCACATACACAAAGCACAAAACATTGCAAGGTTCCATTTAGCACAAAACTCTGTGGAGCAAACTTACTTCTCATTTCCTTTTACCACAAAACAAGTATTTTGTTGTTTGTTGGTTTGTTTGCCAGAGGGTGTATATACTCACAGGACTCACAGGAGAGAGACAGAGAAAGAGAGAGAGAGAGAGAGAAAGGGAAAATGAGAAAACATGCCCATGGGGGTGACCTCACTGCCATCCCCTTTTCCATTCCCCTTTTGGGATTTTGGTCATGGACACATGACTGGCATATATTTCAAGATGCTGGGTCCAGAACTAGAACCACACAGTCACCCAAATTGAACCCAGATGCCTTAACCATCCTACAATTGGGTGACCCAAAACAAGTCTGAAGGACGATGGTTCTAATTTTCATGCACAGAGATGCTGCCATCTTTGTGAGTTGTGCAGCCTGGATTTAAAGTGAGTGGTATTATTATTCCTTCATTTCCATTAAGTAAGAATCAGTAACCCTTGGTTATATAGCAGGTGTCAATTTAGGAAACCCAGCCACCATTTTTGTGTAAATCATTTCCCTGAGATAAATACATTCTTCCTTCTTCTGTCTTGTGTGTACACTGTAAAGTCATACAATTAGCAAAGAGCTGGAAGCTGGTCATTTGCCCCTCCAAGGTACCAGTGCATACTCACCTGAGACATGGTGACAGCATACTCTATATTTTGGATGTCAGGGGAGATGGATGCCATCTCTGAGAGGATGCGCAATTGAGTTGACAAAGACTGAGTGATTGGCATTGGGCACAAGCAGTTTTTCTGTCAAGGCTACAAAGCTTTGCTTATAAAACCACCCAGGCTGACAGCTCCATGCCAGAATTGCACTTCATACTTGATCCTGACCAGCACCTCCCACTCACCAAAGTGCAATTTTCAATGTAGAAATTTCACATATCATCTTACAGAATGGAACCGAGAAGTCACCTCATGCCCACATTTAAATTTCCTACCATCAACAGGCACCTTTCTGCATCATCCATAGCCTCAATACTTCCCAGAGCCCAAATAGGTCACCAGTGGCAATATTTTCAGTGTGATATTTCGAGACAGCGATTTTCGTCAAGCCCGTGACACAGCTGAAACTGGAAAGACAAACCTAGGCAGCAAATGCGCTAAAGCCAGAGAAGCAAATGCCTGGGTGCAAAGAGAAGTTCTCATGGACACAGAAAAGGACTGTGAGGAATTATAATAGCTTTAAAAAAAAATAATTTGTCATTTACAACGGTGTGCTACCAATATCCAGTTCCATGCATTTTTAAAAATCTCGTGTGCTGATGCCAAATAATAATAATACGCATTTCCTATGAATATTTTAAACCCTGTTAAATGCGTGTTAATAAAAGATGTTTGTTCCAGCCAGCGTGGTCAGTGTAGCGTTCAGCTATTTGAAACCAGATAAATACAAACAACACATGCTTTTGTTAATGTGCTTCCAGTAGTTCAAGCACCTGGCATGTCTTTAGCTTGCAAAAATGCACTAAGATTGTGTTAGAGTTGGGAAAATGTGATTAAGAAAATGAAGACACTTGCCTAGCTGCTGGAAATTTGGCTATCTTTAAACAAGACATAACCATCACTCCCAATTTTATTATGTTTTCCTCTCTAATATGTTTACGGTGGTTTTCTGTACAGTGCAGCATGCACAAGTTGTAATTGGTGGGGAAAGGAGGTTTCTTTGAACTTCAGCTTAAATGTGGACTTACTCTTTGGCTTACTAAAATCCTGCCTTTTGTAAAAGATGAGGTTACCCACTTTTCCTTTTAAATATGGATTCTCTAGACCAACAGAAGTCAGATAAGTGTTTTCTTCATGGTTTTCTAGGTTAGAAGATTGAAATGTGAAATATCTGATTATTTCCATCAATTTATTGATAAATATGTAGGTATATTTAAGCAAATATATCAAGCTAATGAAATAGGAATTGTTTTCTAAAAATTACTTCTGTACCTACAGAATAACTGAGTTTGTTGTAAACTATTTAATTATCATAATTTTTTAAAAAGTCATCATTTTTCCAAATTTATACCTTAACATTCCACTTTTATATTTTTAACCACAAATCAAAGAGGCATTATTAAGTAAAGTGGGATTTGTACACTTTATTCTGTAGGTTGGCTTAGGCGATTTTTTCCTGTTTGTTGTTTTGCTAGTAGACTACTTGTTAATGAGTTTTGAATCGAGTATGACAGGAAGATTTATATTATTACTACACAGTGGATTTTTTCTCTTTGGTTGGTTGATTGTTTTGTTTTCTACTAGAGAGTGTATGTGTTTGCCAGAGAGAGAGAGAGAGAGAAAGAAGGGAAGAAAGCACCCCTCTATGGAGCATGGCCACACCACAGTCTCATCTCCTCTATTTCTCCCTCCTTTCTGGATTGTGGGTGAACACACCCACATGCCTGGCATGTTTCTCTAACTGCTGGCTCAGAGACTCGAGCCACACAGTTGGCCATGTAGCATCTATCTGCCTTAACCCCCATGACATGGAGCCAGCGCATAGTGAGATTTTAAGTATCTGTTCTATTAACATACTGTATTCATTGTATTAGATCTTGATTATTTTTCACATTTCTAATTGCATTGTGAACAGAGAAAGGAGAAATATGGGAAATTATGCTGGTGTCTGCTTTACTTTTTTCTCCAAGCAACCTACATTCATCTTCTAGATTCTTACAGCGGTGCGCAAAAGAACAGAGGTTCTTTCTAAAATTAAAAAAAAAAAAAAAAAAGAAAGGGAACCAGCAGTTAGCGTAATGGCTATGTCGCTGGACTCCCACGGTCGACCGCGGTTCGTGTCCCGGACCCGGTGGCTTAAAACTCACGCCGGGCGCGTGTGCGTGCGTGCCCAAGATCCCGAGAGGAGAATGGAGGAGAAGGGATTGCGGCGTGACCATCCCCCCTGGGGGGTGATTTCTCGCTTTCTGTCTCTCTGTCTCTCTCTGTCTGTCTGGCGAGCACACACGCCCTATAGCGAAAAACCTCTCCAAACAAAAAAAAAGAAAAAAAAAAAAAAAGAAAGGAAATAAAGAAAGATTTTGCAACAATGTCCATTGAAATCTAGATCAAAAAAACTTAATTCTTCTCTTTTGTTGCCTGGCAAAATTCCACTCATTCACAAAGCTCTGGCTCAAATGTCACCTCTGGGAAGCCTTCCCTTCTCATTTCTTCCTTAGAATTTTGGCTTATATTTATTTGTAAATTATCAACATGCCCTCCTGAATTGTTACTTCTCAATTCCCAGGACACTGTCTCATTTCCATTTTTATCACCAGTTTCTGGTAGAGGGTCTAATAAAAAGCAGCTGACCCCAAAATTGTTAGCTGAAGTGCCAATTTGAAAAAGAGTTTGACCTAAGTAAATTCATCCACTCAACAAACATTAACTGAGCACCTACCATGTACACAGACCTGTAAGAGATATAAAATCTACACGGATGAGTAAGACACTTTTTTCTTTGAAGCTTCACTGCCTGGCAAGTGGCACAACCTAGTCAAACCATCATCAAAGCATACAGGGTTGAGATGCCTGTAAAAGCAAGCCCCAGGGCAGGACACTTCTCTCAGTAAGAGAGGTCCGGAAAGCCTGCCCAGAGGAGAAGACCAGCAGAGGACACAGGGAATGATTTATATTTGGAGTTCACTTTAACATTAAATTTCAAATTTACTCCTTTCACCACTGGTGCAAGAGCTGGTGGAAAAGTCAATCTCTGTAGTAGGTTTCCACTGACATGGGAGACACAGAAGGGGACCTTTGAATATCCTGTTAGTGATTCCAGCCTGGAAATGAGACAAGGAGGATGAGGATGAGAGGCAACAGAAGGAGTTCCAAAAGCGACCCTCATTCTTTGCCTTGGTCAGAGTCAGGCTGCTGACTGTCCCTTTGAGTCAACAGTAGCTATCTTGGCTAGGATAATGAACACTCTAGTCAGAGAGGTTACTCTGCTGACCCCAAATCAAATGCTATTCAAAATGAAAGGGGACAAGGAAGGGGTATACAGAAAAAGAACTCCAGAAGAAAACAATGTTTCTTGTTCTTATTCTTCCAACTTGTAATAAGGGTAAAACCCTCTGAATCCTGAGTGACAGGAAGGGATATAAAAATGTTGTGTGCAATTCAATAAATTGATCAAGATAGTTTCCTAGAGCAGGATTTTCAAAATCATTTAATAAGTACAGGTGTGCCCTTAGGAGTATTGAATGTTTAAGACTAACATTGCCTAACGAGTATCTTTTTGGGATTAGTGTAATTTATAATCTAAAGTCTCAATGCAAGAGCAAAACAGGAGCATTTTAAAATAAGGGAGGTGTATTTTATCAGTAACTTTTTATTTTATCTAATAAAGAAATAGGAACTACAAGTTTCAGTAGCACTATATAATCATTTTGCTTTCTCTATTCCAAATTTGTCTCCCAGCCATTTAAAATGGAGCCTCTGAATGCTGACAAGTTTATCTTTTCAAACTGTGGTGTGGGTATCTATGTCATCATAACATGTATCTGCTGATTTGAGAGCCCAAAGACTGCCCATTTATCACTGCATACTACATATGTTGTTTTCTGTTGCATGGATATCCACGGCAGACTGCAGTTTGAGTTCCTGACCCTGTGACTTGAAAATCACACTGGGCACGTGTGCATGTGTGCCCAAAATCCTGAGAGGAGAATGAAGGAGAAGGGATTGTGAATCTGCCATTCCCCCTGTGGGGTGATTTCTCCTTTTCTGTCTCTTTGGAGAGTGCACACCCCTATAGCAAAAAATCTCTTAAGAAAATTATTTTATAAGACAAATGAACTTAAGCTATAAGTGATCAAAAGAAAATCCTTTGACAGGATGAAGTGATTAATGAAAAATTTTATCCATCTTGCCTCTATTTCCCATTTGGGCTCTTGAGTCTCCTCATGAGCGTGCTCCTTTTCTACACTTCGTGTCTGAAATGTCCATGTTCCTTATGTCCTTCAGCTGAGGAGTGCAAGTGAAAGTAGTGAGCAATCAAGCTTTTTCTTGCCCTTTCTATGTTTAGATCACTAAATTAATAAAAATAATTTTATCATATCTACCATATTCATTACTACAGTTTTATGGAGTGCCTTTTCTATATAAGACATTCAAATAGGAATTATATATCTAGTCTCTCATTATCCAGAAAGCCTATCCACTGGTCATGCACTAAACAATTTAGAAAACTATTTTCATACTTCAGCTTTGAAAAAAATTAAACTATCAATATTTGAAAATTCTCAGTGGGCTTTGCAAGATGATCCATTACTAATTACCATACATTGATATTTTTACTGGCATGGACTTGGTTTTAAGAGTCTTTTTTTTTTTAGAGAGAGAGCTTTTTGCTATAGGGTGCGTGCACTCGCCAGACAGACAGAGAGAGACAGAGAGACAGAAAGTGAGAAATCACTCCCCAAGGGGGATGGCCATGCCGCAATCCCTTCTCCTCCATTCTCCTCTCAGGATCTTGGGCACGCATGCACACGTGCCCGGCATGAGTTTAAGCCACCGAGTCTGGGACTCAAACTGCGGTCGACTACATGGGAGTCCAGTGACACAGCCATTGCGCTAACTGCTGGTCCCGGTTTTAAGAGTCTCAAATTTTAAATTCCTGGAGAGTCACGTCCCTGAAAACTTCTAGCTATCAACCAATGAGACAGGTATCTCTTGCAGTTTCTATAGCACCTGCCTGTAAAAGAACATTCTGTAATGCTGAAACAATACATAGATTCTTTGAATCATGTTTTCTTTTTCATTTTGACAATGCCTCTGAAACCTCAATTTTCCAAAGTTGATCAGATGAGTGCAAAGGATAGGAAACACCATGAAGGAAGTCATTGGTGACTTCTAAACAGAGTTGGTGAGCTATAATTGGAAACAATCAGATAAAGTTTTGCCTTAATATACGGGGTAAATCTGGTAACTTTTAGTCCTTTTTTTTTGAGAGAGAGATTTTTGCTATAGGGTATGTGCGCTTGGTGGAGAGACAGAGACAGAAAGCAAGAAATCACCCCCTGAGGGTATGACCATGCCACAATTCCTTCTACATTTCCTTCTCAGGATCTTATGCAGATATGCCTGCTCTGAGTTTAAGCCACCAGGCCTGGGACTCGAACTGGGGTTGACTACATAGGAGTCTAGTAATGTAACCATTATACCATCTGCTGGTTCTGACTTTTTAGTCTTTTCAAGACTATTTTCTGCCTTCATGAATTCTCCCATCCACATATTTTGTTTTATGCCCCAAATTATCAAGGAATCATCCAGGGCCAATTTTAAATTCCTGGAGAGTCACGTCCCTGAAAACTTCTAGCTATCAACCAATGAGACAGGTATCTCTTGCAGTTTCTATAGCACCTGCCTGTA
>NW_006159982.1:2404505-2434505 GCF_000334495.1 Tupaia belangeri chinensis | reverse complement strand
ATGGACAAAATATGAATACCGGCTACTGATGAGCACTTTTAATGGAGGTACAAACAGCAGTGCTTGGGTGGAAGTTACCACAAGACCCTCACGGCCTGCTGGGGTACAGCCACCCGTGGTTCATGTGTTAGGACCCGATGCAGTCAAGGTAAGACGCTGAGTGCTCTGTGTCCTTTGAAGCCAAGAATTCACCCTGGGTTGACTCTGTGTTGAACAGAGCCATCTACTGACAAAACAGTCGCATTTGTTGTTTTAGGCATTCGCTGGAGAAACTGGGTTTTTGGCCTTTGGCCCAAACTATCTTGAAATCGATGTCAGTTTTTTCATTTCTCCCTGAATCCCCTTAATTATATTGTTGAGATGCTTCCATTTGCCTCACACACCTGAAATACTTTGAATGCCACAATGGGATGCTTAGCTTAACCACCACGTCAGATTTAAATAGATCAGAAAATGAGAAGAGATGGGAAAATGCAGAGGAATGGATTAGCATATTAACCAAAGTTCCCATTCCCAATATTCTGGTATTTTTTTTAATAATCAAAGAATCAAAATGATAGGGAGAGAGAAATAAAAGTAGCGTATTAATGGGCGATCTAGAAAATGTTCAATTATTCACCTCATTCTATTGGGAATGAACTCTAGAGGACAGGATAACTACCATTGTTTTGGCTGGCATACAAACTTCATTCAAGGGAAATTAGTGTAACCAAACAGGAGGGAGTTTTGTAGCTGAGAAGCCTCTTTTGTGTAAATACACACATGCTTCCATGGATTCAGTCTTGTACTACTGCCAAAAGCATTGGTACAGTAGCCTGCTCACCAGAGCACAAAACAAAGACATTTGCATAACAGAAAAGTTCATCTGTTGGAATTATTACTTGGATCTATGGTGTGTGTTCGCTGTTCTCCACCATAAATAAACACTAGGTGATGCTAAACAGTGTAAACTGTTGCAAAAATTTAACCTACAAACTATAAGCTATTTTCAAAAAATCTTTATTAGTTTGACTATGAGGTTGATCAAAGCAACACCCCTTTTTGATAGAAATAGCACAAGTGTGCAGAATTTTGTTGGCTAAACACCAAAAGAAAATTCATTTTAAGCGCTTGATAACCCGATATTTATTCTATGAATTGGGCAACCTGCAGAATGATTCTTCATTCAAGGCAAAAATGAACAAACAAAGCAAAAGAAAAGAAAACAAAACAAAACAAAAACACCCCTGAAGTTATTAATTATTTGAGAAGTGACTTTTCTTTTCAATCCTGGAGGAATTTTGAAAAACTTTGGTCACAGAACCAATCAATAGGATGCAACATAACAAACAGTCCGTTCACAGAGGCAAAGCTACATAATAGACATTGTTCTGGATTTTTTTCAAGCAAAAATTTTGTAGCTAAGTACTGCTGATTGTGGCAGATTTGAAAAAGAATTCATATTTTTTTAGAAGAGTAACAGCTCAATGCACAGTTCTATTTGATCTAGCACATCTAAACAATGATCAGAAGTATCCAGAACAAGTTGCCTGGCTTTCTCTTTATTTTTTCCTTTCTTTTGATTTTCTAATATCATCTAAGATTTAACAACGGACATGGTATTTCAGCTTGCTAGGGAAGGGTAGACTAGCTGGACGAGGGAATTGTATCTCATGAACACTCCCCTGAAACTCGTATCCCCTGATCAGGAATATAAGGATCTCTAAAAAGATCTCTGAAATTATTACACTAGTAATAACTTTTTAAAAATTCACATCTTTTAGGGGCTAGCAGGTGGCATGATGGTTAACATACCCTACTACCACATGGCCAATTGTGGTTCAAGTCCCAGACTAGAGGCTTGTTTTCTCATTTTCCCTCTTTCTCTTTCTCTCTGTCTCTCTCTGGTAAGCACACACACCCTATAACAAATTAATAATAATAGTAATAATAATAAATTTAAACATTAAATAATGTTTCTTAAAAATTCATGTCTTAGTAATTCTCATTTTATAACTAGAAAATTAAAAATTATCAATGAAAAGAATCAGCAGAAATGTTCGACCAATTTCAGTACTAGATAATATGTATTTAAATGGTTTGAAGTACCATATTTGTGTTTTAATATTATTGGCTTATATTATGTTCAGAAAGATGATAAAACTTTACCACAGTAAGTGTTGTGGCTATAAAGCTTATCTGGGTGCCTGTGATCCAGGTTGGCTGAGGCCAGGAGTGGAACATGTCTCTTTCTTTCTCTGATGGAAGAAATGGATAAATAAACTTACAAAAAAAGGAATTGCTATAAAGGAGTCAAATATTTCCACAGAATCCTTCCCTATGGTACATTTGTATCTTCTTTTAAGTAGTCTTAGAATCTTAAGATTCTAAAAGTAATCTTAGTCTCAATAAGAGGGCAAAGATTGTCTCTTCACCTCATACACCGAGGTTACAAAAATCCAGAGGTGTTGAATGTTTTGCGCGAAGTCACAGAGCATTTTCTCCCTTAGTTTGCTATAGGCCACGTTCACTTGGAGACAGACAGAGACAGAGAAAGAAGGAGAGAAAGAGAGAGAAATCACCACCAAGGGGGATGGCCACACCACAATTTCCTCTCCTCCATTTTCCTCTTGGGATTTTGGGCATATACCCATATGTGTCTCATGTGTTTTTCTCAAGCTGGGTCCAGGATTCGAACCATACAGTTGGCCTTGTTGGATCCAACTATCTTAACCACCACACTACCAGATGGCCCCTGTACAGCTTTAGTGACATGGCATGGATCAAACATCTGAAACATTTCTTCTTAGTGCATTCTCAACCAATTATATCAATCTTCACCAATATTCCTATTGACAAAGTTAAATAAATATAGTTTGATGGAGTTAAAGAAGATAGTATGTCAGTTTTTATATGCGTTCATATTTTTAGGCCTTAAGTCAGCTAACCTGCATGTCTGTTTTTGCTTAAAACAGGGAGATGTGAAGGTGCCATGATTTTTTTAGAATCATTTTTCAGGAATCTAGAAGAGTTGTTAAAAGACAGTAGCTCCTGGGGCCAGCAAGTGGCATGGTGGTTAAGGTGCTGGACTCCCACATGGTTCACCACAGTTCAAGTCTTGGACCTGGTGGCTTGAAAATCACACCAGGAGTGTGTGTGTGTGTGTGTGTGTGTGTATGCCCAAAATCCTAGGAGAATGAAGTAGAAGGGATTATAGCATGGTCTTCTCTGGGGCGATGATTTCTCAGTTTTCCTCTCACTTTTGTTCTCACTGTCTCTCTCCAGCAAACACATGTACCCTATGGCAAAAAAACTTAAAAAAAACTAAGCAAAAAAAAATAAAAAAAAAAAAAAAAAAAAAAAAAAAAGATGGGACCAGCAGATGGTGTAATAGTTACATTGGTGGACTTCCACATGGACAACCATGGTCCTAGTCCCAGACTCAGTGGCTTAAAACTCATGTCGGGCATATGTGTATGCCAAGAGAATGGAGGAGAGGGAAATGCAGCATGACCATCCCCCCAGGGGACGATTTCTCACTTTCTGTCTCTCTGGTTTTCCAGCAAACACATGCACCCTATAGCAAAAATCTCTCAAAAAAATAAATAAGTAAAAAGAGACTGTGGCTCCTTAAATCCCATACCACCCACCTACCTGTTCTATTTTCTGAAAACTTAAAATAACTAAAGAGAAAAATGAAAATCTACTTAATAACTATACTCAAATAAGAGACAATCTTATGATAGGCAAACCATCTCTGAAATAAAAGTTATTTTCTGTGAGAAGTTATAATTCTACTGGGACCAGCAGTTAGCATAATGGCTATGTCTCTGGACTCCCATGTAGTTGACCACCATTCGCATCCAGGACCCGGTGGCTTAAAACTCACGCTGGGCGCGTGTGCATGCATGCCCAAAATCCCGAGAGGAGAATGAAGGAGAAGGGATTGCGGCATGGCCATCCCCGCTGGGGGGGTGATTTCTCGCTTTCTGTCTCTCTGTCTCTCTGTCTGGTGAGCACATGCGTCCTATAGCAAAGAAAATGTCTTCAAAAACAAAGTTATAATTCTACTTTAAAACACTTTAACATAAAGGAATTGCTTTAGAGAACATATCTCTTGCCTATCAGAGATAAAGAACATTCTCTGTGGTCTGAGGTTTAGGGGATACAACAATATTTCATAATCCTTCTATATAAAATGTATATATAAAACAAGAGAAATAAACTAACCAAAAGTTTTAATCTCATGCATTCTAACCATACTGTAGTAAGTGTGGTTTTAAGCATAAGAAAGGGTATCATCTAATATTTAGCTAACTGGTTCCTTAAAAATCTTGGACACATTTATTTTTAATAATGGCTCCAGGATATTTTCAGGAGGGTTATCAGATTAGATACCATTAATGTTAGCCAACTGACTGTAATTATAATGTCCTCCACCTTGTTTTAAAGGTTGTTTTATATAGTCTTCGAGTTTTTTGCAGAAGTAGATTTATTTCCTCTAACTCACTACTGACAAAAGATACATATTTTCCAAGTTAGTAGCTTTTTAGAAAGTGAGAAAAATGGCTAATTTTTGGATGTAAACATCTATAGTAGAGAAATTAGAGGATTTTTAGATCTTCAAATGACTGTCTCCAGAGTCATTACATTGAATCTCTTAATCTCTGCTGGTAGATATCTTATTCAAGTTCAGCTCATGAATGCTTTTCTCAGCCTCAATACTGAGTTTCAAATCAATTCACAGTTAGCTTAACTACTAACACAGACTACTTCCTACGTTTTCATTCTTTCGAGGGTTGCCAAACTAGGACCTGAATTCTCAGAATATTCTGATTTGAGAGGAAGTCTTATTTCTCAGGTTAGTCAGGTTGAATTTAACTATGTTAACTTTTCCTTCTTTCATTTATGTTACAAATACCAGGAAGCCCCCTGAATTTGACCTTGACTCATGTTTCGAAAGTATTGTACCTCCAAAACCAATAGACCCCAGTGGCTGTTCTATAATCTTTGTTAGCTTAAGTTTCTTTGATCTTTTTGGCATCCAGACAAACCTTCTGTGCTTATAAGGGACAGATTTAAAGCGTTTTAAACTGCATCTCTTTTTGGAAGTTATTTTCCAGGAAGGATAAAACTAATTGTGATTTCAGGCCATGTCATAACATTTGGATAGATATTAGCCCATCACTAAATTGTAAATTATCTCAGCAATCATCCAACAACTGCCTAACTAACATACGGTAGAAACCCATTTCATCACCAGTGATTATAAGAGTACTCTTGTAAAAGTTTCAGGTGCTTTTTCTTCTGGAGAAAACATTTCCTCTTTAATATGTATAATTTTTATTAGTCTCTATTTCCTTTTTTCTTTCTTTTTTAAGAGAGATTTTAGGGCATGTGCACATCCCAGAGAGATAGAAAATAAGAAATCACCTCACAGAAGGGATGGCCACACCACAGTCTATTCTCCTCCATTCTCCTTTCAGGATTTTGGGCACAGACACACACACACACACACACACACACACACACACACCAGGTGTGAGTTTAAGCCACCAGATCCAGGACTTGAACCTCGGTCGACTAAGTGGGAGTCCAGCAACATAACCGTTACACCATCTACTGTTCCCAGTCTCTATTTCAATATTTCTATTCCTGCTTTTTGACTTTGATTTTGTATATAGTTAACAAACACAAATATCCATATATCATCTTGTGGAAATCTGTCTATTAAATTTTCAAAATAACTATATTCTAAGGGAAAACATATAATCTAACTGGCCATGATTATAATTACTTTCCAAATACCACTGCTGTAAGCATGACACTAAATGCATATATAATTTAGGCCCAGCTCTCAAAAGCTGACTATTTAGAAAATAAAATTTGTACCCTAAGGTATGTATTCATATAAGAGACACTACAAGGCAATAATGAAAAAGATGACGCAGATAGCATATAAATAAGAGATTTTTTAATGGCCTGTGCACATTTTTACAGGGTCCTTGTCCCCCTACAAGACCATAAGTGTGTTACCACTATGTTCCTGCAAAATTTAGCTAGAGAAGTAAACACACTTTAGACATCATGATATTCCATGACAAACTAATGTGCTTCATTCTGATGCTCAAGCCCATGTGCTAGCTGAGCAGGGTCCTCCTTCGCTTGCCTTTTAAAAAGTTTTCTATACATCTCTTCTCCTTGAGAACAGGAAATGTTATTGCTTTACTTGCTAAATTATATACATGTCTGTATGAGCAAAATCCAGGAACTCAGTTGTGCATCCACAGAAAATGCGAACAATGATTTCTCTTTCACCCTCGGAAAAAAAGTGACTTATTTAGCATGCACACTAACAATGAAAAGCAAGGGATTCTGATGTTTCATTTAATTGAGTTATAAACAAGAAAACTATCAAATCCTGTGGCTGCCCTATTGATGCATGTGGATGTGTGAATTTCCTCCATGTGTTTGCTCTGTGTCCTTCAGAACCCCTGGTGTGGAGATGAATCACTACGGTGTGTATTATTCTGACAGTCCTAGAAAGTATCAAGACTAAAAGCCAGACCCAGGAAACAGCATTTCATTTAGTTCCTGGTGTACTGCTAATTGATCCCAAACCCTTCATTACTGTCTAGTGCAAAAGGCTAAGTAGGAAGCAGGCATTTAGAAAATGACTTAACTGAATCTAAGACAGTGCAGAATTCCAGGCTTTGTGAACTTCAGTTGCTCTGTTCCTGTCCTGCCACACTGATGCTAAGTATATCCTTTATTTTAGGTCACTTGGGAACCCCCACTCATGCAGAATGGAGACATGCTTAGCTATGAGATCCGCATGCCCGACCCTCATGTGACAATAACCAACGTGACTTCCTTAGCGTTAAGTCACACAATTACTCATCTGATTCCTTTCACCAACTATTCTGTCACCGTTGTTGCTTGCTCTGGGGGTAACGGGTATCTAGGAGGATGCACGGAGAGCTTACCTACCCATGCCACCACCCACCCCACGCTACCTCAGGGCGTTGGCCCATTGTCAGCGATTCCACTCAGTGAATCGTGTGTTGGGATTTCTTGGCAACCACCCTCCAAGCCAAATGGACCTAACTTGAGGTAAAAGAAAGTGACTGTACTATTGGGTTTTGCTATGGTTTTATCTTTCCAAGAAGTTGGGAAAAAGGTTTTTACTTCTATAACAGAACTAATTCCTCACTGGATATTATTTCTATCTCATAACTTTCATGTATCACATTGTATATCTTGACTTATGAAGAACCAAAAAGTTCATCAAAGTACAAACATCACCATCATGTTGTGAATTAAAAATAAATAAAAAATAATCACTATTTTCTGAAGATTCTCGACATAATCCTCTGAATTTTCAAAATCTGTTTTAATTATACATTAGGCAAACCTGACATGTGTTCTTTATGATACATTTGCACAAACACGTCTCAAATTTCTAAAGCTAACATGCAATTTTTTTGTTATATTACTATTATCTGGAAACTTGTAAAGAATGTGGTCAGGAATATAGATAAAATGAAAGAAAAGAAAGTGTGGTGATTCAGAAATAGGTTTGTAACAACCTGAACTTGACACTTGGCCAAGAATATGGAGTGGAGAATATTATCACTGTTTATAAAGTATTGATGTTAGAAGTCTCAGGAAATCATTAACTTGAAAAGCTTTTGTGTATCTACTTTATGTGAAACTAGCAATAAAGACTTGGTAAATCTGACATAAAAGAAGTCTAAAATGTTATCATTCTTGTTGATAATAGTAAAACATGAAGGTAGCTGATTGTTTCAAAACAATTGAATATATGAAACTTGAATCAGAAAAAAGTTTATCTGAAAAAACTTTATAATTGTAAAGTTAACATGTTATTTTTAGTGAGTATGTACATGCATCACTCAAACACATACCACAAAACAACCTGAATTTTGGTAATAACATTAGTTGAGATAATCCCACTGTCCCTGCTTGTTTTTTGCTTTAGATATGAGCTTCTGAGACGTAAAATCCAGCAACCACTTGCATCAAATCCCCCAGAAGATTTAAATCTGTGGCACAATATTTATTCAGGAACTCAGTGGTTTTATGAAGATAAGGGTCTTAGCAGGTGAGATTACAAAAACTATAAAAACAAATGCTGGCATTTAGTTTGGGGCATGTGGAATAGTTCAAAGTATCTTAGTGTCTTCATTGTGTATGTTATCAGTTATGCAATAAAACATGTTTGGTTATTATCTGTGGCATTAATCATCGAACTGTAACAGCATGTTTAATGTTTGCCAACTTAACTACATGCTTAAAAATAAGCCTTTTGAAGTCAAACCTGTAGATGTTTGAGCCTTAACCTATTGCCTTTGTCACAGCTCTATCCAGATATGAAACTTAACAGAGGAATTAGGAAATAGCAAACATATACAAAAGTAGGAAAATTACTGGGCACTTATAAAACACTTGCTATTTCTGGGAAGTAATTGTTTATATGCCATTGATTCGATCTACCAAAAAAAACATGTAGTAAACAGGATAGGAGCTTGAAAAAAATTTGATCTAGAGTTCAAAGAAATTAAGAAATAGGCTGCATCATAAAAGAGTACTGCATGGGAGAGTTAGGAGATCTGGGATGTTCCCTCCTGTGCTGGAGAACTAGCTTTGTGACCTTGGGCAAATTACTTAACTTCTCTGGGCTTCTGTTTGGTTTCCATAGAATGAGGTGGATAGGATTAAGTAACTAATAAAACTTCACGAGTCTAAGCCATGTACTTGAATTTCTTTTTAAAATGATTTTTAGAGAGATTTTTGCTATAAGGTGCATGTGCTTGCCAGAAAGACAGAGAGACAGAAAGCGAGAAGTCACCCCCTGAGGAGGACGGCCATATCGCAATCACTTCTCCATTCTCCTCTTATGATTTTGGGTATGCATGCATACACACATGTCCAGTGTGTTGCAAGCTGCCAGGTCTGGGACTTGAACCACAGTCAGCCATGTGGGAGCCCAGCAACCTAAGCACTGTGCCATGTGCTGGTCCCCATAATTTAATTTCAAAAACATGAATATTATTTTACAAAAAACTTCATCATGTTTTTCAATAGCTTTTCTTTCTACCAGACTGACTATTTCTCCTTACCTATAAATGAGCAAGTATGTTCTGAACCCTCTCAAGTGGAACCCTGTTTACAACTCTGCCTTTGTCTCTCTACCTCCCTGAGGCTTCTGTGCTCCAGCCACGTTGGCATTATGTTCAGTACCTCCATTGTTGCAGCCATCACACACTCAGAGTCTCCCCATTGCTCCCTCCATCAAGTCCTGACCTAGAAGTTCCTTCCTCCAAGAGGGCTTTCCTGCCTGCTCTCTTCCTGCTCTGAATCAGCTACCCTTTAGTGTCTTTCTATGGCACATCCCCTAACGTATCACTATTATTGTTGTCATGTTCTGGCCTGGTGACTTGTCTGGATGTAACATCATGTCACCAGATCTGTTTAATCCAAGGCAGGGGCTCTGCCCTTATGACTTCCCCACCCACCATCCCTAGCAGTGTCTGGCACACAGGGGCAGCCAAGCATTCTTTAAATGAAAGAACATGTTAACTCCATCAAGAGTTGTTTATTTCATTTCTCTGTGCCTTGGGAATATTAATTTATTTGGGGCTGGGCGTGAGGGTGGGGTGGGGCAACAAAACTGATGAAAATTCCCCTGCCATCTTAAAGGGTTATGCTGGGGAACGACTATAGATACTTGAAGATTCTTTGGAGAGCAGCAGTATATACATTTAACTGAGCAAATCACATGAAATTATCACTATCATTGAATCAAAAATGATCAATTATTAGCAGATTCTTATTGATCAGCCTGAATTATGAGGGTCATTATACAATTCTCAACTATCTTCAATTCATTACTTAGTTAATTCAGCATCCCTATTGATTATCACTTCAGTTGAAGGAATGTGTTTATTCAGTCATTTGTTTTTGCTTATGGTGTGCCCAGGCACTGTGATCAGGAAGGAAAGAGGGGTACAGCATAGCCCTTTCCCTCAAAGAGCTCCTGTTCTAGTGGAAAAGCCCATCCCTAACTCCCCACCTCCAGGGAGGGTCACCTACATAGTCATTACTGTCATCACAGTTAACTACAGAGTCACCAATTCTGCCTAGCAAAAGCATTTAGAAATATAACTGCCTATGATCTGTGAACTCTAATTACATTAAATATAACAATTTCCTAAATTAATAGAACCTGATGATTTTAAATGACTAAATCTAAGATTCAGTCATGAGATGTTTGGCAGAAACATTAATTTTGTCTTTTCATAGAAGAAGAAAAAACTTACCAAAGAGTTACAACCATGGGGCTAGACTGTGGTGCAATAGAAAAATGCAACCCTCCACAAGGCAGATCGACACGAGAAGGTTCCAGTTTGGAGCTGAAGACCTTCTTGAATGTGCTGGGTGTATGCACACCCATGATCCAGGGCTGGCTGAAGCTGGGGTAGATCATGGCATGAATACTCCATCGTGGGCTGCTTGCTCACTTATAATCATGGCATGAATACTCCATCGTGGGCTGCTGTTTCTCTTTCTCTGTCTCGCTCACTTATGGAATAAATAAATAAACTTGGGGGGGGGAATATTGGTGATTAAGGCACTGGATTCCATATGACTGACTGTGCAGTTCAAGTCCCAGACCCAGTGGCTTTAAAAACACCCCAGATGTGTGTGCATGCATGCCCAAGATCCTGAAAAGAGGAGAGGAGAACAGATTGCAGTATGGCCACCTTCCTGGGGAGTGATTTCTCAATATCTCCCCCAACCCCCACCCCCGGCTCTCTCTGGTGAATGCACACATCCTATAGCAAACAAAAACAAAAACAAAACAACAACAAAAAAACTTAAAAGAATTAGAAACCAAAGCAAGAATCTTACTTTTAAATTTTTAGTGAGTCCTCTAAGGATTTTTTTAAAAATATTGACAAATAGTTATTGTGTTTATTTATGGGACGTAATGTGACATTTTGATCTTTTTATACATTATAGAAATATTGAGTCAAGGGACCAGCAGTTAGCGTAATGGCTATGTCGCTGGACTCCCACGTAGTCGATCGTGGTTCGAGTCCCGGACCCGGTGGCTTAAACTCACACCAGGCGTGTGTGCATGTGTGCCCAAGATCCGGAGAGGAGAATGAAGGAGAAGGGATTGTGGCATGGCCATCCCCCCTGGGGGGGGATTTCTTGCTTTCTGTCTCTCTGTCTCTCTCTGTCTGTCTGGAGAGCGCACGCACCCTATAGCAAAAACCTCTTCAAAAAAAAAAGAAATATTGAGTCAAGCCAAAACCTCTTCAAAAAAAAAAAAGAAATATTGAGTCAAGCCGGTTAAATATCTATTATCCCACCATTTTATCATGCGAGATATCCAAATGTAAGATTTAAGGAAAGAAATAAAGTTACATCCTTACAAATCAAACTGAAACATGATCTGACATAGACATACCCATGATGGCAGCTTAGAAGGGAATGCCGTGCTAAGGGGATTTTGATCACTCCCACCCCCCGCAATGCTAAATTTTAAGTTATCTTTTTTTGCTAAAATTATCAAAGATTTTTTTAAAATTGAGTAACTACAATCCCTTATAAACAGCTTGGGTGGAAAACAATATGCATTTCTTTGGATATTCAGAATAAATGGCATTAGCCTTCATACTGTGGGCATGTTTTTTTCTAGCCCTTTACCTTTGGTAGGGCAAACAAGTTAGGGGCCAGCTCACAAATCTGAGTGAAGAGTCGGGCTTGGTCCACAGGTGAGCACGATGTTTCTCCTGTTGAAAGAAGCTGACCTTGTTTGGTCAGATGCTGCCATTTGCCCACTTTGATGGCAGCCAAGGCTCACCATCCTTGGAGGTGGGGTGGAAGGTTCTTGAATAATTGTGGGGCAAAGCTGAGCCCTCAGGGCATGATGCCACACACCATGTTAGCGCTTCTTAATGGCCCTTCCTCTTGGCCTCTGTTTATCTAGCTGATTTGTTTGCCTGACTGTGTCTTAAGGGAATTTTCATTGAGTTCTATCTTAATTCCTCTAGGAGGGCTATGTAATTTCCTATTCTATCCAGATTCCACTATCCCCTATTTCCTTCTTAACTTACATCTTTATAAATAAAGGAAAAAATTGAGAATTTTCTTCCCATCTTGACTTGGTATCAACATAGCTACATTCAAAATCAGCTATTTTTTTTTTTAATGGGAGATTTTTGCTATAGTATGCATGTGCTCGCCAGAGAGATAGAGAGGGACAGAAAGTGAGAAATCACCCCCTGGGGGGATTACCATGCTATAGCCCCTTCTCCTCCATTCTTCTCTTGGGATCTTGGGCACGTTCTGGGCCCCACAACCCCCCCCCCTGGGTGTTTTTTTAAAGCCACTGAGTTCGGGACTCAAACCATGGTCAACTATGTGAGAGTCCAGCGAGGTAACCATTATACCATCTGCTGATCCTTCGAATCAGTTTTTGTTTTTCTTTTTCTTATTTATTTATTTATTTATTTATTTATTATTTATTCATTTAGGAGAGGTTTTTGCTATAGGGTGTGTGCACTCACCAGAAAGATAGAGAGAGACAGAGAGACAGAAAGCGAGAAATCACCCCCTGGGGGGGAGGTGGTCACGCCACAATCCCTTCTCCTCCATTCTCCTCTCAGGATCTTGGGCATGCACGCACACACACTCAGCGTGAGTTTAAGCCACCGGGTCTGGAACTTGAAGTGTGGTCAACTACATGGGAGTCCAGCAACATAGCTATTATGCCAACTTCTGGTCCCTAGAATCAGTTTTTAAATGATGCATCTGTTGATAGAAGAAAGTGAAGTTGGGGCCTGACAGTGGTGCAGTTGTTGGATGTGATGCTTTGAGAGGCAGTACTACCTGGGAAGGTTCTTGGTTCTGGTCCAGAGACCTCCTTGAATACACCAGGCACACACTTGCCTGTAACCCAGGGGTGGCTGAAGGCTTGGGATGAGTTGCAGCATCAACACCCTTTGGAGGTTCTCTCTCTGTCTCTCTCTCTTTCTCTCTCACACTCACAAACACACACACACACACACACACACACGCAGAAAGAAAGAAATAAACTTTTAAGAAGTAAAAATTAATGAGTCACCAAGAAAATCACAATGCATTTTTGCATAGAAAAAAATACATGACTTTTCCCAACAACCTAATAACTTAAGATTTACCATGCAGCTCTTTCTAAGTGTATTAGTAAGAGTAATATAAATTGAAATCAATTTCTTTGTTTAAATGGTCTATTTTGGTGAGATATGTGTTTCTAGTATGTAAAATAAATCCATTTAATCTAAAGATATCATCTTCAACTGAAATTCAGATCATTCTAGCCGCTTTTTTTTTTCTTAATCTACATGTACAAAGTGGAATATTGAGCCAATTATCTAGATAATTTAATTCAACCAAAAAATACTTTTGTTCCTGTGGTTGTCTTAGGTAAGGGATGATTTTCTCTGAAAGTCACAGCCCATTGCCTCATTATAGAACGCTGCCCTGCCTGTGTAGACATGAACTCCGTGTAGCTACAAGTTTATTTTACTTGTCAGTTTCTAACTTTTCTCCTTTCATAATTCTGTGCACAGTGGCCAGGTTATGGTTGTTGGGGGAACCATAACTTTGGGTTTCCTGACATTTTCATCACTTAGAAAATCTGGTGAACGTGCTGTTATTCTGGATGCTGCTGATGTGAATCAGCCAGGGCTTAACAAGAGGGCGGCGACCTCCTTTTTTTAAGCATCAATCTGTCCTTACAATGTTCAGCACCTACCATTGCCTTGGTTCGTAAGTGACCAGCTAAACCCGCTGAGAACTTAGTGCAGCGTGTTCTCCTTCTCATTCGGGATGTAAAGAAGGGAGAACAAAATGCAAGGGATGATAGAATTTCGCATTTATGTTTTAGGGAAAACAGTGACTTGTAGGAGTATGACTTTGTTGTCATTAATTTATAATAGGAGATAGGTTCTAACTCCTATTCCTTTCAGATTACTTATAAATTCCTCAGGGTATGCCTTTTGCGAGGAGGTTAGAGACCTCCATATGACTCTTCAAGACTCCACTAATGATATTATCTTTAAATGGGAGCATTCAAAATGAACACAGTTTCATCTGTAAAATAAGATTTAAATGCTTCAGTTCAATATAGCATAAAAGCTAACCTTAGGGCCAGCGAGTAGTATGGTGGTTAAAGCATCTCGATCCCACATGGCCGATGGCACTGTTCAAGTCCTGGGCACTGTGGCTTGAAAAATACACCAAGTGTGTATGTGTGTGTGTGTGTGTGTGTGTGTGTGTGTGTGTTTATGCCTAAAATTCTGAAAGGGGAATGGAGTAGAAGGAATTGCAGCATGGCTGGCCCCCTGGGGGATACTTTCTCATTCTCTCTTATTCTCTCTCTCTCTGTCTTTCTTTGGCGAGTTCACACGCCTTGTAGCAAAATTAAAACAACAAAACTACTAACTTTAAATCTTATTAATATAGTTTCTAATGTGTCTTTTTAAAATAAAAGCTGTAGCTTCTGTAAAAGATACTATTCATGAGAATAAAACTTCATTTCCCTCCTTTGTAACGAGATCAAATGTGCATAGATGACTTTTTCTGCTTTGCTAATATGGAAAGATGGGGCCTGTTCTATGACACATGTTTCTATCACAGAAATGTATTCAAGTTGTAGCTATTTTATACATTGTGTATGCAGGAGGATGAGCGGCAGGAAGACCCTCTCCCATGAATACCAAGTTGAGGTAGATCTAGTTAGTTTCTTCCTTAATATAAAAATATGAATGAAAGTTGGGTCTAGAAATAGAAGCCACCCTCTGTCAACCTTGGTGTGCTATCTCATAGCCTATGTGCTTAATTCAAAATAAGTTAACATTGTTTCTATTTCACATTCAAATTAAACTGGTAGAGTGACAGTACTTTTCTCCATTGTGACTTATTTTTCATTACTCTAAAATGTGTCTCATGCTATCTTTTTCTAAGTGTCATCTTATTAAATGTTACCTCATGAAAAGTGAATCTCTAACTCCGGAAAGATGCATTTTTTCATGAGATGTTTATTTCTTCTAGTGTTTTCTTTTTTAAAAAAAAAAAGAAAAGCTATTTCTGTTTCTTCCTCATGTTGCTATCATATCAGAACAAAGATGAAAATTATAGCAAAACTATTTTAGATGTGACATTCTGGCAGCCTAGATTTGATACCTACAGAAGCATAGCTGTAACTTTTATTCACAATCTAGAAAGTATATTATAAAAACGTTCAAGTGTAATCAACATTACTCTTTAATATCAGAAGCAAAACTCTCCAGTAGCACTTTTAGGATTAACAAATAAGAGGTGTTAAAAAAAAAAGTAGGTACCATCAGTAGAAAATTTTGACAACTGTAGATTAAAGTGATAGAAACGGTATTGCATTTTTGTTTGCTTATTTAATTATTCCCATAAAAGAAAGAGTATCCTATATGAGATTTCTCAAATCCTCACTGTGTGATGTTCTATTCAAGCATAATTTGGGTTATGAGATGAGGAGGAGTTAGTAGAAGTAGCAACTAAATAGCCTGCATTTTCAGAGGCATGATTTATATTGGTGACAGTATTGACACGTGAATTCTGTTAGAACATCAATAAAGTTGACACATTTTTAATCCTGATGAAAATAACCCAAGGCATTCAGCAGCTACACTGAAGAATTTTATTGGTTTCCCAAATACATCAGACCCTTTAAAGATACAAGCCTTTGCACGTTTTGCCCTGTATAGTGTCTTTTGCTGGACAAATGTCTCTACTGGACAAAATACCACTTGTTGTCAAAATCTAACACATATATTACCTCCTCTGTGAAGACTAACTTGACTAGTAAGATTACATTAGAAGTTCCACCTACTATGTTTCAGAGGGGGGAAAAAAAGAGTAAATCATTTAGATGTTCTCATGTGAAAAAAAAAAAAAGTATTTCTGTAAAAATATATAAGCACTCTGGCTCCAGGAGGACAGATATTATGTTTAGCATTTAGCATGTGACTTGTACTCAATAAATACTGTGAATGAATGAACAAATAAATGAATGAAGTAATACTATACCAAACACGAAAGAGCAATGTAATTTGTTTTCAAAGTATCTTTAAAAGATTCCCTTGTTCAGTTTCAGTCAGGGTCATTTCTCTTTTGATCAAGTAGATTTTTTGTGTCACTAACCTAGCAAATTACATCTGACCTGAGACTGAGACTGACTGCTTCAGTAACGATGAAACATCTGTTTATTCATTTATAAATGTATCTATTCAGCAAATAAACAGATTAAAACTGCATCAGTTAAGCAGAAGTTAATTTTTTTATTCTTTTAAGTAATACCAACTGAACTGTGAAATGAGTATTGTTTCATAAATAAGATTTTAATATATATTACCTTTTACAAGAAAAAATATCATAGACAGATCTACAGCAACAATACTTAGGATTTGCTGTCTGGGAAGAGCTGGTGGATGGTCCCCACAAAATTAATCTTTTAGGATTGAACAATTGTAATAGCCTGTTATTTTCAAATAGGCCTTCAAACTATTAGATTTGTTGGATATATTATAGGCTCAATATATGTATTCATTTATTTTGTAGATTCCAAATATTGTTTTCTCTAGGGCTCGACATGGTCTGTATTCAAGGCATGCCTAGGAACTAAAATTATTATTTAGGGAAGAAACTAATTGATGTAGGTGAGTTTTGCCATTTGATAAATGACTACGCTCATGAGAGGGAGACAGAGAGACAGAGACAGAGAGGAGAAGGAGACAGACCCCCAAGTGGGACATGGTCAAAATCACTTCTCCATTTCTCCATCCTGTCAGGATTCGGGGCATGTACACATAAGCACGTGACATGTTTTTCAAGCTGCCAGAGTCAGGATTCTAGTGCAGTTGGCCATGTGGGATCCGACTCCCTTAACCACTAGGACAGAGTGCCATCTTCCAAAATATTTTTATCCTTAATTAAATGGAATGTACCATTTACGATCAACAATCAATACCTAAGTCCATTTAAAAGACAAGCTATAGGGCTGGATAGAGTCGCAGCAGTAATGCCGTACTGTCAGGCAGACCCACCTGGGAATATTTCAGGTTCACATCTGGACCCCAAATATTCAAAGTGGGAACATGTCCAAGATCCAGGGCTTGTTGGGGCTGGGAGTGGATGACCACGTAAAGACCCTATTTGGAACGCCTGTCTTTCTCTCTTTATCACTTTCTTCTCTATTTTCGCCTGCTCAGGGAAGAAAGAGTAAAAGAAACTCTAAAAATATATATGTATGGGGCCAGCAGGTGGTATTTTGGGTTGGACTCCCACATGGCTGACTGCAGTTTCAATCCCAGTCTCAATGGCTTGAAACTCAAACTAGGCACATGAGTGTGCATGCCTGAAGTCCCAAGAGAACAGTGGAGGGGAAGTTATTGTGGCATTGCCATTCCTCCTTGGGGGATGGTTCCTCACTTTCCCTTTCTCTGGTGAGCACACGCTTCCTATGGCCAAAAAAAAAAAAAAAAAAAAAAGTATGTATACATTCAAACCAACTAATATGTTTTTTGATATGAAGTGGTGAAATATGAATCACCACATATATGTTGACAAGTTATAGGTATATATCCTTACTAAATAAATATTAGCTTTCAGGTACAATGAAAAAGTATATTATAGTACTTCCTTAAAGAGAATTCAAAACCTTATTTCATTAAAAACTTAGCAATGAAAGTTACAGAAAATGTGGAAGACGGATGGTGTCAAATGAAATGCCTATTGCTCTCAATTAAATCAAATAATGAATAGTGGGAATAATTTAATATTGGAAATGAGGAAATTAGATTCCCAACTGGCCCTTCTAACTAGCTGTGCAAACTTCGTCAAATCTACTTAATTTCTCAGGGTCTTAATTTTTTAATTTATAAAATGTAGCTTTTTATGTGAAACAAGTAGACTCTAAATTAATCTCTTGATCTATAATTTTAGTACCATCTGGAAAACAGAATCCCAATTGTGTATCTCAGTGGTCTGTGTCTTCTCTGCAGATATAGGGTCATATATTTCACCATACAGATACCTAAAGTCTATGAAATCTCATAATGTGTTAGAAGAACTAGGCCTGGGGCCAGCAGATGGTGCAGTAGTTATGTCGCTGGACTCTCACATGCTCAACCATGGTTCAAGTCCTGGACCTGGTGGCTTGAAACTCTTGCTGGTTGTGTGTGAAGGCATGCCCAAGACCCAGAGAGGAAAATGGAGGAGGTGGGATTACGATGTGGCCATGCCCCCCTGGTGTGTGTGTGGGGGCGGGTGATTTCTCACTTTCCTTCTTACTGTCTCTATCTCTGTCTCTGTCTCTTTCTGGTGAGCTCACGTGCCCTAAGGCAAAAACCTCTAAAAAAAAAAAGAACTTGGCCCTATAGAATTTATTTATGACTGACTGTTTTAGTACCACCTGGTCCTGTTAGAAAGGAGCCACAACCATGGTATCACTTTAAACCATAAAGATTATGCATTGTATAATAGCCTAGATAGATGGAAGGAAAATTCAAATATTGTATGAGAGATTAGGCATCCTGACTGTGGCTAGATTTCTCTTAAGTCATTTTATGAAGTAAAATATAAGTATGAGTATTTTACCCAGGGAGAGAGCTAATGAAGCCAAGGTTGCTGGTTCAATTCCCATGTGAGCTATTAGCTTCTTTTCAATCCACTGTCACAGACTTGCTACCCTCTTAACACTAACTCGCCATCCTTCATGTTTATACTAGTGGTCGCAAAGGAAGTTCAGACAGACCGTTTGGATGTCTAAGAAAAACACTATTCACTCTGCTAGAAAAATAAGTCGAAGGTCAAGCCCCAATGATATGACATCATCCAAGCATGGACCGGCTAGATGATTATTATGGTTGTTATTATTGCTGTTTTATTATCATCACAATTATGTCAATAGTATAGCATCATGGTTAAAATCACAGGCTCTCGAATCAGACTGTCTAGAGTTGAATTCCAACTCTCCTACTTACTAGTTCCATGATGTAGACTAATTATATAACTTTTTGAGTCTCATTCTCCTCATTTTCAAAACAGGTATTATTAAGAGCACCTTTTCGGGTTATCCTACAGAATGGATGGATTAAGGGGTCATTGGAAAAGTCATGATGCATTTTTGCTTAGAAAAATGGAAAAAAATACATCATGACTTTTCCAATGACCCAGTAACTGTAGAAAACACCCGAGACATACTAAGTAGTTGTTAATTTTTTTTTAGAGTATTTTTTTTTTTTTGCTATAGGGTACGTGCGCTCGCCAGACAGAGAGAGACAGAGAGATAGAAAGCGAGAAATCACCCCCCCCGGGGGGGGATGGCCATGCCACAATCCCTTCTCCTCCATTCTCCTTTCGGGATCTTGGATATTGCGCACGCATGCACACGCGCCCGGCGTGAGTTTTGAGCCACTGGGTCCGGGACGCGAACCGCGGTCGACTACATGGGAGTCCAGTGACATAGCCATTACGCTAACTGCTGGTCCCAGTAGTTGTTATTATTTTTAAGAGAGATTTTTGCCATGGGACATGTGTACTCGCTGGAGAGACAGACAGAAAGTGAGGAGTCAAAGCCCAGGGGGATGGCCATGCAGTAATCTTTTCTCCTCCGTTTTCCTCTCGAGATTTTGGGCACATATGCACAGATGCCTGGTGTGAGTTCTAAGCCATCGGGTCTGGTACTCAAACCATGGTCGACCATGTGGGAGTCCAGCTACATACCATTAAACCAACTACTGGTCCTAAGTAATTGTTAGTTTTATTTAATTGTCTTGGTCATGTGAACTAGTTAGTACTTGTTAAAACCATATGTATTAACTTCCTAGGGCCACTGTAACAAATTAACACCAACTAGGTGACTTACAGTAACAGACATTTCTTCTTTCACAAGTCAAAGGCTTGGTGTCCCAAATCAAATTGTCATCAGTGCCTGACTCTTTCAAGGCTCGAAGTTCCTTCCTCACCTCTCCTAACTTCCGGGGGGGCTCAGACATTCTTTGGTTGGTGGAAGGATAACTCCAATATCTGCCTCTGTCTTTATGGGGCACTGTCTCCCCATGTGTGTCTGTGTCTCTGTCAACGCTTCCCTCCATTTTCTCTTATAAAGACATCATTCGCTGGATTTCAAGCTCTCCCTAATCCAATATAAACTCATTTTAACTGGATTACACCTGCAAAGACCTTATTTCTAAATAAGGTCACATTCACAGGTACCACCAGTTAGAATCTGGAAATATCTTTTTGGGAGGAACACAGTAAAGCCACTACAGGGAACCAGCAGTTAGCGTAATGGCTGTGTCGCTGGACTCCCACGTAGTCGACCGTGGTTCGTGTCCCGGACCCGGTGGCTTAAAACTCACGCCGGGCGCGTGTGCGTGCGTGCCCAGGATCCCGAGAGGAGAATGGAGGAGAAGGGATTGCGGCGTGACCATCCCCCCTGGGGGATGATTTCTCGCTTTCTGTCTCTATGTCTCTCTCTGTCTGTCTGGCGAGCGCACGCGCCCTACAGTGAAAATCTCTCAAAAAAAAAAAAAACCCACTACAATATACAATATACAAAGCAAGAAAAAAAAAAGACAATAAACACTTGAGAAGAGATGCTATAGCAGAAATATGCAGAAGGTATGATAATAGCACTTCTTTAGAGGAAATAGCTAAATAGCCTCATGAAGTCATTAGTCCTTACCTATGTTAACAATAACAAAGTACACTTTCAAATGTGGGTGAGACAGGACTTTGGAAAAATCCCTTTGGGCTTAGAGAAATAGGCAAGGCAAGCTGCCCTACTCCCCTGGATAGTAGTAAAATGCTCTGAAAATTCTGACATAATGTGGGTCTCAGAGCACAGTCCTGGAAACACCTTCCTCCTGTTTGCACCGTGGCCAGCAGAGCTAGTGATATATTGAAACAAATACTGTGGGACCTGCAAGGAGGCATTGAGTATGAGGTATCCTTGGTAATCTAATAAACCCAAATTTGGTGATAATAATCTGAGATAGCTATTTGCCTCGAGTCCTGGCCCTCTGATGGTCATGTGTCACACAGAATATTTAAGCAAATGTCTTAGTGTAAGTTCTTATCCAGTCATGGCTGGACTGGGTCTCTAAATAGCATTTCCTACCCAGGCAGTTTAGAACCAAACAAAGAAAGCTTGATTGCCTTCCGTCTGAAAGAGTCCAAAAGGTGAAGAATTGGTGGCTTTACTCTATCATCGACTTAATATGTGACTTGGAAACACCCCTCATATCGTATCACTACGTCCAGTTTTCCCCTTCTGCAAATATTCAGTTTGCACAGTATTGACTCAGGTAAATATGTCGAGTCTATGGCAGAATACAGCTCACTGTAGCAAAACTCTCAGCGGGAGGATGTTGTACACTTTGGTCACAGTTACAATTTAATTTGGGGGTTTATCTGTCTGCCAATGAGATTATAGGAAGGGAGCATAGGTATAGGAAGAAAATAGTGATGAGGGATTCTGATATTTGAAAATGGATGAGTTTCCCAAAAGAAGAGCATAAAACTCTCTGGATCAAATTCAGATAGAAAGCTGGCAGCTTGCCAGATGTGTAATTGCATCTTGAATTGAGCTGTAATCCTCACCATTTCTGAAAACAAGAATAAGAAAACGATAAGCCACATTTGTTTTCAACAATGATATTTGCTTAGCATTCCTAATAAAATGGTTTTCCTGGCACTTCGGTTAAGGCTGGAGAGTTACAAAAATGATATGTTTTGTATAAGGGGGAAAAAGAAAATAATGTATTTTCTAGGAGGATGTGGGAAACAGTATTTTGGGGGTGGGATGGGGAGAGTGAGGAATCCTGTATTTTGTGAGAAACACAAAAACTAGATATTTAGTTTACTGTAAAATAGAAATGTATATGCTTTTTTTGACATAATGACCTTTCAGGTTTACAACCTATGAGTATAAGCTCTTCGTACACAATAGTGTGGGCTTTACACCAAGTCAAGAAACAACCGTGACGACACTGGCCGGCCTTCCAGAAAGAGGAGCCAACCTCACTACGAGTGTTCTGAACCACACAGCCATCGACGTAAGGTGGACTAAACCAAGTAAGTGAGCTTCTCATATCTTTATTTCCCCTTCATGCATTACTACCCAAATAAATTCAAAAAATGGTCACATAAAAACTAAAAATAAACAAACAACAACAACAAAAACTTAAGGTTCCCATGCCATTTTTCTCCTTATTCTTTTTTTTTTAAAGAGGATTTTGCCTTAGGGCACAGGCACTCACTGAAGAGAGAGAAAGAGAGACAGAGACAATGAGAAGGAAAGTGAGAAATCACCTCCTGGGGAGATAACCACACCACAATCCCTTCTCCTCCATTCTCTTCCTGGGATTTGGGGCATGCACACACATGCATCTGGTATGTTTTTCAAGCCACCAGATTGAGGACTTGAACAGCAGTTGGCTGTGTAGGAGTCTAGCAACATAATTGCCTCTCCACCCCATGCTATTTTTTTTGTAAGAGGCATATTCTCTTCTACTTACATCCTTCTTGGGTCTCTTCTTCCTTTTTTAAATTTTATTTTGCAAGAGAGTGCATATATTCAGTGGGGTTGAGAAAGACAGAGAGAAGGGGAGAGAGAGGATGAGAAAATAACCTCCCGTGGAGAGTGGTCACACTGCAGTCCTTTCTCCTCAACTTCTTCTTCCTTTCAAGATTTTGGGTGTACACACACACACACACACAGTGTGTTTCTCAAGCCACCAGGTCCAGGACTCAAACCCAGCAATTGGCCATGTAGGATCCAACCACCATAACTACCACACTGTGGGCTGATCCTCCTTTTCTTTCATTCATTCTTTTTAGATGATAAATGTAGTTTCTGTCACATCAACTAGTTGTGATGAAATTGTCCATATATTGATTTGATACAACATAATGTGTACCTTCCTACAAAGAACTCATCTTCATACCTCATGACTCATCACTCATTAGCAAGATCCATTTAACAGGATTGCAATAACGTGTTAAGTTTTTTCCTGTGAATCATCTTGGGTTGATTGTGAGCAGAATTCCAGTTTGGTTCAGTGAAGCAAGGCCTAAGCATCACCACTAGATTTGCATCAATGGCACAGAGTGTGTCCCTGCCCTCTTCAGAACACCTCTTTACTGGCTTTAGAACAACTCAGGATGGTTCTCTGTTCCTGTAACTTTAGGAACTGCCATATCTGAGATTCCAAAACTGTTTGGTCAGTAGGATAGCATTTAATATCGCTTCTGTTAACTTGTCATGATCTGTTATGACAACCAGGTAAAAAAGAACCCTAAATCTCCATGGAAATATGTATTGTAATCATCCCTACAAGCTGTAGGGACAATAAATTTATTTGTAATAATTGTAAATTTATGTGTTGTAATAAATTGCGCCTTGGCAAATAGTTCATTGAATCAAAGCTTCTTAGACTATGACCAAATATTAAGAAATAGCTGCTTTGAAATAGCCCAATTAGGCTAGTAAGTGGCCTGGTGATTAAGTCTGGATCTTACATGGTCAACTCCATGGTTTGAGTCCCAGTCATGGCAGTTTGAAAAATACCTCAAGCTCATGGCTGTGCATGCTCAGAATCCTGAGAGGAAAATGGGAGAGAAGAAATTGTGGCCTGGCCATCTATCCTGTGGGTAAATTTCTCACTTTCCTTTTGTCTGTATCTCAGTCTCTCTCTCTCTCCAGTAAGCATGTCTTATAACTAGAATCTCAGTAAATAAAAGAAGAAAGTAAAGAAGGAAAGGAGGGAGGGAGGGAGGGAAGAAGGAAATGGCCAAATTAAAATAGTTTGTCTTATGAAAGAAAACCACCAACTACGGTGATTATCTATTGTTAAATAAAAAGATACAAATTTACTGTTGGACAGTAGCAACCGGGTGATTTTGATGCAGCTTTGAGTCTTATTACAGCTTGAGACAAGAAATACTTTGTTAAAGATACCTGAGTGAATTTGCTCCATTGTTATATGAGAGTGGATGTACATTAAAACCAGCCTTAGGTGACATTCATTGTAATCTAAAATCACCACTGGTTTTGTTGATCTACGCTACCACTGAACAACTCATTTTCACAAAAAACTATCATTATGGTTTTCATAAGGTTGCAGGTTTTTAATGATCTGTGCCATGTGGATGGGAGTCTCTTAAAGCATTTTAATGAAAGAATGTAAGTTAATTGATGCTTCAAGTTACTCCCCTATCCAACACCTCTGAGAAGAATATAAAGCTTTTATCTAGAGATGTATTTTGATACATATTTCCACTTATCTCCCTGTTCCTCTCCGCCTCACCAACTGATTTTTCCTCGAAGCCTGTTCATAAAGGTAGGCTCTCTCTCTGCACCTGATGTTTGAATGCTTCTGTTAAGATCCGGCTGCTGAATTTTCACCAATATAGGTCCTTTATGTTATAATTGCATGCCCGAAGAAAGCGTGCTTATAAAAACTGACAACCCTAATAGATCTGAAGCAGCTCACTGAAGTTTCATTACCTTGGTAATCTGAACCTCTGACCTTCGGGATGTAGGTAATGTAATCTGCTGTTATTTCCATTCATACTTTAGAAATTTTTCAGATAACTATTTGTGAGCACAAAGGTTAACTCTCAGAAGAGGGTCAGCTCTGAGACAGCTTGTTGCATTATCATTTTCTTCTTTTGTGCAGCCTGCTACCGTAAGTAAATTATATAGTCATTCCTCTGTGAAAGGGCCACCTATTTTTGATGATTTTAATTTTAAATTGTTTTCTTGATTGGTAGGAAGAAATGGTACATAGTATAATATATACTAAAAGGCACAAACCTAGAGATTAAAAGTTCCTTGTAGTTGAAAATGATATGGATACATCTATAAATATTTACATATTCAAAGTTGCCTATTGCAAACCACAAAATGTATTTTAGAAAACATATTATTTCTTTACTATGACCTTAAAAATGTATATCTTATTTTGGTAGCAAAATGTTTCCAGTGATTTAAAAACTTTATTTATTTATTTATTTTTAGTTTTGCTACAGTGCATATGCTCTTGTCAGGGAAAGACAGAAAGAGAAATAAGTGACATATTACCCTCTGGGGGGATGGCCATGCTGCAATCCCTTATTCTCCATTTTTCTCTTGGCATTTTGAGCACACACCCACATTCACCCAGTGTGTTTTTCAAGCTACTGTGACCAGAACTTGAACCACAGAGTCAGCCATGTGAGAGCCAGTGCCTTAACTTCCATGCCACCTGCTGGCCCCTGGTAAATTTTCACCAATCACAGATTGACAGAGATAAGTTATTGAAATTTTAAAGCCTAGTTTTAAACATTAGCATCATGTATATAATGTAATGTGAGACATAGCTTCCCATCATTTCTTCATTTTTTAAAATTTGGTTGGACATTGCAAACTGGCAACACATAGGCCATATGTTCTTCCTCCATTCTTCATGTATTGTTTTGCCTACAGTATTTGAAAAATTAATATTTTGCCAACATTTAACTATCAGAAATGTTCATATAAAGATGTTGACTGGGGATTCAATTGAAAAGTCAAATGATTTAATAAAACTCTTCCTACATTTCTGGAAGGAAAATGTTAGCCCATACTGATTAGTGGCTGCCATTTTAGACATATCACACTTTCACTATCCGATCTTGCCCACATCTTCCTGGTCCTGATAGAGAAATTTATTGTATTTTACATAATAAATCAAAATACTGGTCTAAATGAAGTCCAATGAAGACAAATTATATTGGTGATTTTAAAAAGTGTCACATTTTTAGGAGCCAGTGGTGACATGGTGGTTAAGGTGGCTGTGGCCAATGGTGCAGTTTGAGTCCCAGACTCTGCAGCTTGAAAAACATGCCAGGCACATGTGCATGTGTGCCCAAAATTCTGAGAGGAGACTGAAAGAAAAGAGATTATGATGTGACCTTCCCCCCCCCGCCCCCAGAGGCTGATTTTTCACTTTCTTTCTCAATCTCTCTCTCTTTCTCTCTGGTGAGTGCATGCACCCTGTAGCAAAAAATAAATTAATTAATTAAAAATGACATTTTTATAAGAAGAGATAAAATTACTCATACTGTTTTAAGAAAACTCCAATGAGGTAGAAACTGGCACTTTAGTAACTTGTCTAAAACTACAGTTCAAGTAGCAGTTCCTAAACGCAAAGTCAGGGCTCAGGCATCGAATTTCCTGTTATTTCTCATACATTTCACCTTAATAGTTGTTAGCACTTTATCAGTAATGGTTTAATAAGATCCTTCTCACTTTGGCCACTCACTCTAGAATAAAAGGCAACATAAGGAAATGCCCACAGGAGGAGTGTAGTGGACAGGCCACACCCTTCTCTGAGGCCAGCTCAGAAATAAGGTCAGTGATGACCAGGAAAAGGCAAGAAAACACTGATGGCAGTGAGAGGAAAGTACTGAGAAAAAGGAAATGACAAATCCCAATGCTGTCCACTTCACAGTCTGTCAAGAGTTTACCTCAACCTTCTGATGTTCCTATTTTACATCATTCTTGTCTTACTCTATTCCTTTCTCTTCCATCTTTTCTTTTCTCCCTTCTTCCCTTCCTTCCACAAAACTTGACTTACCACTTTCTTGACCTTGTATCACTAGGAATACAAAAACTAATGACTGAGGAGTCCAGCATTATAATATCTCAGTGAACTTTCTAGAAAATTCATAAAGCATGACAGTCTCACCCTTAGGAGAATTTGTTTGAAACAAAAGAAAAAGCATCTTCCTCATCCATATCTTGTAATCAGAAAAAAACAGACTTTTTAACTAGAGGAATTTCTGACTTTGAAATTATTTAAGTGTCGGTTCACATAAATCTTTCTGAGTTGTAACTCTTCTCAAGGGCACCCACCATTGGCTTACCTTGTTCCCCTGCACTGTTTCAAAGCCAGTGGACTGCCGCTGCATTTTCCTCTGCCATCCCTCGCATTCACTTGTGCACCTCTTGTACTCTGGCTTTCTCTTCTTTCCTTGTGCTCTATCAATATGGTTATCCTGAAATCACAAATGATCGTCTAATGCCCAATCCAGTGCCCTGTTCTCGGTGCCATCCTTGTGTCTTTCCTGGTGGCAGTCAGCACGAGGAGCTCTTCCCCTCAGGCTCATGCCCCTCCACCTATCTCACTGATTACTTCTCCTCTTCCCCTAAATAAAGACTCTTTTCGGAGTTCTTTCCTGACTCTTCCTTTTATACTCTGATTCTCCTGTTGGTGATTCCACCTATCCTCACGGTTTCAAATTCTAACTAGAAAAACGACAAAACTATATAAAGCCATATGGAGAAATGAGTTTTCAAATGGGCTTTGGGATCAGGGAGTTTAAATTTGAATCCCAGTTCCAATATTTCCTAGCACTATGACCTAGAACAAAGCTACTTAACCTCATTAAGTCCCACTTTCCTAATCTGAAATATGGGGATAATAATAATAACTGCCCTAAAATGTTGTAATAAGGATTAAATGAAATAATATGTATTTAGCACTTAGTAAAAATTCTGTACTGCTGCTAAATGTGATTCTGTTTCTAAAATTATTTTACCGAAGATGAAAAAACCTTGGGAAACCATGTCTAATAAAATCTTGGGACATATATTTGCAAAATATTCAGAAAAAGCATTTCTTCCCTAAGTTGAATATGTATAAAGTATGTATTTCTTTGTTGGGTTAGCCCACGGCATGGTGGTTGAGCCAGCTGGATCCCTCATGGCCGACTACACATTAGAGTCCTGACAGGTTCTAAAACATGCTGGGTGCAAATGCATGTGTACTAAAATTTCCCCCTGGCAGGGCAGGGGATGATCTTTCTGTTTCCTTCCCTCTGGCAAATGCATGCACCCTCTAGCAAATTTTTAGAAAGTAATAATAGTAATATATATTACTTTGTAATTACCTGACTTGGCTGAAAGGTAGAAGCTAATAAATCTAGTCATCCTGGTGGAAGCTACTTCCTGTTACATGGTATCCGTTCTCCACCTTTCTCCTTCGAGTGGTGGCTTTGTCCCCTTATCTGGAGACTGTATTTACCCCTCTCCTGTGCAATTACTTGTGGCCATGTAAAATGCCAACAGAATATTTTTGTGTCAATACACTGTGAGAGGAAAATTGTGTCATTTGAAGTGTTAGGCACAAAACATTGGGTGTGTCCTTACCTATTCTGTCTTCACCATTCCCCTGCACTGGATTGTAGACATGGCCATGTTCTCAATTTCAACTGGGCAGGCCTGGGCAACACAGTAAGAGAGGAAAACCACCTAAGAGAAAGAAAATGCGCTCATGAGTGACTATTGGAGCACAATCTGTTGCCCTCGCTTTGCAGCTATTATATGAGATATAAATTAACATCAGTTTCCTTTAAGTCACTGCGTTTGGAAGATTCTTGGTTACAGCAGCTTATCTAACTCAGTGTCCTTTGCCCGTATCAGTTCACTTAAAGAACAGAATGTAGCTCTCCTGCTTTTATAGCCCAATGTAGAATAACGAATGATTAATACATTAGTATACTATCTCCTTCAAATACAACTTCCTCTGGCAGACTACTGATGAGAACGAGAATGCAATGAGACTATGGTGACTGGAGAGTTTCCAAAGGGTAGTTATGAATTATTTATTTTAGGGACCAGCAGGTGGAGTGGTGGATGAGGCACTAGACACTCCCACATGGCTGACCATGGGTCGAGTCCCAGACCTGGTGGCTTGCTTTCTCAATTTTCCTCTCTTTCTTTGTGTCTCTCTCTCTCTGGTCAAATAATAATAAATAAAATTAAATAAGAAATAATTCTTAAAGAAAGAAGTATTTAGTTTACTATTATTACCTTTTTTAAATTGACTATAGTGGCATATGTGTTCACCAGAGACACAGAGAGAGAGTGAGGGAGGAAAAGAGAAAAAAAGTGAGAAAGCAAGCTGCCAAGTCTGGGATTCAAACTGCGGTTTGCCATATAGGAGTCCAGCGCCTTAGCCACTGTGCCACCTGCTGGCCCCAGTTACTTGTTTTGACTGATGCACAAACTAAATAGAAGACACAAGACATCCTGCTCTGCAAACTAAGGCTGACTTGGATAATTGCCCCCAAGAAGAAATATTTCAGGTTCTTTCTGTGAGCACTGTTACCTCCAGGCAGCATAAAGAATTTCCTTAAGAAATAGTTCTTATGCTTTTATTTTTAGAGAGATTTTTGCTATAGGGCGTGCACATTTACTGGAGACACAGAGAGAGTTAGAGAAAGTGAGAAATCACCTCTCGGGGGATGGCCATGCCACAGTCCCTTCTCCTCCATTCTCCTCTTGGGATTTTGAGCACAAAGGACATGTCCTCAGAGTGAGTTTCATGCCAACAGGTCTGGGATTTGAAGTATTGTCAGCCATGTGGGAGTCCAGCACCTTAACCTTGACACCACCAGCTGGCCCCCAAGAAGCAGTTTTAATAAACTCAAATTTTCTGAGAAATACATTAGATGATGACACAAAGCTCTGTACAGTGGAACTTGGAAAATTAGTGTCTAATTTGGAGATTCCGTGAGCTCTAAGATCAACACTTCTATCATAAAATTACCTTAATAGGAACATTCCATATCTTTACATTTAAATGGTTACTTCTCAATGAGCCTATCAATGAGTGATGAGTGAAGAATTCAGTCCTAGACAAATGAATAGGAGACCTATTAAATGGAATGGTTTGGGGCCGGCATGATAGTGAAGGGCACTGGACGTCCACATGGCAGACCGCAGTTAGAGTCCTGGACCAGGTGGCTTTTGCTTTCTTACTTTCCCTCTCTCTCTCTTTTCTTTCTCATTATGTACCTCTGTGGTCAAAATGAAAGAAAGAAAGAAAGAAAGAAAGAAAGAAAGAAAGAAAGAAAGAAAGAAAGAAAGAAAGAAAG
>NW_006159982.1:2383741-2404414 GCF_000334495.1 Tupaia belangeri chinensis | reverse complement strand
GAGAGGGAGGGAGGGAGGGAGGGAGGGAAGGAGGGAGGGAAGGAGGGAAGGAAGAAAGAGCAAGGAAGGAAGGAAGGAGAGAGAATGGAGAAAGAAGAAAAGAAAGAAGGAAAGTTAAATAAAAATAATTCTTTTCTTTTAAAATAAAGGAATGGTTTATTGTGCTTGATCTAGACCAAGACAGAAAACATTTTTATTAAAGGCCGTTTTCATAAAGGTCTGCTTTAGAATTTGCAGACAATACAGTCACTGGTCACAGCTACTTAACTTGGCCATTGTGGCATGTAACATAGCAATAAATAATTCTTAACTAACTATTCTGTGTTCTAATAAAACTTTATTATGGACACTGATATTTGATTGTCATATTATTTTAACATGTCAAGAAACATTATTCTTTTTTTTTCCCAACCATTTGAAAATTTGGAAATTATTCTTAGCTCGGATATGTGGTATAAAAACAGGTGATGTGGGTAGCAGACCAGTAGATGGTGTAATGGTAATGTCCCTGGACTCCCACGTAGTCAATAGAGGTTTGAGTCCTGGACTTGGCAACTTACATTCACACTGGATGCATGTGCATACGTGCCCAAGATCCTGAGAGGAGAATGGAGGAGAAGGGATTGCGGTCTGGCCATCTCCCCTGGAGCGGGGACGGCGGTGATTTTCTGTCTCTCTGTCTCTCTCTGTCTCCTTGGCAAGTGTACCTGCCCTATAGCAAAAATCTCTCTTAAAAAAAAAAGAAACATGTGATGGGTCAGATTTGGCATATAGGGGAGATTTGGCTTATAAACCATACTTTGCTGATCCTTGATCTAGATGATAAAGAGCTAGAGGATATAGTTGACACTGATAATAATCTCTAAAAGCAATCTAAGAGCATATAAAGAATATACTCTAATTGCTGTTACAGGAAGACTTTCAACTAGCCCATCTGTTATGAATTGAATGTTTGCATCCTCCTCCAAATTTATAAGTCAAATCCCTGACTCTCTGCCTAGCAGTATTTGAAGGTGGATCTTCTAGGGAAGTAATTAAAGTTACATTAAGTCAGAAGAGTGAGCTTCTGAATCAACAGGACTAGTGTCCTTTTAAGAAGAGACACCAGAGAGCTACTTTTTCTTTGTCCATGCACAGAGGAAGGGCCACGTGAGGACCTAGCAAGAAGCCCTTATCTTCAAGCTAGAAAAAGTCTTCAGGGCCAGCTCCATGGTGCAGTAGTAACACACTGCTTGGTGGTTCAAATCCCCAACATAGCCTGAAGTACACCAGGTACATGGGTGAATGCCCAAGATCCAATGAACTAGAGGACTGGAGGAAGGAGATTGCTGTGTGACCAGACCCTGTGGAGGGTGCTCATCTCTCTGGGAGTGCTCATTATTCTCTCTGGCTTACTCTCACATGCATGCACATGCATTCTGTGATTAATTGGGGAGAAAAAAAATCCTCTCTTGAAAAAAAATTTGCCAGTGCCTTGATCATAGACTTCTACCTTCCAAACTATGAGAAATAAATTTCTATTATTTAAGTCACCCAGTCCATAGTATTTTATTTTGGCAATCTGAAAAGACATACACTTGCTAACAACTGTTTTAAATTTATTGAGAGTCCATTACACAGGAAAAGGGCATGTTTTCTATTTGAGAACTTGCTCTAGCTAAGTTCTTTGACTGATAATTGGAGATGGTCACCAAAAAGTGACATTTAATAGTGAAGAATGCATCCAGGGGTTACAACCTACTCCAACTCACTGAGGTTGACCTGATCTGCTAAAGTTAGTATAATATCTACTCAGGTAAACTTATGTGGTCTACAAAATCTAGTCTATCCACAGAAAGATTAGACTATCTGGGAAATATTTCCCATGATACCCATATTTAACATAATCTTAGAACAAATCCCCATTCCTTCCTAATGCTTCAAATATAAACTAATTTCCATGCCTTAACTTCCATTATATAACTCCAACTCAAACATTCACACTTTAATTTTTAAGTTCATCTAATGGCAAAAAATAATAATAATTCATTCCAATAATCACAAGTTCCAAAATCTTTATCCCACAATTCTTCCCATCATATTTAATAATATTCACTCAGAAACTTATCTTGTTTAGTGGAATTCACTCAGAAAACAAAAACAAACCTTTGAGATGTATCTATAAATTTCTTATCCTTTTTTTAAACCCTCATGGACTATTTAAGGATCTAGGCTCCTTCTATTTAGTGGATCCACCATCTCCTAGAATTCTGGAGTCCTAACAGGATGGGAAAACTTGAAACAATTATGGATGATGAATTGTTCCTTAACATCAAGCTGTGGTTTGGATAATGGATTGGCCACCCGGGATTCATCAAGTTTAGTCTCTCATGTAAGGGTTTTGGAGGGTGGTAGGACTGTTACATGGGCCTTATTGAGAGGACACCAGCCACTTGGCTGAGAGTATGGGAAGGACAAACAGAGGAAATGAGGAATCCTTTTTTTCTCTTTTTACATATGCCTATCTTTCTCTCTATTTCTGTTGGCCTTGTTCTGATGTAATGCCTGAAGCCAGTGTGATGCCAGCCACATACTCTTGGATTTTCATTCACCAGAATTGTGAGCCAAATAAACCTCTTTATTTATACATCACCCAGTCTCAGGTATTTCTGTATAGCAACATAATAGTGGACTAAGACACATCTCCGTCCAAATGTGTCACAAATAGCTCATGTGATCTAAACCAGAGGCAAGAGGCCCAGAAAATGCAGTGTATCTACATGAGAAGAATAGAAAACTATTGGTATTAGTGAGTTCTAGGGAACTTTGCCACAACTTTCCTATGCTGTAGTGTATTTTGAAGTATAAATTCCATTTATGCTACTAATGCTCTTAGTGATTAGTAATGTCCTTTTCTATTTTCCATTTTTTAAAAATATTCTATGTATAATAAAGAATTTAACTTGGACCAGTCTATAGCATGGTAGTTAAGGAGTCTGGATCCCACATGGCCTACTGCATGGTTCAAGTACCAGAGTCTGTGACTTGAAAAACATACCAGTCTCATGTGCATGTAAGCCTAAAATGCTGAGAGGAGAAATAGCAGAAGGATTGCAGTGTGATCATCCCCTGTGGGAGGTGCTTTCTCTCATTCCTCCATTCTCTGTCTCTCTTTGGTAAATAGATGTGCCCACAGGCAAATTAAAAAGTTAAGAAAGGATTAAAAATGCTGTTAATTTTTCTATCTTTTTCAACTACTATTTTCAGTAGTTTGGTTTGTAAATTATTTTTGTTGTTGTTATATAATTGTTTTACACAGCAGTTTTCTCTGAATGGCTTCAATATTTATTATAAATTTTTAAGCTTTCCCAATCTTGAGTTCTGGATCTTGATTCATCTTTCTGTCCTCTGGTTAATAAAATGGATAATTTTATCATTAAGGTTAAAAAATTAATTAGTTTGGGGAACCAGCAGTTAGCATAATGGCTATGTCGCTGGACTCCCACGTAGTCGACTGCAGTTCGCATCCCGGACCCGGTGGCTTAAAACTAATGCCCGGCGCATGTGCGTTCATGCCCAAGATCCCGAGAGGAGAATGGAGGAGAAGGGATTGCAGCATGACCATCCCCCCCGGGGGGTGATTTCTCGCTTTCTGTCTCTCTGTCTGTCTGGCAAGCACACGCACCCTATAGCAAAAACCTCTCCAAAAAAAAAAAAAAAATTATTGGTTTGCATGTTCTCTTAGTTTTTTGCCTACATCAGAAAGCATAAGAAAGTCTTTCTGCTGTCATTCCACATAAATAATTTGTTTATGAAATGCTTGGTTGGAAAATATTTTACCTTAAAACTTATTAAAATTGTTCCATTGTCCTCCAACATTTAATGTTCCAAATGAAAAGTCTAAGAACTTGTCTAATTTTTTCTTCTTGGTAGATATCTTTCATTTTTTTATATGTCTACATTTAGACAGATGAGAGAACTTCCGAAGGTTCATAGAAATTAAAATGCAAGTTTTTATCAGTGCAGAAAAAATTTAAATTCATGCATAGTTTTTTCATAATATGTATTTTTCACAAACTTTTTAAAGACCTCCTATATTATCATTATTCAGTACAAAGCTGTATTAGTCCATTCAATTTATAGATAATAACTTTCATTTGAGGTAAGATTTGATAGGGTACTTTTTAATCCATGGTTATTTATCTCATTTATTTTTCAAGTTAATTAGATCGTTTCCTCATTCTTCGCCATCAGTGTTTATAATTTACTTTCATAGGTTTCTTTTTTGGGGGAAGAGGTTTTTGCTATAGGGCACATGTGCTTGCCAGAAAGAGAGAGACAGAGCGATAGATAGCGAGAAATCACCCCCCACGGGGGATGGCCACACCGCAATCCCTTCTCCTTCATTCTCCTCTCAGGATCTTGGGCACATACGCACACGTGCCCAGCAGGAGTTTAAACTACTGGGGCTGGGACTCAAACAGCGGTCGACTCCATGGGAGTCCAGCAACATAGCCAATACGCTATCTGCTGGTCCCCCATAAGTTTCTTTATAGTCATTTTCCTCTTTATTATTTGATAGTGTGCATTTCTAACTCTGCCATTTCCTGCTTACAATGTAGATTTTAATTCTGTCATTCCTTTATGTTTTCTCGCTTTTCTTTTTTAAGGCAGATTTTCTTTATGTCTTCATGCCTGGCATTTTATTATTTCAGGCACCAATTTCATAAACGTTTCTGTTTCATAAAGGCTATCTTTTTTGTTATTTGAGGGTACACCATGTAAATGGTTATAAAACCTCTATCTCATTTTTAGAGAGCAATAGACACAATTTTTGCTTTTGAAGGTTCTAGGCTATGTGTTCCTTGTCTTATGCTAGAAGACTTATAACTTACTATTTTCTCTTTTAAAAAAGAGAAACATATTCAAATCTAGCTTCTCTCAATTGATGGGTGGGGTGAAATCTACTTGGCTTCTCATTCCAGCTGTTTCAGTTTTAATAATCTTTCTCTCAGAAGTAAGATCAAAGTCATCAGCCTTTAACTTTGTCCTGGTCTGTTGAACTGAAGATAATGTCCATAGTTTTTCAGACAGTTCACTGACTTAGGAAGAGCCCATTAAAGTGTGAAGACTTTATTTGGACAATGAAAAAACATACTCCTGTACATAAACAGCTCCCAGAATTTATTCTTCAAAGCATTGCTCATGAACTTGTTGAATACAAAAGAATAATGGGTTTCTACTTTCTTTCCCATGTTTTCAAACTGTAATATCTACATAAATAACAAAAACAAAAGTGTAACATCTACATAAACAACAAAAGAGAAGCATTGAAGCAGATGCTGGTCAGAGGCAGGACAGGGCAGAAATCTATGCTTCTTGTCCAGAGATACTACCTGTTTCTGGTCACAGGACCGTCTATATCATGCAGTGTAAGATATGAGCAACAAAACAGTCCTCATATTTTTCTGTCTTGCTTGGAAAAATAAGCTCTGTTTTATTTCAAAAGCATCAACCTGCACATGGCAAGGAATGTCCATTTAATGGAACTTCATTCAGATAGTGAAAGATGGTCTTTGCTCATCTTGAATTTGTGGTGCTCGTCCCAATATATTTAATGTATCTATGTAAGTATAGTATTTAGAATTTGATGGAAGAGATTATTAAGTACATTTAATAACCCAAGTAAAATGCATTTATATTTGTAAATAGAGTTTTAAAACACTTCATTAGTATTATGTCTTTAAAGCTTAATTTTATAAACTAAAATACATGAACTTCGAATCTGGTATACTTTTCAGTATATCACAGCTGCCACATTAATAAGTAATGATACTGTAAACCAGTAGAAAATGGTTCTAATGATGGAAAGAACTTTGACACTCAAAACACCCATGGCTTTGCTGTACTTGACTAATATTACCATTTAGGAAAATATTAAAGGGTATGATTAACCTGTTCCTGCCAATGAATAATACTCTAATTGTTTCATGTGTTTACATTTTGTGGCCTCAAAGAAAAGATACATTCCAACCTCCCAAATTCTATGAACAATTGCCAAAGGACTTCTAACATAAACTCTTACCATTATGCTGGCACACCACACATTTTTGGTTGTTGGGAAAATTCTGTTACCATGAATCAACAGCTCTCTGTTCTTGTCTGTCCTCCCTCCCATCATTCCCAGTCTCTGGTAGTGTGTCTATGTTTCTGCTTCTATGAGGTTGTTTTATCTTTAGTTACCACACCTTTTTAACCATTGCTAGATATAAAGTGAAAAAGAATTGCGTTCTTAGGATAAATTTAGTATTCGTGGCCCAGCTTCCGTCACACCAACAAGAACATACTGATCTATAGTGCTAGAAGCCACATGGCCAACTGTGGTTTCATATCCTGAGTTGTCTTGAAACACACCTGTGCCCAAGATCCTGACCATCTGGAGGACTATGGGAGAGGAACTGAGCTAGACCTTACAGGGGGTGGTTCTTTTTCTCTATTTCATTCTCTCACTGCCTTTTGTGCATAGGTACACATACTCACCAAAGTGTAAATTCAAAACAAAACCACAAAGCTTAGTATTTTATGAAAGATTCCTAAAACTTAATGCAAAAGATCCTTCAAAAAATCATAATGGTTCTCGGGACCAGCAGTTAGTGTAATGGCTATGTTGCTGGACTCCCATGTAGTCGACTGCGATTCGTGTCCTGGACCCGGTGGCTTAAGACTCACGCCGGGCATGTGTGCGTGCGTGCCCAAGATCCCAAGAGGAGAACGGAGGAGAAGGGATTGGGGTGTGGCCATCCCCCCTGGGGGGTGATTTCTTGCTTTCTGTCTCTCTGGCCAGCGCACGCGCCCTCTACCAAAAATCTTCAAAAAAAAAACAAAAACAAAAACAAAAAAAATCATAATGGTTCGCAAAGGCAGATTACTTCACATGGCCAAATACTGGGTTCTCATATATGCCCAAAATTTCACTTCAATAACCTTAAAGAGAAATGCTACCTTATCCTTCCAATCCGTGAACTCATGGTGCTGAACTGTATTCTGGTCCATGATTTGACATATAATTTTATGAGGCTTGTAAACCAATACTCCACCAACCCCCACACCACCAGCTTAACACAAATCAATGTAATAGTTCATACTTAAAGTCTTAGAAAATATTGGGTTGTCAAAAAAGTCATGATGTATGTTTTTATATGATTTTCTATGCAAAAATGCATCATGACTTTTCCATCAACCTAATAATAATAATGTAAGTATTCTACTTCCTACCTAAGAAAATATGACTGTTTTTATATAAATGACTCTTAAGAGAATCACTGTGGGCAGATAATGAAAAGGATAACTTAGGGCAAAAATTGAGAAATAGAGTGAAAGAGGAGAAAAAACTAGTGCACTGCTTTTTGAAAGAATAAAGAATTCTTTTAATGAAGAATTGATGAGTTATATTTGTGAGACAATTAGCAATTGATTTTAGTACCTTTTAAAAGCCTGTCTACACCATAGAAATACATCGAAATATGAAAAAAAGAGACTTGATTATAATTTAAATATCATCGTAGAATCCTACTGAGCCAATCCTTAAGAAAAACATGTTATATAGCCCTGCTACATCAGCAATGTATATAAAAGGATAGCTATTTAAACATTTTTCTAGATCCATTTAGCCAATTTTATTAGAAAGTTAAAAATGTCTCTAGGGTCTATGTCAGGAAATGCCCATATTTGTATTAGCAGAGACTTCTCTTAAGGATGTTACTTATGAATAGAAGTTTTTTTCATCTAATTGTATATACTTTTTACTCTTAATTTCTTTCCATAAGTATTATTTCAAAGCTTTGAAGATTAGTTTAAAAATATTAAGGAGCAAAATGAAAATACTTAAAGGAAATTTAAAAGTTTGAGACTATCAACTCTAATATGCCTATACTTGGTTCCTTGCAATTAATTATGGGTTTGGGAAAATTCAAAGTTTTTTTCATCTAATTGTATATACTTTTTACTCTTAATTTCTTTCCATAAGTATTATTTCAAAGCTTTGAAGATTAGTTTAAAAATATTAAGGAGCAAAATGAAAATACTTAAAGGAAATTTAAAAGTTTGAGACTATCAACTCTAATATGCCTATACTTGGTTCCTTGCAATTAATTATGGGTTTGGGAAAATTCAATTTGTTTATATATATATATATATATATATATATATATATCACCAGTAGTACCACCACAAAGACACTTTCATAAGCTTTTTTTTTAATCTTTTTAGTACAAGGTTTCCATAAGCCTCTTTTATTTATTTATTTTTTTTTTTTTTGTGGTCATTCTAGAAGTAGCTGATGATAGTTTATTCTTCTTTCCCCTGATACCCATTTAGATCAGGCACATTTACAATGTCTTGCATTTATTTTTAACAGCTTTTCAAGACTTACAGGGTGATGTTGACTACTATACACTATTTTGGAGTTCTGCTACCTCAAATGAATCTCTAAAAATTCTCGCAGATGTAAACTCTCATGTCATTGGCCACTTAAATCCAAACACAGAGTATCGGATTTTTATCTCTGTCTTCAACGGAGTCCACAGCATCAACAGTGCAGTACTGCACGCAACCACTTGTGATGGGGGTGAGTCCAGATTCAAGGGGATATTGGGCTTCAAAGAGGCGAATGAAATTGATTGATTCTTGCCTGGGTTGAGATCAGTCATCCCTCCATTATAAAATTTCCGGTGTCGGAGGGAAGGGAGTCAGGGCTAAAATGCTTAAGTGCTTGCTGTCGTCAAGTAGCAGATCAATAAGTGGTCCCGTTGAGACAGCAGCACGAGGCTCTAATAATGAGATATTAGCCCAGTTTGTTCCTGTTCTTTTCGGTGTATGCTTAGTTTGGAGCTGAGTTCGCATCAATAAATGGTGACATTTAGAAACATTTTTTTAAAGATTTTCTCTTAGGAGCAGTGTGCTTTTCAAAACAACAGCCAAAGCACAGTGAGAACCCTCCCTGAGTCACCAGAAATGGTAGGTGGAAGTTCAGCCACTGAGAAAAATTGCCTCTGACTCATTTCTAAGTCAGTTAGCAAGGGGGAGGAAGCAAGGGAAGCAAGTTGTGAATCTGAAATGTGTTTGGAATGGTCTTTGTCATCTTTTTGGCTTTATAAAGCCTCATTATAAACATTATAATATCATTACCTCCCAAGCAAGTGTTCCAGATCATTAGCAGAGCTCTTTAAGTGTGGAACCCATTTCCCTTCGTGGTGCCAAAGGTCAGCACCTTTTGTTTATAAAATAGGATGGATCACAAGGACAATTTTTCAACTAGTTAAGATGGGTTCTTAGGATAAAAATAGGTCTTTGCATAGTTATTTCTGACACGCTTGAATAATTGTGTAATTTAACGCTAAGCAAGATTTTTTTCTACTGTTAGATTTCATCATTACCTATGGTAATCAACATTCAAAATCATTTACATAATGACAATATTGCATTATTGCTTCATATTGCTTGAGTTACAAGCTAGTAACATCAAATGATTTTTCACGTTCCACCAGCCTCAATGTATTTCGGTTTTATTTTTTGCTGAAGAAGTGAATTTTCTTTTTTTCCTTCATCCCCCCCTTACCCAGGAGGTATGGAGTGGAGGGATGGAAAAGAGACAAATAATAGATATGTGTTAGTGGTGCAGATGGGTGAATAATTTATCATCATTTCCCACTGGCCACATAGTATTGAAGATTAGCACTGTGCTGGTGGTATAAAAGCATTTTACCACCAACTCTTATGGTTTCTAACTGAGAGTATAATAAGCCAATTTACAAGAGGACTACAGACTGTGATAACTTCATCAGAGAAAAGCAGATAAGCAAGGAATCCTTTGCTAAACCTAAATACTAATCTGCATTGAGTTTAACAAGTGCTTTTTCAGAGACAGCTGGAGTTTATTCAGTTTCTTCCTTTAATTCTAGAGCCTCAGGGCATGCTTCCTCCAGAGGTTGTCATCATCAACAGTACAGCTGTACGTGTCATCTGGACATCTCCTTCAAACCCAAATGGCGTTGTCACTGAGTATTCTATCTATGTAAATAATAAGCTCTACAAGACTGGAATGAATGTGCCTGGGTCATTTATTCTGAGGGACCTGTCTCCCTTCACTATCTATGACATTCAGGTTAGAGCATTGTTTTTTGATGGTTAAGCTTATGGATATGTTAAATAAAACATGCCAGGATATGTATCCAAGTGAATTCCTTCTGTCTTGGTTACAGATTATTTATTTGGTGGAGAATGAGAGAGAAAAGAGGGAAATTGATCAGAATTAAATCTGTTTGCTGTGGGCAAACACAGGCGTCTCTAGAGTAAAAACAATGATAATATGGAAAATGATGGTGATGAAATTCTCACTGGCAATATGAAGCTAATCACACATTCTAAATAAATCTTGCTGAGTAGTTTGTCTTTTTTCCTGGATCTTGTACTAATATTAAAATCTGAATCAGCCTATGGATATGGAAATTTTATTTCTATTTCCATTTCTGCTATTCACTAACTTAATAGTTTCGGGAAAGTTACATAACCCTACTTGGTATTAATTTTGTCTCTTGTAGGGACAATGGACTGAATGGTTTACAGTGTTCTATATACCTCTAGCATTATGTGATTCAAATGCAACAGGAAGGAATATGTAAATACAAATATGGTAGACAGAAAAATAGTGGGTTGTTGGGAAAGTCGTGATGCATTTTTGCATAGAAACACATAGAAAAATATGTCATGACTTTTCTGATGACCTAAAATTAAAAGATTTTATCTGAGGGTGCACTGAATATATCCAATCATCATTTAAAAAATGAGTAATGAACTTTACCTATGTGAAAGAAGGGACTACTTAAGCAAATAAAGAGCAATCAATAAGGAATTAGAAATCTTGGTAAATTGGGGCCAGCAGGTGGCGTGATGATTAAAGGCGCTGGACTCCCACATGGTCGACTGTGGTTCAAGTTCTGGACCTGGCGGCTTGCTTTCTCGCTTTCCCTCTCTTTCTCTCTCTGATCAGACTGGAAAATAATAATAGTAATAAAGTTAAGTAAAATAATTCTTTTAAAAAAAAGAAATCTTGGTAAGTTAGTAAGATGTAAAAGAAAAACAAGGCCAAATGTACACAACAGTAACAAAAACAGAGTATTTCAGAAGCTCAAAGTTTATCATGAAGGTTTCCAATTTGGTAAATTTTATATAAGCTAGCCTACTTCTAAAATTTGTAAGAGCTTCAGAAGATGTTGAGCACAGAAATTTTATTTGACCTCAGCCTCATTTCACTCATTTTTTCCCTTAGAAATGTTCTTTCGATTTCTTATCTCCTTCTCTTCCCCACATTTGGATGTGAAACATGCATTGTCACCTGGTACAATCAACAGCTTTCCCCACTCTGTTCCATAGACCTGGCTTCCTAAGAAAATTAGACTTAAAAACGAATTGTAAAAGAAGAAAAGTACATTGATTATTGTTTATTGCACACATGATTTTTATCAAATTACCTGAGTTACCTTGGTATGGGGTATGTGGAATGTTATAAACATTTATGATTCTTATAATGTGTACATGTATGCAGATAATCCATAGGTGAATTGATTCTGAGTTATCTCAATGTGCATCACACTGTTAGACATTTTCCAATATGTAGAAAGTTTATTGCCACTAATTCTATTATAGTGATATTTCATGTCATGTGCCTCTAAGTTATTTCAAGTTAGATTGGACATACTCAAAGTGGAAGGCATTGATAGTGTTTGAATATCCATTAAATAGTACCTCAAAAATCTATATGGCATAAATAAATAATACAACTCATATTGCAATATACGTACACACACAAACGTATACACATGTTTATTTTGAGTTGTTGAAAAAGTCATCATGCGTTTTTGCATAGGAAAAAGTAGGAGAAAAAAGTCATGGGACCAGCAGTTGGCATAATGGCTATGTCGCTGGACTGCCATGTAGTCGACCACGGTTCGAATCCCGGACCAAGTGGCTTAAACTCACGCCAGGTGCATGTGTGTGCATGCCCAAGATCCTGAGAGGAGAGTGGAGGAGAAGGGATTGCCATGTGACCATCCCCTCTGGGGGGTGATTTCTTGCTTTCTGTCTCTCTGTCTCTCTCTGTCTGTGATGAGCACATGCTATAGCAAAATCCTCTCCAAAAAAAGTCATGACTTTTCTGACAACCTCATATATGTGTGATATATATATATATACACACATGCACACACACACACACATATATATATATATGTGTGTGTGTGTGTGCGCGTGCGCGCGCACCTCAACTCCATCTAGGTTCAGAAGTCCTGTGAATAAAATGCATTTACTAAATACAATGAGAATAATATTTTCTTTCCTCAAATGCCAATATATTTTCTTTCCTCAAATGCCAATGGAAAAAATCTGAGACCTGCTTCATTTGAAAGCTCAGAATCAGTATTTAAGACTGATCAGTATATGGCTTCCCTCTTCCATTTATTTGTTCATTGCAGAAAGTAAAGTAGCACTGCAGAAAGTACAGTTACTCTATGGTTTATCGTCCAATTGAGAGTAGAATGATGTCACTTTGGGGATGTTTCACCGGCCATCTCTTGTATATTCATTCATCTTCCCTCCCTCTCATTGAATGTGTTCCTTTTGTGTTACTAATGCTTGATAAGACCTGTTTTAACTCTTTAATTATTTTACCCTCCTCAGTTTTTGTTCAGATTAGCTGGCAGAATTAAAGGAGTAAATACTGATTTACTTCTGTGATGAAGGTGAAAACGAAATTTAGCTGGAACAAATGACATTGAAAAGGTCAAAAGTTCAGCCATATTGGAAGGCCTTTCTAGGCCTCGTTTTTCTTTCATTAGACACTAGCATTTAGGCTATTTGTTGTAAAGTGTCAAGACTTCCAAAAGATACGATCATTACATACTTGGTTATGGATCTAGAGTGCAGTATTGAGTGACAACCCATTATGCTAGCACACTGTCACTTGGGCATCGTCCATTCCTTGGCTATGCTCTGAATAGATTAATATGTCCTTCTCTTTCTGAATGGTTTGAACCAGAGGCTAAATATCATCTTTCTAATCACTAAGTCAGTTGTCCTGAGCCCAATTCAGCACTCTGAGCTCATCCCACTGGAGTCAATTAACATAAAAAATTATTATCTATTAAACCCTGAGAGGCTAGCAAGAACTGGAAAAGATGCATATGAAATGAGTGTAGGTGGGACTCAGTCTGCTGTCTGTCTGCAGTTTGGAAATGGTTGGTTTTATTATTTTCTAAACTAATGTTTCCAGGTGGAAGTATGCACAAAGTATGCCTGTGTGAAAAGCAATGGAACCCAAATTACCACAGTGGAAGATACTCCAAGTGACATACCAGCACCCACAATCCATGACATCACTTCGAGGTACGACATATGACATATGACCTATCTATATTCCTAGGTATTTTTAAAGATCCTGAGAAAAGATAGTAAAAATTAGAGATATCTTCTTGGCAATGGCAATCTCATCTTGTAAGTTTCTATAAATACTTTTATAAGTCAAGTTTTCTATATTATTTCCTAGACGTTCATCTTCATTGAACACCTAGTTATATTAAATCTTTGGGGTCTCTAATTGCCCAGTCTTACTTTCCTTTTGTAATCTGTGAATGAACAAATACTTAAATACTCAAGTTTTCTTAATTAAATAGGCCCTTTAGTGAATCCTTTCATAAAACAAAATACAATTTTAATCAGAATAACAACTTTCTAACTTAATCTCTGAAAAAAATTTATTTACAAATATCATATTTCCCTCAAGATAGAAATATCTCGGGACCAGCAGTTAGCGTAATGGCTATGTCGCTGTACTCCCACGTAGTCGGATAGAAGCCCTTTATTTTTCTGTCTTTTAGTTGATGAGAAATAGCCTTAATTTGAAAGTAAGTTCCTTTACAAATTGTAACTAGCAATAATAAGAAAAAAATGGAACATTTTCAAAGACAAAGTGAAATGATAATTGTAGATTCCTCTATATCAACTTGTGGCTTAAGAAATAGATTTAAGTTCTCCCATTTCATATTTTACTATTGCCCAGGGCCATGAATCACCCTTCTCCTACATGTGCATGTGCACACACACACACACACACACACACACACATTATCTCTCTTTCTCTCTCTCTCTCTCACACACACACATAGAGACCAAAATAATCAGTGTCTCACTTCTGAAAGATTCCTCTATGACATATCTATATCCCTAGGTATTTTTTAAAATCAGTTCAAAAAATATCTGTACTGATTTGGTAATTTGTGATTAAAATAATTATAAAAATCCCAAGTAACTAGATTCTTAGCTGTTGATGGCAAAAATCATATCTCGCCTTAAGTATACCATCTAAGAAATGTGTGGTAGGCCTCGTTTTTCTTTCATTAGACACTAGCATTTAGGCTATTTGTTGTAAAGTGTCAAGACTTCCAAAAGATACGATCATTACATACTTGGTTATGGATCTAGAGTGCAGTATTGAGTGACAACCCAGTATGCTAGCACACTGTCACTTGGGCATCGTCCATTCCTTGGCTATGCTCTGAATAGATTAATATGTCCTTCTCTTTCTGAATGGTTTGAACCAGAGGCTAAATATCATCTTTCTAATCACTAAGTCAGTTGTCCTGAGCCCAATTCAGCACTCTGAGCTCATCCCACTGGAGTCAATTAACATAAAAAATTATTATCTATTAAACCCTGAGAGGCTAGCAAGAACTGGAAAAGATGCATATGAAATGAGTGTAGGTGGGACTCAGTCTGCTGTCTGTCTGCAGTTTGGAAATGGTTGGTTTTATTATTTTCTAAACTAATGTTTCCAGGTGGAAGTATGCACAAAGTATGCCTGTGTGAAAAGCAATGGAACCCAAATTACCACAGTGGAAGATACTCCAAGTGACATACCAGCACCCACAATCCATGACATCACTTCGAGGTACGACATATGACATATGACCTATCTATATTCCTAGGTATTTTTAAAGATCCTGAGAAAAGATAGTAAAAATTAGAGATATCTTCTTGGCAATGGCAATCTCATCTTGTAAGTTTCTATAAATACTTTTATAAGTCAAGTTTTCTATATTATTTCCTAGACGTTCATCTTCATTGAACACCTAGTTATATTAAATCTTTGGGGTCTCTAATTGCCCAGTCTTACTTTCCTTTTGTAATCTGTGAATGAACAAATACTTAAATACTCAAGTTTTCTTAATTAAATAGGCCCTTTAGTGAATCCTTTCATAAAACAAAATACAATTTTAATCAGAATAACAACTTTCTAACTTAATCTCTGAAAAAAATTTATTTACAAATATCATATTTCCCTCAAGATAGAAATATCTGTACAATAGGGACCAGCAGTTACCCTAATTGATCATATTCTTGATAGAAGCCCTTTATTTTTCTGTCTTTTAGTTGATGAGAAATAGCCTTAATTTGAAAGTAAGTTCCTTTACAAATTGTAACTAGCAATAATAAGAAAAAAATGGAACATTTTCAAAGACAAAGTGAAATGATAATTGTAGATTCCTCTATATCAACTTGTGGCTTAAGAAATAGATTTAAGTTCTCCCATTTCATATTTTACTATTGCCCAGGGCCATGAATCACCCTTCTCCTACATGTGCATGTGCACACACACACACACACATTATCTCTCTTTCTCTCTCTCTCTCTCACACACACACATAGAGACCAAAATAATCAGTGTCTCACTTCTGAAAGATTCCTCTATGACATATCTATATCCCTAGGTATTTTTTAAAATCAGTTCAAAAAATATCTGTACTGATTTGGTAATTTGTGATTAAAATAATTATAAAAATCCCAAGTAACTAGATTCTTAGCTGTTGATGGCAAAAATCATATCTCGCCTTAAGTATACCATCTAAGAAATGTGTGGTAGATACTGGTGTAATTTTTGATGTGCTAATTAGTTGATACTCAATAATCTCCTCAGCAGATTTTCCTTTCCTATCCATAGGATTGCCTATTATGCAGGGAGGAAATAGATTAAATGGGCACCAGAGACATTTATTTCATTTTTTTTTCAGCAAACACATGGAAGGCTACAGTAATATAGAAAGCAGAGGTGATACAAAAGAGTATAAGGCATGATTTAAATTTGCATAATTTAGGTCTACTGTGAAAGATAACCCCCTAAAAAAGTGTTTTTTGAAGAACAATGTGGAAAACACCACACTGGAGGTTTACAATGTTGAAGAAGAACATGGAGGGAGATATACCAACCCGACCCAAGATTATCCATCAAGGCACTGTGGTAATGTGACATTCAAGTTCAGAAAAATTCAAGGAAGAATTATAGTTAAGTGGGTAGATGTCACCAAGTCCTGTCAGTTGGTTGACAGAGGGGAATAATGACACAAAACAAGCTAATTTCCCTGCAGAGACCCTGAATAACTGAGCATCTAGAATTTTTAAGGATTGAGAAGAGTAAGAAGTTGGGGTAAGGTTCAAAGTTGAAATTGTGGGATTAACTGAAAGTCTGAAAAATAGCAATTGGAACTTACGGCCCCTTATGCCTACACTCTGTATCCAGATGTCTATTTTCTTTTTTTTTAAGAATTATTTTATTTAACTTTATGTATTTATTTATTTTAATCAACAATTCTCAGCTTGGCACCTTGATAGTACTAATTCCTTGTGACTATAAAGTTTTCATTTTACTTAGGTAAATATATAATATGGGTAAGTCATAAGAAACTGACATACTAATGTACAAAGTAGCTTTAACATCTTGCATATCTACTAGCATTGTACGAGAGTTCCTATGGCTCCACATTTTTGCTGGAACTTGATATTGTATAGGATCTTTTTTTTTTCTCTCTCTAAATAGCCAGTTGAATAGGTATTTAGGTTTAATTTGTGCTATTATAGATTTAATTTGTATGTCTCTGATGACTAATGATATTGGTTAATTCATATATTTATTTGGCATTTATTTATCTACTCTGGTGAAATACATCTTAAAATCCTTTGCAAATTTGTTAATTGGATTGAGTGTTTTCTTATTATTGCCTTCTGATAGTTTTAAAAATACATTTTATGCGTGATTTTTTATGTGATTTGCAAGCATTTTTCTTCAGTTTCTGACTTGTATTTTTTCAATTCTCTAAATCGTGTTCTTTGCAGACCAAATATTTTAAATTTTAATAATTTGATTTACTCTTTTATTTTATAGTTTGTACATTTGTTGTTTCTAAGAACTCCTTGCCTGCCTCAAAGTCAAAAGATTTTTTTTATCTTTTCTTCTAAAACTTTTATATGCTTACATTTTAAATTTATGCCTATGATTCACATTGAGTTAATTTTTGTATAAACTGACCATGAGTCAAATTTTATTTATTTTTGCACATGTGTGTCCAATTGTTCCAACAAAATTGTTGTAAAGAATAATCTTTATTTTTTTTTTGCTATTGAGTACATTTGGACCTTTGCCAAAAATCAATTTTTAACACATTATGTAGGTCATTTTTAGACTCTGTTTTCTGTGCAGCTGATCTATATATCCATTTACCAGTATCACACAATCTTGATTACTATAACTTTACAATAAGTTATGAAATTATGTAGTGTGAGTCCTACAATGTTGACCTTTATAAGGATCATTTGGAGACAATTTATTGATAACTACAAAACAAATTGTTCTGTGCTTTTTATTAATACTGCACTGAGTCTGTAGGTCAACTTGGAAAGAATTAATACCTTAACGATACCAAATGTTTCAGAGAAGCGTATTTGAGTCCTCTTTCATTCCTTTCATGAGTGTATGTATAGAATTCAGTATAAAGATACTGCACACATTTCAGTAGATTTATACCCAAATTTTTTGGAGGTAGGTCTATTATTAGTGTCTTTTAAGCAAATTCTTCTTATCATTTTTTCTAGTGTGTAGAAAGAATTGGTTTTAGTATACTGATTTTTGTATTCAAGAACTTTTCTAAACTCCTTGTTCATCTTGGGAACTTTTCTGTAAATTTTTTAGGTACACACAGATAAAATAAACTATCTGTTTACAATCTATATGCCTTTAATATATTTTTCCTGCCTTATTGCACAAGCTAGTTCTATATGGTGATAATAACACGTCCTTGACTTGTGCTCAGTCATTGAAAGGGAGATATGATTTTACCTATGAATTTTTTTTCAGAGATATCTTTTCTCAGATTAAAAAACTTACTTTTATTTCTAATTTGCTGTGAGTTTTTATTATAAATGGATATGGGGTTTTGTCAAATGCTTTTTCTACATTCTAAATTTGTGCTATGGTTAGTAATATTGATTAGTTTTCAAACAATTAACTAGCCTATAATCTCTGGACAAAGTCCACCTGATGGTGACATATCTTCTTTTTTATATACAGTTGGACGTAACTTGTTTTTATTGCTATTGAACTGTGTCTTCTTTTCTTTTAATGTTTTTGCTTGGTTTAGGTATCATGCTAATTCTACCCCTGGAAAGTTGGGAAGTGTTCCTTTATCTTCTATTTTGTGGACTATATGGTGAAAAAGTTATTTCTTTATGTTATTATTAAGTTATTCTCTATTTGCCAGAAATTTTCCTTTGTCAATTTCTTTAATAATATAAGGTGATTCAGGATATTTCTTCTCAAGTGAGTTTTATTATCTTTTGTGTGCAATAATTTGATCATCAATGCAGTATTAATCAAAAGCACAGAAGAATTTATTTTGTAGTTATCAATAACTTGTCTTCAAATTTTTCAAATTACAGCAGGCAAAAGTTGCTTGTAGTGTGTTTGTGGAGTTTAACATGATTTACCCTCTTTTATTTCTGATATTGATAATAAGTGTCTTCCCTTTTTCTTACTGTTTAGTTTTATTAAATTTGTACATCTTTCAAAGAAAGATATATTTTTCTATATTGCTTTGAAATTTGTCATTTGCTGATTTCTACTCTTTGATGCTTGCTTCCTTCTTCTAGTTTTATTCTTCTATCTCTAGTTTCTTAAGGAGGAGAACTTTTGTTATCAATTTGAGGACTTCATTTTTTTTAACCATATATATTTAAACACTAAGAATTTTTTTTAATCCTGCTTCAGGTGAATCTCACATGTATTGAGATGTTGCATATTATTAATTTAAACTCCTTTTTAATTCTCCTTGATACTTCCTTGACCCATAGATTATTTAGAAGGAAACTGTATAGTTTCGCAATATTTGGGGATTTTTCAAGTATGTGTGTGTGTATGTGTGTGTGCGTGTGTATTCCTAGTTTAATTCTCTTATGATCTGAGAACATAGTTTTATCATTTCAATTCTTTTACATTAGTTAACATTTCTTTCATGGCCAAGAAAAAGATCTATCTTGGTGAATGTTTTATGTGCACTTAAAGACAATATGTATCCTGGTGTTGTTAGATAAAGTGTTTTAGTAATATCACTTAGATCAAATTGAGAGATACTAATATTCAGGTCATCACATACTTGCTAATTTTCTCCCTGCTTGTTCTATCAATTATTGTTCTTACAATTAAGAGAAGTATTGAAATCTTTCAATGTAATTATTAATTTGTCTATTCCATCTTCAGACCTTAACTCTCTATTTTGTGTTTTATTGTATTGTCAGGCAAGTCCTGACTCAATTTTGCCTAGGAAAACACAAAAATAGGTCATAACTTTCCCAACAACCTAATATTATTAGGTGAATACACTTTAAGTTAGAATTGATATGTCTAAATAAATTCATTTTTAGTATTGTCTCATATCTCCTTTTTGTGATATTTTTCTTATGCTTTCGTCTATTTCAACTTATGTTAGTAGAGCAACTCCAGCTTCCTTTTATTAGTGTAATTTTGAATGAATTGGAGTCCTTTTTGGATAGTTTAAATATCAAGTTGTAGTGTCCTGAGTCCAGTTAAAAATTCTCTGAAGAAGAGTGAAGTTTTGTTTTATTTTATCAATAGACTACCTACCAGTTAGCATAAGATGGCAAATTCTTTGTTACCTTGTTAGTGGCTACAGTCAGTTTCAGAAGCTTTGCTTTGTTAATGTCTGTCCCATGCATATTCCTGTCAGTAGTGAATTTTTTATTTAGGTGGGAAATTATATAACAGTTCAGACCTCAGACTCCTTCCTCTACAACTCAGATATCCCACATACGTGAGGTTTCAATGCATGTGCATCTGGGAGGTGAGTCACATCTTATACTGATTCATATAGAGAATTAGGACATCTTACTGATTTCTCACTTCCAATTTCCCCACATTTAACAGCTCCCTGGACCTTCTTTCCTAGATCTTTGACTAAAATGTCAAGGTTGTTCTCAGAATTTTTGCTTCACAGGCCTCCTGACAGTTTTCATAATATTAGCTGTTCTTGGGCACAGAGGTGAAAGAAAAACATATCAAAGACCCCCCCCCCAACCCCCAGTGTTTGGATATAGAGGCCCATTTTCCTGGTTCCTCAGGACATAATTTCTTCTTCTTTCTTCTTTTTTCTTCATTCTTCCTTCTTCTTCTTCCTTCTTCCTCTTCTTCTTTCTTCCTTCTCCTCTTCCTCCTCCTCCTTCTTCTTCTTTGAATTTTAGATTCCTCTTTATTAACAGATGCCACAGTGGAATTCCTTAGCTAAACTCACCATCAGGGCAAGT
>NW_006159982.1:2308609-2383710 GCF_000334495.1 Tupaia belangeri chinensis | reverse complement strand
AGTTAATAGGGAAAAAGAAAAAAAAAAAAATAGGGAATTCCCCCATACAGTCAAGCATGTAGAGCTTTTTTGTCCTAGTTACTCTGGCCAGAAATATTGGCTTTCTCTAGTAGTTTGCTTGCCCAGTTCACAGGTCCATACTGGGGCTGTCCTTGGGTTAAAGATCAGAGGGCTGGTCCCTAATAGTTGAGGGAGCTGACTGAAGTTACAGTCCTGGCTGTGATGGCTTGGGAGATGCACTAGGTGCAGTGTGTTCCCATGCACACTCAGGGTCCCAACAGGATGGAGGAATGGAAAAGAAAGGATTGCTATTTGACCATGCCCCATTGGGGTTGCATTCTCTCTCTCTCTCTCTCTCTCTCTCTCTCTCTGTCTCTGTCTCTGTTTCTCTCTCTCTCTCAAGTACACTTGCCCTCTGACAACAACAACAACAAAAGATTAAAAAACTAAAAAAGTGGGAAGGTAAAGAGGGAGAGTGGAGGAATGGGAAAAAAAATGCATCCTATATTTGCTCTTTAAATTGTGGCTCCCCTCTTGACTGACTTGCTACATAAACTTGTCAGAGTTCTCAAATAGCTACTTTTAACTTGTGCCAACATTTTAGTTGTAATCAGTGGGAGAGAGAGGCTGTAATGGGCTTACTCTACACTGGCCAGCAGAAAAAGTCACCCTCCACCATATTTATTCTAGTGCCTATGGCACTTCCTACCCCCCCACCCCCACCCCAGGGGATCTAGTAAAACCTTGATAGAAATCATTCATATCCAAATATGGGCACGTAAAATCATTCCTTTCTTAAAATGATCCATCGTAGCAGAGTTATATTTTCCAAAGGCCAGACTCTAATGAGTAGGTATAGGCTGCCAAGTCATTCATCAAAATTACACCAACACCAAAGCAGTTAGCCCCCTGTGTGCATGTTATTGTTTGTGTAATTCCATTACACTCTGGCAATGCATACTTGAGAGTTATGTTCCTATTTTGGTTTGTAAAAATCTCTTTTATATTAGCAACATACAAGATTAAGTGTGAAATCTTTGCAGAACAATATTATGAGACTGGATTTACTTTTTTTCTTTAGGTTTTTGCCTTAGGGTGTGTACTCTCACCAAAGAGAGAGAGAGATCAAGAGAATGAGGGAAAGTGAAAAATCACCCTACTCCTCACCTGCCCTCTCGGAGAATGGCCACACTATTTTCTGTTCTCCTCCATTCTATTCTCAGGATTCTGGGTGCGTATGCACCCAGCATGATTTGCAGGCTGCCAAGTCCAGAACTTGAACCAGGTCAACTATGTGGGAGTCCCATTCCTTAACCACCACCCTACCTGCTGGCCTCCTGGATTTATTTTTTTAGCCTTTTTAGATTTTGGTTTTACTAAGACATATTTTTCTCATATTCTTTGTTTATTTTTGGTGAGTCTCTATAGTCATGATTAACTTTCATGTGTTTTAGTAACATACACAGATAGCATACCAACCTATTTGATTGTATGCATGGAATATATCAACTCCTATTTGCCTTTGGCCCTAACTTTTGCCTTGCCTTTGACCATGTCATCTATAGAACAAACCCCTATGCATGTTTTTTCCTATTGTATATAAACCAAAGACAACCTAGCACACAAATGGAGAAAGGTCAGAGGGACTCTTCTAGTTTTATTAGCTGCTTCCCTGGAAGCAGACTCTGTTTCTACATTGCATTTTCCATACTTGTCATATTATCATCAACTGCTTCTACATCCCAGAAGAATACTAACTACTGATCAATAGCCCAGACATGTCTGGCCATGGCCTACACGTGCCCTGGGTAGTTCATTTATTTGCCTTGGTGGATTTGCTAGAGTGGAATTTAATCAATAGCTAATTCATTAATTCTGGTCCTCGAGATTGTAGAGACTGTGCTGGATGAAGATAGCTGGCTAGCTCTGGCTTTGATTGAAATATGACAAACACTACAGCTGACAGCTTCACTGGCTACTGGGCTGCCTGTGAAGTTTATGTATTCATCCTCTATAAATGGAAAAGCTAAGAAAAGAACATAAACAAGGAAGATGTTTCATTACATTATTGCTAGTATTCCAAAATGCATGATTTCCAGGCATGAGACTCGAGGGAAAGCAGTAAAGAGCGCATATCGTGTCTTTATTGCCTGTAATTGGAACCATGGCAGTTTTCTCAGTTCTAAATCAGTTTGGGGTTGTATTATTGATGAGGAGTTTGAGGCATAATGTCTTTGTAGCACTCACAAATAATTATTTTAAAATTTGCCTCAAGATACTGAATGACATCAGTTATATTTTTACGCACCAACTTTTCAGAAATCCTTATGGTAACAGCATCAGCTATATGTTGCTAAGTGAAGGTTAAACCACTGTCATCCTTTATAAATACCCCTATGCTTTCAAATTACTTAGCTTGGGTTTGAGTGTGGCATAAAAGGTCAGTGTTTGTAGAAAAAGAGGGCTGTGTGTGTGTGTGTGTGTCTTTTAAGTTTACTTATTTATCCTATGAATAAGAAAGACAGAAATAGAGGCAGAGATACAATACCCCTGGCACAGTCTCGATGTTGTCATCTGCCCCCAGCCTCAGCCAGCCCATGTCATGGGTACAAGTACCTGGTATACTCAGGGAGGTTGCTGGCCATGAATCAACCACCTTCCTGTTGTGAGTCTGCCTCTTGGAGTGCCATGTTTTACTGCTGTGCCCCTGTTGCGCCTTATTTTCCTTTTTCTGTCTCATCAAATTTGAGGTGAAACTGAGGCTTCTTTCTTCACCTTAATGACATCAGATATTAGGAAGTCTTAGCTATTTTTACTTTCTCCCTGAATTTTTCAGTAACTGAAAGTTTGAATGAAAGTAATAAATACATAATTTTAAAAAATTTAAAGTGATATATTTGTTAACTTTAATGGTGAGAATGTTGGGAAGAACTGTGAAAAACTCCGAAAGAGAATTTGGACCGTATGTTATACAGATTCAATCAATGGTCTTAGGCTCACCCTGGCTTTTAAGAAATATTGTTTGGATGGCTACTGAATTTGAATGATCAAACTCATCTTTTAGGAAGACATAACTGAATGTTGAGCTTATTCTTGAGAGTCTGTTATAATCATTTCCATTTCCTCACCTTCTTCTCCTTCCCAAACTCCTTCTAACTTCTCTGTCTCTTGTAACTCTCACACCAACACCTTGGTCACTTAGCTGGCCTTTGAGTACCTTTCAAGCAAAATCGGTATTTTCTTCCTAACTCCTTTTGCCCTCTAGCCACCATTTTATCCCCAACACTCATTGGTTTCTTTTATTGATCCTGATTAAAAAAAATTAATTAAATTAAAATAAAACATGTATAATTCTAGGTGTCCTCAACAGAAAGAGTCCCTCGTGCCCTAATAACTCAAATATGCTTAAAGGTTTAATATACTGATATCTCAAAGATCTCTGGCTTGTTTTCTCCCTAAACTCTACTCCCGTATACCCAGTTATCTATTGGTTCTCTCCTGGGATCACTACTTACCACTTCCATAACCTTGAGCCTCAAAGTTAATCCTCAGGACCAGCAGATGGCATAATGGTTATGTCTCTGGACTCCCATGTAGTTGACCATGGCTCAAGTCCTGGACCTGGAGACTTAAAATTCATCCTGGGTACATATGCATATGTGGCCAAAATCCTGAGGGGTTAATGGAAGAGAAGGGATTATGGTGCAATCATCCCCCCGGAGGGTGATTTAAAAAAAAATAAAAAGTTAATCCTTATCTAACTCATCATTTTTTCCAACATGTATTTCTGCAAATGTGCCATCATTGTGCATATTGTCAAGTATGTATATCTCGAATTTTATTAATCTCCTGAGCTTACTAAACACTAATGTTAGTATATTTTTGAAGAATTTTCTCATATATATTTCTGTTTTTCATTTCTACCACACTCCCCTAGCCATGCTCCCACCATTTAAGTATATATAACCAGTTCATAAAACTGTCATAATATGAGATCCAAAAAGGAAAAAAGTTTTCCTTTTCATCTGCTTGTTGCCTTAAATATTCCTTTTCAGTTGGCCTTTCCTCTACTTGTGATTATCTCTTGGGAATATCTTATAATTTCAGATTATTTTTAATTTTAAGTCTCACTTTGATAATTAAGATTCGTGATCAAGTGTTAAAACGTCTGTTCTATCTCTAACAAAATATTAGGCTCACATTTAGTTCAAAGTGTCTGCTGTTTCAAAAGCTCTCTGAGCCCTGCTCTCTCCTCCTAGCTCCTTCCATCTTATTCCCTTTTACCCAATTGTGTTTTCTCCACATCTCACTATTATCCTTCACTGCTAGCACTGGGTAGCAGTCACAGCCCTCTCTGTGGCAGGTGTCCCTTTCTTAGATAATTGTATGTTTTCCTGAGAGATTCCTAACTCCACAGGGCCAAATTCCCTGACACGAATGTTTCTCTCTCTAACTGACCTCTTTCAGTGCCAACAGAGCAGAACACCCCAAAGATTCTTCCTACTAGACTCCCCTCATTCCAGAAGGCTGCTGTCCTGGACAATGTACCTTCAAGGTAGCTGAAGTCAAGGCTAGCAGGTGGCATGGTGGTTAAGGAACTGGACTCCCACATGGCTAATCATAGTTCATGTCCTGGATCTGATGGTTTGAAAATTATGCCAGGTGTGTGTGTGTGTGTGTGTGTGTGTGTGTGTGTGTGTGTGTGTATGTGTGTGTGTATGTGTGTGTGTGTGTGTCCCAAATCCCAGGAGGGTAACTAAGGAGAAGGGATTGTGGCATGGCCATCCTCCCAGGGGTGATTTCTCAGTTTCTCTCTCATAAGCTCTCTGTCTCTCCCTGATGAGCACACATGCCCTATGGGAGGGGGGACCTTAATAATACAACAACAAGATAGCTCAAGTCTAGTCATCTTGCAGGATATTCACTTGGTTCATAAAAAGCTCATTCATCTATGCCATGCTAAAAAATGGATATTGTAGCATTTCTAGTCTTAACCTATCGGTGTAGATCCCTCTGGCCATTACCTGGAACTGAACAGAATCTGGCTGTTCCCTCTAGAAGAGGAATAATTTTCGCTCTTAGATGGAGGAATTCATCATCTGTCATCCCCAGTTTGGAGCTAGAGTTGAAACTCCTACATAAGAGGAAACCCCAAATTCATCATTCTATTACACTTGAGTTACTGATACAACCCACTAAGTAACATTTGGTTTCTTTCTACCCCTTCTCATCCTCTCTAATCTGCCAGTTTATTTATTATAAAGGGGCTTTTTGCTCTGCTAGTGACAATACTCTACAATCATCCAATCTTAACTATCAAACCCTTTAATCCCTGGTTGAGGGACTCCATAAACTATCTTCTTGCATTCAGGTTGATCTTCCATGAATATGGGGCATTCATTCAGAAAGGTGTTGTGTTGCTCTCCTCTGTGTGTGCTAGGCTGGTTCCTGCCTCTTCCTCCTACTCAGGTGGGTCTTCCTGCCCAGAATTCTCTCCATCCTTATTCAGCAATTCAAGTTCACATTCACTTCTCCTGTGAAAACGTCATCATTCAGTCAAGACTACAATGATCTTTAGAAAAGTCATGAGGCATTTTTGCATGGAAAAATATAGAAAAAAGTCACAATTTTTCCAACAACCCAACAATATAGTAGTGGGAACCTGAGCTACACATTTAAACAGTTGATTTTAGGGAACCAGCAGTTAGCGTAATGGCTATGTCGCTGGATTCCCATGTAGTCGACCGCGGTTCTCGTCCTGGACTCGGTGGCTTAAAACTCACGCCGGGCATGTGTGTGTGCATGCCCAAGATCCTGAGAGGAGAATGGAGGAGAAGGGATTGCGGCATGACCATCCCCCCTGGGGGGTGATTCCTCGCTTTCTGTCTTCATGTCTCTCTCTGTCTGTCTGGCGAGCACACGCGCCCTATAATGAAAACCTCTCCAAAAAAAAAATAAAAAACAGTTGATTTTACATTGTTGTATAACATTTTACATGTTTCATGTATATGTATTTTTTCTTTTATTTATTTTATTTTTATATTTTTCCACATTTACTTTATATATCAAAATTTTTGCTCATAGTTCTTGACAGTTAATAAACAACTTTCAAAATTTCAAAATACTGAATTTTAATGATAATATTAAAATTTCTTATAATTTGGTATAATTTTGTTTGTGACTCTATAACAAAGATAGTATGGTTTTAAATATGTTTGAGAAAATATTTACATGTCAACTACTCAAATTGTTGAAAAGCAAATGCCGAGCACACAAGTCACACATAAACCTTCTCAATTCAGACCTGCCTACCAAGTATTCTATGATATACCATCTGCTAGCAAAGATTAGTCTCTTTTTCTTCCTTCAACATCTTTCTCAAGATAATCCTCTGGTGTAGTTGCTCTTTTGCAATCTCTACTGATTACAATTGCTGGGCTGGAAAAGTCCAGTTATTTTATTTTATAAATTCTTTCATATATCTTCTCTAATTCTCTCTGCCAGGCAGAACTATTTATGGTGCCAGGCCACCTTTCTAAGAGCTTCTATTGCCTTACTTGAGATCCACCTTAGTTCTATAGTTTCCTGATTAATTTTAAGATATGACATTTCAGTCAAAGCCCTGTCCAATAATGAGTATTTCCAATTTCTGATTCAATGCAACAAGCATTATTGAACTTATACAAATAACCCTTCTACCACAAAATCAGAATACTCCCAAATATTTTCCAATTTCAAAGGGGTCAAGAAGGAAGAAAAGTTTATGTTTTCATTTAAAGAAACAATAAGAAAAATATTTTAACAAATTGCTGAACCTACCAACAACTTAGAAGAAAGTAAAATGCTTAAATTGGGAAAACAAAGCATAGTTTTAAAAAACCAGTAATGTTTTACTCAAAAGTTATAAAATTCTATTTTACTAGTTCAGTCTTATGTTCAAACACTCTTCTGTTGAATATGTAGTGTTACTGTGTTCCAACCTTTCCATTTAAATCCTGGAAGGTAACAGTGAACATTATTATTGATATTTCTTGTCCCTAGCATACATTTGGTCATTTTCTTGGTTGCCTTTTATTCTCTTATTTCTTTATGTGTCTTTAGTGTCCCTAGTAGAGCACTTCTTTCAGAACTTCTTGAAGTGTGGGCCTGCTATTGGCAAATTCTTTCAGGTCTTATTTATCTGAGAATGTTTTTATCCTTTCTTTTCATATGAAAGATAATCTTGCTGGGTATAGTATTCTTGGTTGAAACTGTTTTTTTACTAACACTTTGAATATATTTTCCCATTCTTTTCTTGCTCCCATTGTTTCTCATGAGAGATCTGAGGTTAGCCTGAATGGATAACCTTTATAAGTAACCTGACGTTTCTCTCTTGCCAATTTTGGTATCTTGTCTTTGTCTGTAGATTTGGCCAGTCTGGCTATGATGTGCCTTAGAGAAGATCTTCTTGGGTTGATTCTATTAGAGGTCCTTTTTTTTTCTTGGATCTGGATGTTTGAATGCCTCTGTAGATTTGGAAAATTTTCTTCCAAGATTTCATGGAACAGATTATCAATACCCTTATTAGTTTCCTCACCTTCGGGGATACCAATTATCTGGATGTTTAGGTGCTTAATGCTGTCTAGTATTTCTCATTTTGGGGGATTATTTTCTCAGGTTTCTTTTGTTTGTTTGTTTGTTTTTAAATCAGAGTGTTTTTCTTCCACATCTGAGATTCAATTTTCTGCATGGACTAATCTGCTTTTAATACTTTCAAGGGAGGTTTTTTGGAGAGGTATTTTTTGCTATAGGGTGCATGCACTTGCCAGAAAGACAGAAAGAGACAGAGAAATAGAAAGCAAGAAATCATCCCCAGAGGGGATGGTCACACCGCAATCCCTTCTCCTCCATTCTCCTCTCAGGATCTTGGGCACGCATGCACACGCGCCTAGCGTGAGTTTAAGCCACCGGGTCCGAGACTCGAACTGCGGTCGACTACATGGGAGTTCAGCGACATAGCCATTACGTTAACTATTGGTCCCTCAAGGGAGGTTTTGATTTCCTGAATGGCAGTCTACATCTCTAATAGCTCCATTTGATTATTTTGTATGGTGTGTATTTCCTCTTTTAGATCATGGAAGGACTTCAACACCTCCTGGAACTCATTGCCTTTTTTCTCCTTCATCTTCTGGAGTTCATTATCTCTCAGCTCTTGCATCTCATTTAGTTTTGTCACTACAAATATTATTCTGTATTCTCTATCAGATATTTCCATGAGTTCTACTATACTATCTGTGGATGACAAGAGATTGTTCTTTTCCCTTAGGGGAGAGGTATTTTCTTGGTTTCTCATTATCCTTGTGCCTCTGCAGTGGTTTCTGGTCATTCTGTGACAATATCTCTCCTCTGTCTGAATATTTCAGGAGTCTAGAAGATGAAGTTTAGAGCATAGCTTCCCTGAACATGCCAGGACACACCTCAGCTTTTAAATGGCTTCTTGTCTAAATTGGGGAGTGTAGAAGATCCATGTATATTTGTGTGTGTGTGTGTGTGTGTGTGTGTGTGTGTGTGTGTGTATAATAACCTCTATTTTTTAAGGACATGGTTTTGGCCTTTTGATTTTTCACCTACTACAATTTATCCTAACCATCCAAGTAGGACAATTGAAAATGTAATGACTTAAATTGGGAGTAAAGAATTAATATTCTTTTCCTATTACAGTTACTTAGTCTTACACTAAAATTGTTCATATAATTTAGCCATAATCTGGAATACTATGGAAGAATTTAAAGTTACATACATGATTGAAAAAAAAAAGACTAAGTTGAACAGAAAAGCCAAATGCATGTAATATGACCAGGGGATATGGGGCTAATTAATCTACAGTGGTTTAGGTTGACATCTTAGGGTACATGTGGACTTTTTCCTGTGGCCCAAAGAACATATTGACAAAATGGTGATAAAATATTAGAATAAAATGTTAGAATACAGGGTCGGCTTGTGGCATGGTGGTTAGGGGAACTAGACTTCTACATGGCTGACCACAGTTCAAGTCCCAGATATGGTGACTTGCTCTGTGTGTGTGGGGTGGGGGATGGGGGGAGGGAATGGGGGTGTATGTGTCTTGCCTGGCCCAAAGAACATATTGACAAAATGGTGATAAAATATTAGAATAAAATGTTAGAATACAGGGTCGGCTTGTGGCATGGTGGTTAGGGGAACTAGACTTCTACATGGCTGACCACAGTTCAAGTCCCAGATATGGTGACTTGCTCTGTGTGTGTGGGGTGGGGGATGGGGGGAGGGAATGGGTGTGTATGTGTCTTGCTCTGGTCAAATTGAAAATAACTATACTGATAAATAAAATGAAGAAAATAATTATTTAAAATGTTAGAATGCTAGTGTGAACCTTAACTCATTATAAAAATTCTGTTTTATCTGTATCATTTTAGCATTTCCCTGTATAAAGTTAAATGATAAGAAATTACTTTCATCTACGTCTTTTTGCTTTAATGATATTTAGTACTTTTGACGAGACAGCTAGAACTGAGGACCTCTGTGTTGGTACCACAACAGCATGTACTAGTAAAGAAGCAGAATAGTTTCTATTAATAGCAATATGAGAGAATTAAGAAGACAAACTCCAACTAAAGTGTCTGACCACTCAATGAATTCATGTACCAAAATATCTATAGACTTAATAGCTTTTATCAGAAGTTTTTTGCAGTTACTTAAAGGTTAGTCTCTAGTTCTCTGAGAGTTAAATATACTCTAATAGTCATTTCATAGACAAATCTCCAAAATGATCCATTTGAAGTTTCCAACAATTTATATTCATGTATTATTGTGCAACTTTTATTGATCTATATAGTAAAAGTTTATACATACATACAAATCTGTTTTTCCTAGTATTTAACACTCATTCCTAGAGTTTAAGAATATTTCTTCTATTTTACTCTTAAATATCAAAGCAAAGACAGCATTAGTTTTATTAATAATGGTGTATATTTCTGAGAGATGTCTTTCATTTCTGAATCAGCAGTCATTGGTTCTAATAAGAAATGTACAAGTGTTAAATCTACTACTCTTTTACCATTTATTTTGGAGAACTAACTCACATCCTCAAAAGCAAAACTCTTTGATGCATTTCTGAACATAATTCACTTAATAGTTATATTGCAGGGACTAGCAGATGGCATAATGGTTATGTCATTGGACTCCCACGTAGTTGACCATGGTTCTAGTCCCAGACACAGTGACTTGCAACTTACATCAGGCATGTGTATTGGCATGCCCAAGATCCCAGAAAGAGGGGAGAAGGGATTGCGACATGGATATCTCCCTGGAGAGTGATTTTTTGCTTTCTGTCTCTCTGTTTCTCTCTGTCTCTCTGGCAAGCACATGCACCCTATAGCAAAAATCTCTCTTTAAAAGAAAAATAGTTATTTTGCATAAGAAAGAGAAAACAAAATAGCATGGTGTTCTACATGATGTTTTATAAACTTCACTAGTTCATCAACTTTTGTGACTAAATCAGACCCTTGAATGTTACTTATATGTACTCTTCTCTGTAGTTGGTTATGCAATGAATAAAGAAGAGATATTTGCAGAATATGAGATTAATTTTAAAAATTGTTTAAAGACTTTAGAATAACGGTGACTCTACAAGTCACCCTTGAAACTGTTCTCTCATTAGCCACACAGCCTAGTGATTAAGGGGACCAGATACCACATAGTTGACCATAGTTCAAACCCTCATCCTAGCAGCCTGAAAGCTATGCTGGGTACATGTCCATGTATGTCCCAAATCCCAGCAAGATGAGAAATGGAAGAGAAGGGATTTATGTATGACTCTACCCCATTTGGAAATACTTTCTCTCTCTCCTTCTGTCTTTCTGGTAAGTGTATGTTCTTTCTGGTAACTTAAAGAAAGAAGGAAGGGGGACCAGCACTTAGCGTAATGGCTATGTTGCTGGACTCCCTTGTAGTCAACTGCGGTTCGCGTCCCAGACCCGGTAGCTTAAAACTCACACCGGGCGTGTGTGCGTGTGTGCCCAAGATTCCAAGAGGAGAATGGAGGAGAAGGGATTGCAGCATGGTCATCTGCCCTGGAGCATGATTTCTCACTTTCTGTCTCTCTATCTCTCTCTGTCTGTCTGGCGAGCGCACGCGCCCTATAGCAATAACCTCTAAAAGAAAAAAGAAAGAAAGAAGGAAGGAAAGGAGGAAGGAAAGAGAGAGAGAGAAAAGGAAAGGAAAGGAAAGGAAAGGAAAGGAAAGGAAAGGAAAGGAAAGGAAAGGAAAGGAAAGGAAAGGAAAGGAAAGGAAAGGAAAGAAAAGAAAAGAAAAGAAAAGAAAAGAAAAGAAAAGAAAAGAAAAGAAGAAAAGAAAAGGAAAAGGACGAAAAGGAAAGGAAAGAAAAGAGAAAAGAAACTATTCCCTCATAGATAATATTAATTTCCTATCTACAGAGTTTATTACTGAAAATGTTATGTTTAAATCCACAAGGAAATGGGATAATTTTCTTTTTTATAGCAATCTGTTAGAATGTTGAGGTTTTTCTTGACTGCTGCTTTTTAATGTAAATGTTTGAGCTTCATTGAATTTCTAAATGTGATATCACTTAGAATTCTGATAGACTTCAGTAATCTGGCCTGTAAGATATATTTCATTTTAAAATAAAATGTATATATTTATAGATTCTATATTTAAAATATTATTTTATATAATGACTAAAAGTCATTATTCAAGTTAATGTAAGAGTTACACATAAGACTTTTGAGAAATAGACAGATGGCTCATGGGTGCTTATTTTCTTCTAAAATACCTATTGACATGTTTTATATGTAAAAGATACCCTAAAACTACTTGTGATTGGTTAATTGTTACGTTTGAAAATGCTAGGATTACAAAAGGCAAATTGATGTTGAATGTCAGAGTTCTATCCTTTTCTTTAAAAAATTGGATAAAAATAATTATTTTTACATTTATCTAGTGTTTTGCAGAGAAAGCTTTCTAAGCCGTGCCTCACTGCAAGAATATGTCATACCATGTTTCTGGGGCTTTATTAAAAGCTCTCCGTCTATAATGCTTAATAAGAAAATAGTAAAGGTAGTACCGATGTGTGATCTAGGCAATATCTTTCTGGCAAGTAGACCTAAGTGCAGAATTAAAGTTCTATGACATTAACCTGAGAGTAAATCATTTTATTCAGGGTTGTCACCTCTGTGCGCAACTTTATGTTATGATCTGATTTGCTATAGCATATAAAATATTAATGGATAATTGAAAATGCAGTAAAGTTTTGGTCAGCAGTTAACACCCTTTCTGTATACTAATCCCACCCCTACCTCCCAACATGATGTTGTAGACATATTTGTTATGCGAATGTCCAGTTTCTGTATTTCTGACTGTAAAACATATCTGACCATACTAGCTAAAGAGTTATTGGAGAAATGTTGGGGCAGGATGGTGGTGCCACTTTAAAATACATGTTCTGCACATGTAAGGGCACCAGGTTTGTGTCTGGACATCTCCGGGAGTATGCTAGGCATGCATGAGCCCTTGGTCTGGCGTTGACTGAGGGGAGGGGTGGATTACAGTGCCAAGACCTCATTGGGGGTGCTGTCTTTCTTGGAAGAAACAAACTTAAAACAAGCTACTGCAGAAAGAAATCTATTTAGGCACATCAAAGATAAGCTACACTAAAGTATGTTTGAAGGAAGTTAGTAATACTAAAAATTTTATCAAGTTGAGCATTTATTTTGACTACAATAACAAAACATTCAAAGACAGAGACTTGAATAGAAATTGGGTCATGGGAGAAGTCACGGTGTATTTTTCTATGCAAAAATGCGTCATGACTTTTCCGAAGACCCAGTAATTCTAGAGTGGTTATTGGCATTTGATCAGCAATACCAAATACCATGGCAGAAATTCTAAGGTTTTTCTCAAACGACTGCAAGATGATTATTGAAACGCAGACATCCGATTTTATCAGAAAAGAAGAGAAAAGGAGACAGTTGCATTAAGAAAGCTCAGATTCCCTATGAATCTTCATAGGCATCTCACGGCAGGCCTCCTATTATTCCTTTCTGAGCAGTCCTGGGTCATGTCGCTGGTTCTAGCTGAGATAAGGCAAAGGAGAAGATGATCACAAATAGGGATTAAGTTTGTCACATACCCTAATTTTCACCTTGTTTATAAAGCTGTGTTTTTTATGTCTTATTTTTCTTATCAAACTAAATGTTCTAAGCTGGCTCCATGGCACTGTGTTATAAAGTGCTGCTTAAGACAAGTCAGATGCCACCGTGGTTCATATCGCCAGCCTGTCCTCCTGAAACACACAAAGTTCCCAGGACGTTATAGGCTGGAGGAGTGGAGGAAGGGATTGTGTTATGACCAGACCCTGTGCAGGATACTCCTCTTTCTGTGTCTCTTATTCTCATTTCCTCTCTCTCTCTCTCTCTCTCTCTCTCTCTCATACACACTACACCATGAACAAATAAAAAAATGTAAAAAAAAAAAATGTTCTGTTGATTTTCCTGATAAACTACAAATAATGATGTATTTTTTTTCTTGTTTCTGAAACTGAAATTAAGAGACCAGGGAACTCATGTCATTGTTATTCTCCCACTTGATTAACATAAAACTAAAATAATTTTTATTTATTCTCAAAACTTATTATATGGTAGTCACATATATGACTGTGTGTATATGCATGTGTGTGTGTATATGTGTGTATTTGTGTGCATACATATGTATTTGTGTGTGTATTATATATATATATATAGTGTATGTATATGGCTATTAGTTTTTAATCAAGAAGTTGTTAATGAAATAGAGCTTTTGGCTAATATGGAAGATGAATTGAATAGTAGGTGAAGAGGATAGCAGCAATGTTAAATGTTGTCTTTTCAGAAGTATTGATTTTCCTATCTGTTGCAGATCTCTTCGGATTGATTGGTCGTCTCCAGGGAAGCCAAATGGAATCATTCTTGGGTACGATCTCTTACGGAAGACATGGTATGCATGCCCTAAAACCCAGAAGCTAATGGAGGGCCATGATAATGAGCTCTGCAAGGCAGTGAAGTGTCAAAAACCTGAAAATATCTGTGGACACACTTGCTATTCTCCTGAAGCTAAGGTAAATCTTTTCAAAAGAGTCAGTGAAATGTGTTTTTCTCACTAAACCTTCCATGTAAAATCACTTGTTTCTTACACCATAGGGTATCATGGTCGGTATTTCCGCTCCTCTCTCAACAAGACCCCATGGAGAAGAAAGGGTGCCTATAAAAATCTATCATTCTTCTGAGCACTTTAGCCTTCCCATTTTTCATTATCTTCACAGGAAATAAGAATTTATTAGAATGATAAGGAACCTCCCAAATTTGTATTTTATGGAATGACTTGAAAGTTTTTCTTCACAACAAATTCATTCAACCACAAGTGGGTGTCTGTTTACATGACCCTGATGAGTAGCTGTGAGCAAGACTTCTCATGGTTTGTCAGAAATATTTTAGAATTATGGTCATTTACAGATTAATGTTCTTATTAGTTGCTGTTTAGGAATCAGATCAATAATACAGCCCGACAGAAGAGTTTGTAAATGGCTTTTATTGACAAACAACATAGAAAATTCTGAGTTTGAAGGTAGGATTTAATATAGTGAAATAATGTTCCTATTTGTCAACAACATCACACATTCAGTGATGAAAGCTATTACTGAATCCCTAAGATTCACTGCAAAAGAACACAGTAATTACAAAAGTGAGATACTGAAGCAATATGTATCAAAGTATTTATTATCATGGCCAATATAAGTTTAGCAATAGTTACTATCAAACACAGCAGTTACCAACTATATACATTTACTGACATTTATACACAATTGTAATTATGCCTCTTTTATGTTATTTTAAGCCATTGAACATAGTGTCTAATGAATATACTTTTATAAAATAAATTAAATTTAAGATTTATGAGAGGAATAAAAGCTGAAATAAATTCACTTGTTAGAAATTTTCTCCATAAAAACATAAAACTTGAAAAAAAAATGTTGGGCAAAATAGAGAATTCACTCCTCAATTTTTCTGTTTCTATTACTTTAATATGTGCTATCCAATGAGAAGCTTGGCAAGAAGACAATAATAGTACAGGCATAGAATTAATGAATCAGTTTGTCTAATGTGTTTCATAAAAATAAAAGCTAGTTCTGATTAGATACTTTCTTGGTAGTTTAGGTTTGTGTAAAAAATTTGATAATAATGCCCAGAAATGCACTCTGTGCGAATGGGATTTTGATAACTGCTTTAAGATAAAAAAAAAAAAATGACAAGATTTTAGGTCACTGTCATAAAATTAGAAGGAGGTATATGTTTTTACCCTGACTAGCATTCTTCAATCCCCCAAAAAAACACAGAGATAATTTCTTGCATAATTCTTAATACTTAATAATGGGTCAAAAATTCAAAATATATGTTTCACACAGAATTTGACATCAAAGGGAGGAGTCACCCAATGTATCCTTGGAATTAGATTCATTTTGGATCCTTCTTGCTAATAGCTAAACCCAGCAAAAGAAAAGTATTGCAGTTCGTTTAGCATATCTACGTGAAGAACCATGATGGGTTCACTTTGGATTTAAGAGTCAAATTCCCTTGGTTTTAGATAATGTTTGAGAAGCTAATGAAGTAATAAACTAGTGGTCCTTGTTGGATATTCTACATCCAACAGATTCTCTTTTGAACTTGGTTCAAATGTTGGTGCATGCTAGAGGTAGCAATGAGCTAAAAGAAGAGAAGAAAATACCTCTTAATGGTAGCTAAGTAAACTTGCCACAGGAAGCTTCTGTCTAACTAATGTAACTTATTCCTAATACAGGGTCTGAGGCTACATTTCAGTGCTTGATTTGTTGTATATGCAGCATGTCAGTCTCTCAGACCTCAACAGCATGCAAATAATTATTTGATTGTTCAAGCACATAATTTCTTCCACTGCTTCTGGATAAAATAGAGAGTTAAAAGGACTTTTTAAAATTAGTTTCCATATCATTTTTTTACTGTGGAAACCATACACACACACACACACACACACACACACACACACACACACACACACACACACACACACACACACACACACACACACACACACATACACACACATAGGACTCTGTTTCAATTGCCTTGTCTGAAGACTGAGTTCATAAATAAGTGATTATATGTTATAAGAAAAATACAATTTATTTTAAAAAAGGATCAGTGAGAGACAGTTTTCATAGACATGGTATTTTCAAGTTAAACAGTCATTGAAATAAAAACATATATATGAAAGAAATTGTTTATTTACAATTCTAAATCATTTGTACAATAGAAGCACAGATATTTCAAAGGTAATTCATATTTATAGAATATTATAATAGAATACAAAGCAGAGTTGAAGGGGAAAAAATCTGCCTTGCATCAAATAATGTTTATAGAATTTACTTTTTTGCTTCATTCTTGCCAGAGGTATGTGCACTTGTCAGGGAGAGACGTCAAGAGAGAGGAAGAGGGCAAAAGGACCACTCAGTGGGTATGGTCATGCTGCAATTTCTTTATTTCAAGTTCTCCATCCTGTTGAGATTTGGGGCATGCATGCACATGAGTGCAGCATGTTTTTTCAAGTCACCAAGATCAGAATTTGAACCATGATCAGCCATGTGGAATCTAGCTCCCTTAATCATGAAGCTACAAAAGGCTGGTCATATAAAATTTGAATGATGCAGGAAAATATACTATTTTAAACCTTTTCAATTTTACCAATAAAATGATCTTAGATGATGGCCTTGTAAGAAAATAAACTTACCACCTGAGATGGTAGCATAATACTTTCAGGTTAAATGAGTATTTCTTTAAAATTGATTGCAAACTTTCAGGTTTGTTGTAATGGAGTTCTCTATGAACACCAGCCTGGACACCGCTGTTGTGAAGAAAAGTACATCCCATTTGTTTTGAATTCAACTGGAGTTTGTTGTGGTGGCCGAATACAAGAGGCACAACCGGATCATCAGTGCTGCTCTGGATATTACACTAGAATTCTACCAGGTAAGGATCATTTTGAGGTGTACTCAATGATTTTCACAACTTGAAAACACAAACATGTGACTCATGCCAATGGCTACTGCGAACATCTCCTTGACAAAAACTGAACCACAAACGTAGAGCCAATGGCGCTCATTAAATACCATTGCTTCTTTCAGGTTTGTTGAAATGTAAGTCATGGTAGGCATGGCAAATGAGTGAGAAAACACTAGGGCTTTGCGGTGTCTGCCTCATAAGGAAATACAGCAGGAGATCTGGATAACTCCTTTCATTTTGTGGCTTTAGTTTATTAACATGACTGAGTATGTTCACCATCAGATCTGCAAATTACTCACCATTTTACTCCATGAACCTGTTCCCCAACTCCTCTGTTCCTCTTCTGAACCAGAAGAGATTGTTTCTGGATGGATTATGGCCACCTGTTCCATTTCTCTGAGAATTCTAGTCCTCTGCTGTTAATTTCTCATTTTCTAGGTCAAGCAGGGAAAAGTGGAATAGAGCAAAGGGTGACTAACAGGGATCCCCCCTCTTTGCTTTTCTCCAAACTCCAACAACATAAATCAGTGCTTGATGAATGTAATTGAGAATAATGATAATAACACCTGATATTTATAAAACATCAAGTCTCTGATAGACTCTATATTAAAGGCTTTATGTATGGAACCTTATATAATTTTCACAACACTAGGAAATAACATTTTATCTATAGTTTGCAAACATGGAAATAGATTTAGAGGGGGATCAATAACATACCAAGATTTGCAGTGGTGACTTGGAGTAGAACTGAGTATAGGTGTATCTCCCCAAACATCTGTGCCTTTTGAGACTTTACTGCCTCTAATAAAATCCTATTGACATGTGTTAACATGTATTTTTAAAAAGCCTTTCAAACCTGGCAGCTTGAAAAACATGTCAGGCACATGTACATGTGCCTAAAATCCCAAGAAGAGAAATGGAGGAAAAGAGATTGTGGTATGACCATCCCCAATGGTGGGGGTGCTTTCTCTTTCTCTCTCTCTCTGTCTCTCTCTGTCTCTCATCTCTTCCTGGTGAATGCCCACTAATAAATTTTTAAAAAACAAGAAGATGAATAAGAAGAAAGGAGGAAGGAGAAGTGAAGAAGGAGAAGAGGAGGAAGAAGAAGGAGGAAGTAGATTATGAAGAAAAAGACAAGGATGACTAAGACAACAAAGATAAAGGCAAAGAAGAAGGGCTATTCCATACATCTTTAAAAACAAAACACTTCCTCCTTTTTTGTTTTCATTTTATCTTATTTGTTTATTTCTACCATGAGACAGAGAAATAGAGAAAGAAATAGCAGCCCTGTCAAGACCCGCCCCCAACTTCAGCCAGCCCTGATCATGGGCTTGCAAATGTCCAATGTACTTACGGAAGTCTCTAGACTTGTATGTGGAACCCTACCCTGTGGATCAGCCTCACAGAGCACTGTGCTTTACCACTACACAACCATCCAAGCCAAGGACTATAACAGACTTCTAAACTTCATTACTACCACTGTCATTTACTATTTAGCCTGGAAAAGTCACTCAGAGTATAGATTTTTCTGCTAGCATCTAAAACTTTTCTTCAAAACATAGAAAGTGATTTTATGAGAGAAAAAGAAGGTGTTTGTTATAGATTTTTTGGAAGCCTTAGGTAAGGTTAAATGCTTTGAGATGTATAGCTTAACATAAAAATTGTTAAATACCTGGTTAATTCAGGCATTCATTGTTCAGTGTACCAGTTTGTGAAATGAAACATTATCTTGCCCAACGTCTTTTTTGCAAAACACTGGAGCAAATATGGAAAGGGTAGTGATTAAATCCTACGTGGGCAAACATCCTCCACAAGGCCTGGCTGTGCCATGATCCCCTTCTTTCAGTCCTCCAGATGGATGGACTTGAGTACTTGAAGGCGTGCTTGGTGTGTCACAGGTCCAGCAGGCCAGGGATTGGAAGTGCAGTCACCCTGTGGCTCTGGCCTGCCTTGAGCAGTGAATTACTGTGCAGCACAGGGTCAGCCCCACAGTGTTGGATTTTGAACTAAACACACAATCTACATTTGCTCTATTTTGAAATATAATTTAACACCTTTCATATAAATGTAAGAGTTTATATGATAAAGTTTATCAATGTTATCTAAAGCTTTTAATAAGTAATTTTTAGAACTGGAGTTTTTAAAATCTCCATTGTCTGTATGTATGTGTGTGTGTGTATGTGTATATATATATATATAAATTCACTCAGACCTGAAGCATTTTAATACCTACCAAACTGTTGAGCATGCTCTGCACTCAGATCCTTATAAGCATTCACTTTTCACAGTATTAGAATGCCTACAATGGTGTCAAGAGGAAAAAAAGAAAAAAGAAAAAAGCAGTTTCATAGAATAATCAGAGAAGAGTTTGCTCCAATCATTAATCTCAATGTACCAAAATAAAGAGTTCATCTTATGACCTCTGTCCTCCGCCAATGGTCTTTGTTAACTAGTGTAATGCTGTTTACATCCAGAAAGAAAGCATAGTGACCCCAAACCAGCTTGTGTCTAAATGTAATTACAATCCAATCAGTAGTCTTATTTATAGATGAGTCTGAAAATCAGTTAATAATATTTACTTCATTTTTTTTCCTCACAGCTTTCCTTCATAACAGTCCATAACAAAGACCATCAGAGAAAAGTATCCCCCCATTTTTTTACAAATATGCTAATGACCCCCACTAAATGTTAATGTGGGTCATTCTTTGATAAGAATAACAATTAACTGTTAGACTATGTGGTAGCTTTTAGAGAGAAAACATTTTCCAGTCTGGCCTGAAATAGATTCATTTTGAGAGGTTAATGAGAAGGTGACTGATCTTTGCATCTTATGTCTAATAGTCCTTTTTCAAGAAAAAAAAAAATCAGTTTTATTTCTCATTGATATAATCCACATCTCTTATTTACGAAACCCTTTCTTTGTCAGTTACTGAATAAAATTTTAAAGGATTCAGGAGAATGTGGCTAAAATATCTAAACCAATTAACATTTATTATACTACAAAGGGACTTTTTTAAAAACCGTGTTGGCTTTTCCCAATACGGATGTGGGCAATGTTTCCTCTAAGCCCACTGTTGCCTTAAGTGATGATTAATTAACTGATGCTGCCCCTGGACCACGTGACACATTATGTTTAAGTTTGATAATGAGGCACATTGTATTGTCTGGCTGTGAAGACCTATGAAATATGGCAGCTACATTTCAGACTTCACAGGAGAACCCTTTTACCCAAAGGACTGTAACAAATATGGTCACTTGACTGTGTACAGTAAGCTCATTGTTTCTTCATTGGCTTCAGGTAGTATCATCATAAAAAATTCATGAAGTTCCCTTCCACTTATTGGTACTATGTTATAGGATGTTTTCAATGACAATTGACTAAGACCTGAATTCTAGGAATTCACATCTTGAAAGAAAACTAAGTATGCCTTGGTCTACTTCTGGAAATTTATCACAGAGAAATACAAAATGAACATTTACCCAAAAACTTGCATGCAACTGTAACATTCTATAATTGACAAAAACTGGGAATAATTCAATTGCCTCCAAGTGAGGAAATGGAAAATCTATCAAGCAAAGTTATATTACCTAGTAATAAAAAGAAAGAGAATGTTGGTAAATGCCAAGAAAGTATTATGCTTAGTGAAGGAAGTCAGTCTTTATGAAGGAAAGAGACAGAGGGAGGGAAGAGAGAGAGACAGCCATCTCAACATGGTCTTCATGCTATGATCCTCTCCCAATCTTAGCCAGCCCAGAACACAGGCTTACTCACTTCCCCTTTATACTCAGCGAGGTCCCTAAACACAAACCCAGGACTTTCCATGTAGGTCCAGTTTTATGATCACTTCACCACTGCCTGTCCCCTGGATGGTGTTTAACATAAAGTTTGCTTAAAAAGAGTGTACCTTAAAATTGTGTTTTCGTTGTAGAAAGATGAAAAGTGCGATACAGGAACATTGCAAGTCACCTAACTAGTCAATTGGCATTTTCATGATTAAATAATGGGTTGATCCCTTCATGACATTGTGTTATGTAATAATGTGATGGCTTCATATGTATAACCATTTACTTTTCTTGTATATTGGTATAACAAAAAGAAAGCAAATATATCTCCATTCAAATTACAATGAAAGTCTTTATTTTAAAAAAAAAGCAAAAATATCTTAGGCAGAAGCTAGACTCTTTATTTTAGGTAATACTTTGGATCATCACTGTAGGGTGGAAAAATATATTTTCTTACCCATCATAAGAGTCAAAACCCACTTTCATAAAATGAAGGACAACTTAACAAGAGAAAAGTAAAACAAATTTAATGGAAGTTATGGTTGTTTTCTATTTTGGTTTTCTTGATCATTGTTTTAACATAGGAGTCTTCAGAAATGAAGACACAAAGACTCAAGGGAAACTACTATACCTTTTTATTCTTAGGTCTGATGAAAAATGAATCGCCATGTAGAAATATGGTTGGACAAAGAGGGTATTATCTAATGGTCATAGATTGAAGAAGAAACCCAGCAAGACCTGTCTGTATAGCACTTTTTCCTCTCTCCCAGGAATGGGGCAGGATCCCTCTGGAATATAGTTTTCAAGGGAGAAAAGAGAGAGTGATCCTGGTAGGTTTTATGGCTTGCTTTAGGGCAGAGATGTTCTGATTTCAAGACTCCAGATGCATAGGAGTGGATTCACCAAACAGAAAGCGTGTTGATTCAAAACAGAGCAAAGAAATACAAAGGCAGAGTCTGAGTGGCATTGAAATGTCTACCACTAGGACATTTGGTTTGTTTCTATGATGAGATCATGAAAAGGTAGTAAGGTTTATAAGAGAGAATATCCAATACACCCAGTATCAACTGGTTACAAAACCTTCCTTTATACAATGACATACAAATTTCTCTCATTTGTGTCAAAGGCAATTTTGGGAAACCTTTTACAGAGGTTTATTTTTCTGTCATAAGTTATTCTTTTCCTCTTTTGATTCTATCTTTCCAGCAAGGGCAGAGCAAGTATTCTTCCAGCATCCCTTTTCCTTCCAATATTGACGGCTGGCTCTGTGTAGACCAGACATACACGTGCTCTTGTTCTTGGCTTTATCTAACTGCTTCATCTGAAAAGCTATTCATCTGGGCTGATTTTCTTTTTGGCTCTTTTGTCTGAGCCAAAGAATTTTTCAAGTGTTCAACAGCTCTTGTGACTTAAAGAAGAGGAAGAATTACTGTCCCATATTCTGATATTGGGGAGATTGTGATTGGAATTTTCTTCACCTCCTACTGAAACTAGAATATTTCTGGAAGGTGGTAGACTACCAGTCTCTGAAATCAGGCATGAATTTATTTTTCCCATATTAATGAGTGTGTATGTGTGGATGGAGAAATCTACATAACAAAATTTATGAAAGAGTCTTCAAGGGGCTCATGAAAAAATGTATATTATTTAAAAAACCTACAAGAATTTCAAAATGTTTTTGCGCCTAAATAAACTCATTTTGATTCTACTTTTCCACATACTTTCTGCAGTCCCCTCATACCATTTCGACTATTTTTAGGTGGTAGTTAAGTGGCATTAAGTACAGTCACATTAAGGGACCAGCAGTTAGCATAATGGCTACATCACTGGACTCCTGTGTAGTCTACTGTGGTTCGAGTCCCTGACTCGGTGGCTTAAACTCATGCTGGGTGCATGTGCGTGCGTGCCCAAGATCCCAAGAGGATAATGGAGGGGAAGGGATTGCGGCGTGGCCATCCCCCCCAGGGGGTGATTTCTCGCTTTCCGACTCTCTGTTTCTGTCTGTCTTTTTTGGTGAGCGCATGCGCCCTATAGCAAAAAACCTCTTCAAAAAAAAAAAAAAAAATATATATATATATATATATATAGTCACATTGTTGTGCAACCACCACCACTATTCATCTCCAGAACTGCTTTATGTCTCAAACTGAAACTCTTCACCCATCAAACACCAACTCCCTATTCCTTCTTTTCTTCAACTCCTGACACCCACCATTCTATTTTCTGTCTTTATAAATTTAACTGCTCTAAAAACCTAGGTATTTGGAATCATTTGTCCTTTCATCACTGGTTTCTTTCATGTAGCATAATGTTGTTAAGGTCTATCCACACTGTAGGATATATTAGGATTTTATTTTATTTTTAGGTTTTTCTCATAGAATGCATGTGCTTGCCAAAGAGGAAAGAGACAGAAAGATACAGAGAGAGGGAAAATGAGAAATCACCTCCCAAAGGAGATGGCCACACCACAATTCCTTCTCTTTCTTCTTTTCTTAAGATTTTGGTCACACACCCACATGTGCCTGGCATGACTTTGAAACTACTGGGTACAGGACTCAAACTGTAGTCAGCAATGTGGGAGTATAGTGTCTTAGCCACCATGCCACCTGCTGGCCCCAGGATTTCATTTCTTCTTAAAGCTGAATAATATTCCTTATGTGTGTTCCTGTGTGTGTGTGCATGTGTGTGTATAGTACATTTTGTTTATCTGTTGATAGACACTTGAGTGATTTCTACATTTGGTTATTGTAATGCTATTATGAACATTACCAGTTATCTGTTCAAGTCCTTTCTTTCAGTCCTTTTAGCTTCATAAACAGAAGTGGAATCACTAGGTCATGTGACAATTCTATCTAGTTTTTTGTTTATTTGTTTTCTGTATTCCTCATTAGCCGTACCATTTTATATTCCCAACAGCAATGCATAAAGGTTACAGTATCTCTCTATCTTTGCTAACACTTGTTATTTTCTCAAGTTTTTGATAATAGCTACCCTAATGGGCATGAAGTGGTAACTTATTGTGGGTTTGATTTGTATTTCACTAATGAGAAGCATTGAACATCTTTTTATGTGCTTATTGGCATCCGAATATCTCCTTTGGCAAAATGTCTACCTGAGTCCTTTTTCTGTTTTTAATAGGATTGTTGTTTTCATGCGGTTGAGGATGTAGGAGTTCTTTATACATCCTGGATATTAACTCCTTATGATTTTCAAATGTTTTCTCCCATGGGTTACTTTCACTCTATTTATAATACTCTTGTTGCACTTTGATGAATTTATATTTTACTTTGCTTTTAGGATCATATCCAAAAATCATTGTCAAATTCAATTCCATGAAACATTCCCTCTATATTTTCCTTTAAGTTTTTTTTTATTTTATGTTTCAATTTTTGCTCTGTTCCAAATTTATTTTTAAAGAATTATTTTATTTTATTTTATTTATTTATTTATTTATTTATTTATTTTACCTTGACCAGAGTGAGAGAGAGAGAGAAAGAAAGTGGGAAAGCACGCCACCTGGTCTGGGACTCAAACCACAATCGCCCATGTGGGAGTCCAGAGTCCTTAACCACCATGTCACCTGCTGACCCCTGAATTAATTTTTATATATAATGTAAAGGAAGGGTTCAACTTCATTCTTTTCCATGTGGATAGTCACTTCTTCGACACTCCAATGAGCAGTTTTGGCATCCGTACTTAAAATCATCTAACTATATAGGGTCCTTCAAAAAGTTTCTGGAAAAACAGAATCAAAGTATAAATTTATTTTGCTATAAAAAATTTTAAATTCAGGACCAGTAGTTGGTGTAATGGCCCTGTTGCTGGACTCCCATGTAGCCGACCGCAGTTCAAGTCACAAACCCAGTGGCTTAAACTCACGCCAGGCGCGTGTGAGTGTGTGCCCAAAAGGAGAATGGAGGAGAAGGGATTGTGGCATGGCCATCCCCCCGGGTAGTGATTTCTCGCTTTCTGTCTCTCTGTCTCTCTGGTGAGCGCATGCACCCTATAGCAAAAACCTCTCCCCCCCCAAAAAAAAATAATAATAATTCTTACAAGGTTTTTTTACAATATACATTTTTTCATGAACTTTTTGGACCCTACAGATAACTGCAGGTTTATTTCTAGACTTTCTATTTTAGTCCATTGCTTTATATGTCTGTCTTTGTACCAGTACCGCATTGATTTGATTACTGTAGCTTTGTAGTAAGTTTTTAAATCAAAAGTGAGAGCCCTTACCTTTGTTCTTTTTCAAAATTGCTTTGGCTGTTTGGGTCCCTTGAGATTCCCAAATGAATTTAGGATGGATTTTTCTATTTCTATAAAAATTTTTGAGATCTTCTTTTTTTGGGGGAGGTGAGGAGAAATTTTCACTATAGGACACATGCACTCTTTGGGGAGACAGAAAGAGATAGAAAGTGAAAAATTACTCCCAGGAAAGATGGCCATGTCACAATTCCTTCTTTTCTATTCTTCTCTTAGGAATTCAAGCATGCATGCATGTGCACCCAGCATGAGTTTTAAGCTGCCAGGTCCAGGACTTGAACCGCAGTTGACTATGTGGGGATCCAGCGACATAACCATTATGCCATCTGCTGGTCCTGCATTGAGATTATAATAGTGATTTCATGTGCTCTGTAGCCAATTTGGGATATTATTGACATTGCATGCACTCTGTAGCCAATTTGGGGTAGTACCAATATTTTTTTAAAGAGATTTTTGCTTTAGGGTGCATGTGCTCACCAGAGAAGAGACAGAGACAGTGAGAGGAAAGGTGAGAAATCACCCCACAGAGGGGATGGCCATGCTGCAATCTCTTTCTTCCATTCTCCTTCTAAGATCTTGAGCATGCAAGCACACGTCCCCAGATTTTCAAGTTACCAGGTCTGGAACTTGAACTGTGGACAGCCTTGTCATGGGAGTCCAGTTATTTAAATGTTACTCCATCGGCTGGCCCAGTATTGAGCTCTTAACAGCATTAAATCTTCCAGTCTGTGAACACAGAATGTTTTTCTTTTTTTTTCTTAATTAATTAATTTATTTTTTATTTACACTTAATGCCTGCACTTTTGTGGTGTACATCATAGTTTTCCCCAGCATGAATACAGTGCATATTATCCAAGTCTAAGACATCACCATATACATTATTTGTGTCTTCTTTAATTTCTATAAGAAACATTATGTAGTTTTCATTATAAAAGACTTTTATCTCCTTGGTTCAGCTCATTGTGTGTGTGTGTGTGTGTGTGTGTGTGTGTGTGTGCTATTGTAAATGAAATTGTTTCTTAATTTACTTTTCAAATTATTATTCTCAGTGTATAGAAATATGTATAGAAATATGCTTTATTTTTCTGCGTTCATTTTCTATCCTGTGAATTTGCTGAATTTATTTATTAGTTCTAAGAGGTTTCTTATAGAATCTTTATGTGTTCTATATATGAGATCATATTGTCTGAGAATATATCTTTTACTTTTCAATTTGGGAGCTTCTCATTTCTTTCTCTTACCTAATTGCTATAGCTATAATTTCCAAGGTTATGTTAAGTAGATGTGATGAAAGTCAGCATTTTTGTCTTATTCCTGATCTTAGAGGAAAAGCTTTCAGGCTCTTGCTATTGAGTGCTATGTTAACAGTGATTTTTCAAATATGCCCTTTATTTTCTTGAGGTAGTTTTCTTCTATACTTAATTTTGTTGAGTATTTTCATCATGAAAAGGATTGAATTTTTATCAAGTGATGTTCCTGTATCTACTGAGTTAACCCTGTGTTCCTCCCTTTTATTCTGTTAATATGGTATGTTACATTGATTGATTTTCGTATGTTGACCTATTCTTGCATTCTAGGAATAAATCTCACTTCTTATATTGTTTAATCTTTTTAAAGAGCTGCTGAATTCAGTTCTCTAGTATTTCATTGAGGATTTTTGCATCACTATTCGTAAGGAATATTGGTTTTCCTTCCTTATAAAGTCTTTTGTTTTGATACCAGGATAATGCTGGCCTCATAAACTGAGGAAGTTTTCCCTCTTCCTCAATTTTTTAAGAATTGCTATCAGTTCTCGAAAATGTTTGGTAGAATTCACAGTGAAATAATCTCAACCAGGCCTTGGAACCAGCAGATGGCATAACAGTTTTGTTGCTGGACTCCCATGTAGTTGACTGCAGTTCGAGTCCTGGACCCAGCAGCTTAAAACTCATGCCAGGTGTGTGTGCATGCATGCCCAAAATCCCGAGAGGCGAATGGAGCAGAAGGGATTGCGGCATGGCATCCCCTCTGGTGGGTAATTTCTCCCTTTTCTGTCTCTATGTCTCTCTCTGTCTGTCTGGCGAGCACACGCGCCCTACAGTGAAAATCTCTCCAAAAAAATAAATAAATAAATAAATAATCGGAACTAGGGTTTTTTGGTTGTGTTGACAGATTTTTTTAAATTTTATTATTGATGAACTCTTACAGATCTGGTTTTTTTGTTTTGTTTTGTTTTTGTTTGTGTTTTCCTGTTTCTTCTTGGTTCAATCTAGGTAGGCTGTGTGTTTCTAGTAATTTGCACATTTCATCTAGTGGGATGTATTTTCAACCAATGATTCCGGACAGGAAAGACTTTAGAAATAGTTGCTTAGAATTCTTATATTATTCTATTATACTTTCTGTATTTACCCATATTAAATATTGTCCTAAAGTTTTGATATCATTTTGATAAGCAATTCATCTTGCCTTTTTAAATGAAGTTTTAAGATATTTAGGCCTCACCAGATAAACTACTTAAAAGTACTTATTATAGGACAAGAAGTCCAGGACTATGAATTCTGAAGGCAACCCTAAATTCTTCAGTGAGCTTGTATTTTATTTTCCTAAAAAAGCTGGACAAGTCTGGGCTGGCCCAGTAACCCAGTGGTTACAGGAGTTGGATTCCACATGGTTGATTGCATGTTTAAAACCCTGAACACAGTGATTTGAAAACATGCTAGGTGTATGCATGTGCTTGTCCAAAATCTCAACAAATTGGAAAAATGGGGAGAAAAGGATTGTGGTGTGACCATACCCCATTAGGAAAGCTTTTCTCTCTCCCCCTTTCTCTGTATTTCTGTCTCTATCTGATGAATTCAGGAGCTCTCTGACAAATTTTTAAAAAATGAAAAAAAATCTTGAGAAGTTCATTAATTCAATTATAGAAATATTATCTGGTTCTTTAATCCATTTTTCTGTTCCTAACTGAATACCACACACTGGGTAATTTGTAAAGAATAGAGGTTTATTTAGCTCATGGTTTTGAAAGTCTAAGGCAAGGGTCTTTTTTTGGTGAGGACTCATCAGAGTTCTGAAGTAGAGACGAACATCACTCGGTGAGCACTTCAGAGCTTGCATGTCTGTCTGTCTCTTTGTATCTTTCTTCTGGTCTTGCTCTGGTCTTTCTCCCTCTTATAAAAACCACCAGAATTCACTCATGGTGGGGGACATCCTAGTGACTTTATCTAATCCTAAAATGCCCTCCCAAAAGCCCCATCTCTTGGGGCTAGTTAGTGGGTGGTATAGTGGTTAAGGTGCTGAGCTCCCACATGACCAACTGTGGTTTGAGTCCTGGACTGAGCAGCTTGAAAATCACACCAGGCATATGCACACGCATACCCAAACTCCCAGGAGGAGAATGGTGAAGAAGGGATTGCAGCATGGCCATCACCATCCCCTCTGAAGGGAAATTTCTCACTTTCCCTCTCACAGTCTCTCTAGCAAGTGGCAAAAACCAAACCAACCAAACAAGCAAACAAACAAACAAAAACCAAACCTTCATGTATTAATTCCATAATGGAATTAACTTCCCATCTTCTTAATACCATCAATGGCATTTGAGTTTTCAACACGTGAATTTTTCTGGGGCCATATTCAAACAATAGCCCTGAACTATGGTTTAAAGCTACAAGATCTACCAGCTTGGTCATCATACTCACAATACCTTTCAAAATATAATAAAGAGTTACTGTCCAGTAAGGAAAATATGGTTAAGAAGAGCAGTAGGGGAATAAGAAGAGTATCTATTGGTGGTACAAAAAAGAATAGGGCAAGCACAGGAGGAAGTCAAGGTTTGGGGATCCAGAAGAGAAGTTACCCGGATCTGGGTCATGAGATACAGAAGAGAGGTGAAGTTTGGATTTTAGACCCATTGAGTCCGTATTTGTCCTTCCTAAGATATCTTTAAAGAAAGAGAGTGAGGGAAGAAGGAAGGAAGAAAGGAAGAGAGGAAAGGAGGGAAGGAAAAGGAAAGAGAAGGAGAGAAAGAGAAAAAAGACTGTTGATACTTAGAATGTTTCGGGACAAGCAGTTGTCGTAATGACTATGTCACTGAATTCCCATGGAGTTGACTGCGGTTCGAGTCCCAGACCCAGAGACTTAAACTCACACCTGGCGTGTGTGCATGCATGCCCAAGATCCCGAGAAGAAAATGGAGGAGAAGGGATTGCGGTGTGGCCATTCCCCCTGGGGGGTGATTTCTCACTTTCTGTCTCTCTGTCTCTCTCTGTCTTTCTGTTGAGCACACGTGCTCTATAGCGAAAACCTCTTTAAAAAAAAAGAAAAAGAAAAAAAGATATTTGGAATGTTTCTATTGTTTTATCTTAAGGCACTAGGCAAAAGACTAGCTTATTCTTATCCCACGTTTCCCAGAATATCTTGTGAAGGTGAATGTGAATGTAATTATACTAGTGAAATTCAGTGTCTTCACAGCCCAGGAAACTATTAGTATGCTAACAAATTTAGCATTTTTACCTCTTTCATTTAATTGTTCTACCCTTTGGAAGTATTTTGTTTAGTTAAATACATGTAGTTTGCTTAAGGATATTATAATCGTGGGCTATATACATTTATCAGTATTTGATTTCTGAATTCACCCCACTTTAAACAAAAATTGACTGAAAAAAAAAGTACTCCTACACATTTGTTTTTTTCTGTAATGATCCATAATCAGTGTTAACAGACATAATATGCTCATTTATTAGAGAGGAAATTAGGCAGCCTAGATTTACCTCTATATTGGTGTGTGTGTGTGTGTGTTGTGTGTGTACACACATATACATGAGCAGACAGACATTTGTACATCTGTTACACACAAAAATGTTGGCATTGTACTAAGAGTTGGCAACTCCAGCATGATGCTGTTTTTTCTAGTCATTTCCTCGGTCAGTCGGCATCTGTAAGATAATGGTGGTAACACTTAGTTGGGAGTCAGCATGTTTATAAGCTCGTGCAATGACTGTTACTGCTCTGAACTGACAGGTGAAGTGTGCTGTCCCGATGAACCGCAGAACCGGGTGTCCACTGGCATTGGCGACTCCTGCTGTGGCAGAATACCCTTCTCCACCTCAGGAAACCAGATCTGCTGTGCTGGGGAACTTCATGACAGCCACAGCCAGCAGTGCTGTGGGGGACAGATTGTGAGCAAGGATTTGGAGTGCTGTGGTGGAGAAGAAGAAGGTGTGGTGTACCGTCACATCCCAGGTAAGACAGAGTCTCTGAGAAGCAGAGAGGGGTAGAACTGTGCCCTAGGATAAAATAAGTAAATAAAGCGCACATTAATTACACATAAGGTAACCTTTAGGAGCATGCTATATTACCAATAAAAATGCAGGCTGTCATTTTTATGAGTATCTAATGTATTTCATAAAATCACATCAAAATTCTTCTTGAAAACGATCACATTCACACACACACATACACACACACGCACACACACACACACACAAAATGATCCCACCCATAAACACATTAATTCTGGATAAACTAAATATTTCCTAACAAATAAAGATGGTGCATAAAATTATTATAGCAGTATTGTATAATCACTTTTTTACTCCCTCGTGTGTCTGTATTTATGCAGCTGACGCTAATATTAACAAAAATCTATCAGTGAATTAATACTTATTATCTAAAAAGCACTGTGCCCAATGTTTTACTTCAATTCATCTTTACCATAGAATAGGTACAATTATAAAAAATGAGGAAACTGAGGCATAGGCAGAAAATCGTTCAAGCTCACAGAGCTAATCAGATCTAGATTTTGGGGAGCTTGAAGCTTTCATAATTGGGGGAATTGGAAAAAATTGGGAAAATTGTAATGTTCTTATTCTTTAAAAAAAAATAAATCATGGGACCAGCAGTTGGCATAATGGCTATGTCACTAGACTCCCATGTAGCCAACTAGACTTCGCATCCCAGACCCGGAGGCTTAAAACTCACGCCGGGCGCGTGTGCGTGCGTGCCCAAGATCCCGAGAGGAGAATGGAGGAGAAGGGATTGCCGCATGGCCATCCCCGCTGCAGGGGTGATTTCTTGCTTGCTGTCTCTCTGCCTTTCTCTGTCTCTCTGGTGAGCACATGAGCCCTATAGCAAAAACCTCTCAAAAAAATTAAATTATGAAAACAAAACAAAATATTAAATATTTATTTATAATGAGAAAGTAAATTGTAAAAATTGCAAACTAAGAAAAACTAGTAAATTCCACTAATATAAAGATGAAAATAGCAAACTTGTATTATTTCTGACATTGCTGTATGTTTTTCCCCCTGAGGTGTTTAGATTATATCTTTGATCATCTATTCATATGACAATAGTTTTGCAATGTTAGTATCTATTTTAAAAAATTAATTTAGTCTTTCTTCAATATAAATTGATTTTTTAAATTACTTAAAGTTAAGAAAAGGGACTCTAAGTTTTATAAATCATGATTATAATATTATATAAATATTTAGAATTATTGTCAAATTTGCAAAATCTCTGCTTTCTAAGATAACAGGCATTATAAATTTCCTTGTCTTAAAATGTAATTACTTGTCTTAAATATTTGTTGACTATATAGTGCTTCAAGTCTAAATGTACAATTTTCTTTTTATAGTCACTATTTTTTTGTATGATAAGAAATTTATTTTGTTACAAATCTCATTTTCATGTCAGACTAATTTTAAATGATTACATTGTTCATTTTTATAGCTTTTGTTTCATATTACATTAACTCTTCTAATCTGATTTTTCTCTTTCTTTAATGCTTCCCTTAAATGCACTCAAATTAGGAATCTGTCATTTCTCACATTTTTTTTCTTCCTGAATTAGTTAAAATGGAATATTCAAGCCTTGACATTTTTTTATGGAAATGATTGAAACTATAGAAATGTAGTTACTAAATTCAAATGGAGTACATCCCAGGTCCAGCCAATTGGCACACCAGTAATGTAATGCCTTTGCAAGGCTGGAAGCCACATGCTGACTACAGGCTCAGATACCCGGTTGGCCTGAACATATAACAGGCACGTGCCTGGGTGTTCAAGATCCTGTGAAGCTCAAGGGTTGGGGAAAAGCTATCACAGTGTGACGAGACTCTGTTGAGAGTCTCTCTTGCTGTCTAATGTGTGTGTGCATACAGTATCATTAAGTAAATAAATAAATTTCACATTCAGGTTCTTTTAGTTGGATTTCAAAAATGCTCATGGTACTCCAACTTCAATCAGTATGAGGGCACATATGACAACAGGCAAGGTAAAGGGACAAGAGATTGTGGTCATGACACATTGCATTATACTTTTTTTTTTTTTTTAGAGATTTTTGCTATAGGGCATGTGCACTTGCCAGAGAGAGAGAGACAGAAAGACAGAGAGAGAGAAAGTGAGAAATCAGCCCCCCAGGGGAGATGGCCATGCTGCAATCCCTTCTCCTTCACTCTTTTCTTGGGATTTTGGGCACTGTCACTCATGAACTCAGCACAAGTTTCAAGCCACCAGGTCCAGGACTCGAACCATGGTTAACTAAGTGGGAGTCTAGTGACATAACCTATGCCATCTGTTGGTCCCTGCATTATACTTATATAATTTTTTTTTTGAAGATTTTTACTACATGGTACAAGTGCTCACCAGAGAGACAGGGAGAGAGAGAGAGACAGTAAGTGAGAAATCATGCCCAAAGAGGGAAGATACCACACTGCAGTCTCCTCTCCTCCATTCCCCTTTGGGGACTTTGGGCATGCATGCACAGGCAGGCATCCAGCATGAATTTCAAGCTGCCATGTCTGGGACTCAAACCATGTTCAACCACATAGGAGTCCAGCACCTTAACCAGAATGTCACCTCCTGACCCCATTCTTTCATAAATTTCATACATTTAAATTACCTTGTTTTCTTTGTAAGAGTCTCACACAACCAAAGGCCCTTGAAGATCACACCTTCAGTAGCTTCAAGGTAAACCCATCCCTGCAAACAGTAGGTGGTGAGGCTCTTGTCCTCTCTGAGGATGATTTCAGGACATCATAATCTCTGAATAGAGAGGAACTAGAATGCTCTCCTGTCTTCTGATACTGTCACCTCTTTTTAAATACTCTCAAAGAATTATCCATGATACAAATAACAGTTATTGTAATTTATTAGTATAGTTTTTACTTGTAGTTATGATTACAACTATAACCATATACATTCGTATATACAGGTTTTATCTCTTCTGTAGAAAAAGTTCTGATGTAAACTACTAAAAGGAACACTTCAATACCAAAATCAATAACAAAAATAAAAAGTATCAGTCCCTGGTGTGCCTGAATATTATACCTTAATAAAAATAGACATGGTACTGTAAAAGCTCTTAAATAGTTAAGATGTACTAAATTGGTCTATTCACAACTATATTTCAATCTTTTCAGAGTAGGAAGACTCATCTTTGAGCCAAAAAATTGATTGATTTCTGGTTTCTTATTTTATCCTAAGAAAAGTAAAAAATGTGTGTGCAAGCCATTTGCCAGTCTACAAAGTTATGCATCACTCATCTGGATCCACACTATAATATCCTGTACAGTATTGTTTTTCTTTGTGACAAAGGGAGAGAGAGAGAGAGACCAAGATAAGGTATTGTTGACAGAGTCTCTCCATGGTGCAATCCTCCTACCCAGCCTCCAAATTAGCTAGAATTGCAGATGTGCGCGACCATGCTTGATAAGTTCAGGTCGGCCTGGGAACCAAACATGAGCCTCCCGTATGGCTTCCAGCCTCTCAGGCAGTGGTGCTACCAGTGAAGTGCAGCTGATGCCTGTACTTTTGTGTTGGTTTTTCTTATTTTTTTTTCTTTTTTTGCTATAAGGCATGTGCACTCACTAGAAAGATACAGACAAAGAGACAGAGTAAGAGTAAGAAATCACTCACAAGGGTGAGTCCTTTCTCTTCCATTCTCATCTTGGGATCCTGGACACTCTCATACTTGTGCCCAGCATTACTTTTAAGCCAGTGAGTCTGGGACTTGAACTGTGCAGTTAGCCACGTAGGATCCAGTGCCTTAACTTCCACACCACCGGCTGGCCCACCTGTGCATTTTAAAATTCAACCTAGTGGGACACATCTAGAAGATCTTAGGATGTGTATTGTCAAATGAAATTACATTCCCATGTTGTTTTGTTGATACGTATCAACTAAAAGACGTACCCAGGATCAGAAGACAAATAGCAACAAGTAAATAACATGGTGTGTTCACTATCTGCCGAGCTGAGTTCTACAGGTTTCGTATTCATTCACACGTTTAATCCTCCCAACAACCCTATGGGGTAGGTACCATTATTATCTCACTTTTACAGAGGAGGAATCAGAAGTATAAAACTTTAAAAATTTCCCAAGATTATACAGCTAATATGTGGCTGTATTACTTCAGGTAACACTAACTGCAGTTATAAATGAACCTCAGAATTTACAAGGGCTCAAATGCAGAGGGGTGTATTTCTCTCTTGTGGAGTAATAGTGAGGTGGTATCTGCAGGGTAGCTCTCTTTCCCAGTTATTCTGGCTATTAGAAGTTCTGTTATTTTCAGAAGGTAGTTTCTAAGGTCATAATAGATAAGGATATAACATAGGTTTTCTATTAATCAGGTCTAGGAATAGCAAGTACAAATATTTTTCTTACCCTTCCACCGACTAGAGGTCGATTATGTGTTGAAACCTAAATGTGAGGGAGGCTGGGAGATGTGTCTATGAATCTCTTCCCATCATGGCTAAGAAAAAATTCAGAGGCCATACAAGTGGCTGTAGAATCTGTGCTTTCATCCTGTAAGTATTCTGATATCTGAACAAGCATTGGATACTTTCTCCAACTCAAACCAAATCAATGCTCATTAAGTCTGATAATCAGGACCAATAATGTAGCCACCAAGTTGCAAACACGTAATGCATGACCGGGAGAAAAAAGAGAAAGAAACGGTATAAAATCTGCCCTTGGTTGCACATCCCATGCATGCAAAAGGTAGAAGAAAAGAAATTCTAGGGACCAGCAGATGGTGTAATGGTTACATCGCTGGACTCCCAGATTCAGTGGCTTAAAACTCACACCAGGCGAGTGTGTGTGTGTGCGCCCAGAATCCTGAGAGGAGAATATAGAAGAAGGGATTGTGGCCTAGCCATACCCCTGGGGCAGTGATTTCTCGCTTTCTGTCTCTATCTCTGTTTCTCGGGTGAGCGCATGTTATCTACAGTGAAAAATTTCTCTAAAAAATGTTTTTTAAAAAATGCTATTACTCTGTATAAGTGCTTTTCTGTATCTAGTAGTTCTTAAGGTAAGGCCTAGAGGGGAGCCAGTAGGTAGTAGCATGGTGGTTAAGGGCGCTAGACTCCCACATGGCCGATTGCGGTTCAAGTCCCAGACCTGACCATTTGCCTTCTCACTCTCCCTCTCTCTCCCAGTCTGTCTCTCTCTGGTCAAATTAAAATTAATTAATTAATTAATTTTTTAAAAAGAATATTTTTTTAAACAAACTAAAAAAAAAAAAAGAATAAAAAAGAAAAAAAATGAGTAAGGCCTAGAAACTCCTGGGGATTTTAAGTCTCTTTTATATGGTCTGTGAGAATCCCTGTATTCCAAACGATTTTTATGATAATACTTACCTATTATATAACCTTCAACCTCTCATTTTCTCATGAGTGTAATGTGGAGTTTCTAGAAGTTACATAATATTGCAATAGTTTCAATGTAGTAGCAAATAAAAGAATTTAGTTCCCTTCTAGCAAACCATATGTTAAAGAGATTTGTAAAAATGTAAACCAATGTCACTCTTTCAACTCACTTTTTTCAGTTTGGAAAATATATTTATTTTCTCATGAATATGTTAACATGTTTCAGATTTATTACTGGTATTTTAAAATAAATTAATAAATACATATTTCAAAATTTTCTGACTTAAATTTTAACACAGAAAATATCAGCAGGTTTAACTCATATAAGCAAAAGTATTTGGGGTCCTTAAATAATTTACAAGAATGTAAGAGGATCCCAAGACCAGAATGTGAGAACCCCTACTTAAAGGTATAGTAACATCAGGACCAGCAGATGGTGTAATGATTAAATTGCTGGATTCCCATGCAATTGACCATGGTTCAAGTCCCAGATCTGGCAGTTTAAAGCTCACATTGGGCATGTGTGCATGCTTGCCCAAAAGCCAGAGAGGAGAATGGAGGAGAAGGGATTGTAATGTGGCCAACTCCCTGGGGGATGATTTCTCACTCTTTGTTTCTCTGTCTCTGGCTAGCACACATACCCTATGGCAAAATTTATTAAATTTTTTTTAAAAGGTACAGTAACAGCAACTAGAAAATCAAAGCAATTAGATTGTTATCCTGTTTTATGACTGAGTTGAGTTCTTCCTCTTCATTTAGATGAAGTTGCTAAAAGCAGGTCTGTTAAAGACAGACCATGAGAAGAAAGCTAAAGAATTGACTCCTCTATTTCATAGCAGGCCAGAGTTTAAAAACGGGAGTAAAATATCTCATTTCAGCATTTGTTCACCTGTAGTTCTTTTCTTTAGTCAATTGCCATAAACCTTCAGTCAATAAATATGTATTGCGTAGTGACTTTAGTAATTAAGATATTTTTCTCAGGGCCATCAGATGGCATAGCGATTTCAGTCCCTGCCCCACAGCTTAAATTCACACCGGGCATGTGTGCGTGTGTGCCCAAATTTCAGAATCTTGTAATTATTTACTTCAGTATGATCTTCCGCTCTAGTCAAACCTTAAGCAAATTGTGACATTTCTCAACCCCCATGAATTAAGATGAGCTCTAGAGTTTCTCAAGGCGTTCAGCCTCTCCACCAATTCCCCGTATCACACTAGGCTGAGGAATGATACTTTCACAAGGCAGAACTAACTCTTTTATTCTCTGGTTCTTTCCGCTGGTCTCACTGATAATAGGTTCCACATGTGCTTGCCCTTTCTCTGCCTTTGCTCATTCCTCACCCTTAAAGGCTGTGACCTTAGTGACCTTCCAGAATATCCGTACGGCCTTTTCTCACCTGAACCCAACAACGCCAGACCTGCTACATGAGGGTTTGGATCTCAGAATATCATTCCTACGTCTGGCCTCTCTCACTGCCTGGCATTGTGTGCCTGCCACGAGACCGGGCTGGCTCGTAAAACATCTCTTTATGTACTTTATTACTTAAACTCTTTTATTTGCCTGCAGGAGCCCTTTAACAAAATCACATTGAATTGACTTTCTCACACCAAATCAAATCTCCCTGGTCCCAGTTCAGTTGTCTTTGTCAATATGTATTTTATAAATGGAGTGAATTAACAGATGCTGTTGGAACAGAAGTGCTGGGGTAGCGTTTATGTTTTTAGTGCTCTCTCTGGGCAGATGAGTTGTGTAGGAGTGTTATACAGGTACCTCGGGATGAAAGTCATGCTAGTCATTTCAGTGGATATGTATTCCTAGCCATTTTCTTTGAATATATTTTAAACCTCTTTATTACTCATTTTTTTTCTTAGTGTTTGCTTATATGGTTTTATCATTTATGCCATTCATCTTGGGTAGACTTGATGATAGCCCCCAGTATTAAGAGATAAAAAGTAAAGCCTATCGTTCAGTAACGACAAGGTTTTCTGTTAGCCATGGAAAACTGATCAGGAGAAGCCTTTGGAATATCCTGCCTTACTTCTATTGCAAATTTTGTCCATGGAAACTTTGGTATGAAACTCTGGGTTGAAATTGTTTCAAAATAGACCATGGAGTTCCTGTGTCCTGGACTCTGACTTTGATAGAATGAATGACTACCACTCTTTACATAAGATAGAAATTGAGAACTTTGCTAAGAAATATAGCCACCGAAAGCCATGGTGTAAGAGTTGTATTGAAAGAAAGTTTTCCAGGATTGCCACATAGCGTAATACATTTTTTGAAAAGTATAATACATAAGTACTACAAAATATGATGCAATGTTTGGGAAGCCTTTTTTTTTTTGCTTTACCCTTTCTTTTGTGATGGTAGCCATAGCGCCATCTACTGGTGAAGAAAAGCATGAATTTCTTTTCTTTCCTCTTTTGCCACTAATTTTGTTCATCCTAAGAACGATTTATCAGAAACTTTTTTCTTCCTTTGAGGTCTAAAATATAAAATCTCTTGACTCAAAATGTGGTCCCTATGATTAATCCCAGAGTGCCAGAGTGATATGTCATATTCCAGACTGCTTTTTACAGCTGTACTATTTTCTCTTCTCTGATGCATGATGTATCATTTTTGGTCTTCTTTTGGAACAGTAGCATATTGGTTTTGCAGATTGAATTATTTAGAAATTCATCAGGAATATATGTTTATAGGCTCTTTCCTTTTCAGTCCTGGTCACTAAGGAAAGGGTAATAACATGTTTGATGTATTAAACTGTGAGTAAAACATTTTATTTACTATTTTCTCCATGGGATCCAATGTAACCAATGGATGTATATTGTTTAGGAAGACAATGCATGCTATTTGATCTGAAAAGTAAACATACACTAGTTCATTGTGTAGCATACCACATTAATAACATCTGCATCTTGTACAAGGAGACTCTCCACCTCTGTACAAATTTAATGAAGAGCCTCTGAAAGAATGGACCAGTCCATCAATAATGCATGACCTATTTTGTTTTTCTTTGGGCATATTTAAAATTGTGCATTCTATGTGTCAAAGTTCAAAAGTCAAGTGCTACATGTGATAAATTAGGTAGGGGTCAAAAGTTATTGCAATGCAGTTTCAGAAGATTGTCTGTCTCCGAATTTGCAGCTCATTCATGCTGAAGTGATGCACTATGGGAATTACTACCAAACTCCGCTCTGCAACATCTGCTCTCCCTAAGTGAGTTAGTGCACGTCAGACATCTTTATGTCAGAATATTGCAGTGATGGATGCAGTCTTCAGAAAATGCTGCATAAAAATCTGGTGTGCCGTTCTGGCCATTAAGTGAAATTACTATTTAAATTAATGGCACTGTCACAGTTTATCTGTGCAAAGAATGAACGCTGATTAGGGTATTAAGTAATTAGCAATTTATCACACTGGAACAAGGTTGATAATAATTAAAGAAGTAATGGTTTACCAAAGAAACTAGAAAAGGAGTCACTTCTTGTTATGTGAGAGAAATCTTGGCTGAAGATTTCAATTCAGTAGAAGAAAGACGAAGCTCTTTGTGAAAGAAACATCCTCTTTTTTTTCCCAGTGTAAAAACAGTTCATTATCAAAATTAGAGTTGACCTGTCAAAAGTCCCTCAGAGCGATCAGATGACTGATTAGGAGTTTCGAATTAGGTCAATGTCTGCATTTTGATTTTATACTTAAAGCACAGTGAAACCATGAAGTAATTTGGGAGGAAAGAGGGAGAATTTATTTTGTTCCCTGAAGGGCCAGTTTTCAGATTTTTGATTGCTCTTTAAAAATAGAAACATGAATTGTTTTTAAAAAACTGCTAGAGGAAAAAAATGGTAAAGAATCCAAGGTTGTATTTAAATGCCTTATCAGAAGGCAGCAGAAAAAAATGTCCAAACAATTAAAAATTGGAAGCTATAGACATTTCTCTTTATTTTATGTCTGTGTGTACACACATGTCTGTGTGTGTATATATAAATATATATTTATGTACCGTATGCTCCTGTGATTACTCACCATAATCAAGATTCAGACTGCAATGACAGTCCAGCTATGGGTATTTATTTGAGAAAACGTTTTCTGGAACTATTAAAACAACTAAGATTATTAATGTAACAGTTTATTGTTACACCAGTTACTCTGAAGAGTTATCACATTTACATAAACATGGTAAGTCCAACTCTATTATGATCAGTCTATATCATCAATCATAAATAAATTTTTTAAATACTGGGAATTTGTTTTTGAAGTAGAAAGATCAGGGAGAGAATTCTTCGGAATCATGTGTGATTAAACATCTTTCTTAAGGTATGTGCCAAACCAGTGGCTACTTTTAATCATTTAAAAAACAAAAAGCACCTAAAACTCCTTTATCTATTATTAGGAGTGTCTTGCATAATGTAGGTGTTTGTACAGGACCAGATTAAACAATTCAGGACCCGGGGGCTCTTTGAATTTGAGGTGCTTAATGTTATCAGTCTGGACTAATAATAAATAAACAAAAATCTAATTAAAATAAATCATTCATCACATTGTGCTGCTATATAGCTGGATATATTAATAAATTCTAATATGATAGCACTGTGACATGGAGTATGAGCACCTTACTGTCTAGCTTAATCAGGCTCTCGAGTATTATTTATTTATTCATGCTTTGATGTCAAAAATTTCTGGTATTTCTGTTTTCTGGCAATATCTAAATGAGAAGAACACAGGCAATTAAAATGAATTTGGTAGGAGAAAATAGTCTATTTGTTATATCAAGAACAGGTGTCTTTCTTTCATTGAGATGTAGAAATCAGCAATCCTCCCTACCAGGTCTTTTGCTGCTGCCACCAACCTGTCACCCTTGTCTATGACAGGTCTAGAGTGTGGCTTTAAAACTAGTGGCTGATTGGTGCGCCGAGACAGTGAACCACTATCTGAACCACGCTCAGATGGTTTTGAACATCAAATCTATGCCCTAGTGAAAGAATAGTTACTATTGTGGCTGACTTCCCAGGAAGTACTTGTATATACTAGACAAAGCTAGGCCAAAAGCAATACTTGTTTTCTAGACAAAGCCAAACCAAAACTTAGAAGGTTTCTACTATAGGCTTTCCATTTCTAGGATGGTGCTGCTTTTTCACCCTGTCTGGCTTCTTTCCCAGAGTACTTTAGTGAGTTTTTCTCCCTAGTGACTTTCTAGAGTGTTCCCTGAGTCCCTATAGTTTAACTAACCTCTTTCTTTCTTTTTTTTAAAATTATTTAATTACATTTGTTTTTTTTTATTTCATGTTCTTTTATACATTCAATCACATTATTTAGCTTGCAAGTAAATATTTCAACAGGTGAACATTTCTCCCTAGTCCAGTTGATAAAACTAGAAAATATTCAACAGATAATACCACATTTCTTTGTCCCATTAATGCTTTGCCTCCCTATTTTTCTTTTAAATGTCATTCTTCAGACTCTAATCTTTCACACACACTGTATCTGGAATTTACAAAAGAAAAGTGAAAAAGCAAGCCTCCAGGTCCAAGACTTGAACCATCGTCAGCCATGTAGGAGTCTAGCGCCTTAGCCAACATGCCATCTGCTGGCCCTTAACTAACCTCTTTCTGTAACAAGAGGTTATCATCACCAAATGGGCAGGTAGTTTTCATGACAGAAATCCGATCTTTTTTTTTTATGGAGCGTGGGAGAAGTTTGGCCCAGCCAAATGATTTCTGAACATTTCCTCTTGTGTGTTCTTTTCCTAATTAGTGTCTGGTGCTCTTGGTAAGAAGGACCCTCCGTGCACATTTAAATCACCTGGGTACGGAAATACTACTTTAGGTACTGCACCATTTCAGCAACTGCCTGAGTCTGACATTTTTATACCAAACTTTATAGCAGCCTCAGTTTTCTTCCCTTTTTTTATTTCATATTCATATATAACACTTTATTGTTGCAGGTATGTTCTGTTGTGGGCAGGATTATGTGAATATGTCAGATACCATATGCTGCTCAGCTTCCAGTGGAGAGTCTAAAGCACATGTTAAAAAGAATGACCCAGTGCCAGTAAAATGCTGTGAGACTGAACTTATTCCAAAGAGCCAGAAATGCTGTAATGGAGTTGGATATAATCCTTTGAAATATGTTTGCTCTGACAAGATTTCAACTGGAATGATGATGAAGGTAATTGATAGAAAACCTCTCAGAGACGCTGATTTGACAATGGAAAGAGAAATACATTGTTCATAACTATTTTTCTAAAATAGGAATAAAAAAACTCCTGTGTGCATTATTCATTTTCACATTACATCCATATTAATACCGAATGAGTTCGCTATGATTGATGTTATTGCAATGAATTCTAAAGGAATTAATAATGATTAGCTATTCTCCAGGAAGCTTTACCCAGCACTCCAGATGAGTGCAGGACGGAAAGTCTGTGTGCTCAGAGAGCCAGCACAGGTCGTCTGGGGCCTCTGCATGAGGCCATTTCATGCCTGTGAGCACTGTGGATGGAGACGGAAGGAAATTCCCGCTTCTTCCTGCTCTCCTGCCAACCGTAACAATCCGCACCAGTTACCTTTGATAGAGATCTTAAATGCAGCAAATTTACTTAGTTGTGTTTATATTGTATTCCTGTAGACTGTGCAAGGTGAGTGAATGCTTCTGTCCGTCACAAAAGGGAATAGGTGTGTACATCACCATTGTGTTTATATGATGTTTCACGGTCGTGTCATGTCTGTGGGCTTTGAGCTTGACCTAAGACTCCAAAAACCTGTTATCTCAAGGAACGGATCTTGGATATTCAAAAAACAAACACCCTACCATGTTCCGTAGTAATCCATCATGACTTCTACGTTCTATTTAGACTGTTAAACGTAAGTGCCTGGTCACAGAAAATGGAAGAGCACTCGGTGATGAGGCAACTGCACAATCCTTGTGTGGACATTACATACTTTGTGATATGAAGTGACTCTCATAAGATTCTTAAGGCCCCTACGAGAACTTTGTAGCAATGAATGAATAAGATAATATGTAAGATTGATTAAATTAATATGACAAGGACTGTAGTTCTCCATGCTGAATTAAGTCATATGTTACAGATAAAATTCAATCTACAGGTTCAATATTGTTTCCTGAAGACTTCACTAGTGGAGACATCCATCTTCTGCTTCAGTATGAACTGAATCACTATAGGATTTCTGCACAACCATCCTTTCAGTTCTTCCCCATGTTGTCAACTCAGGAGTTTCTTTTACCCCTTCCCTGTGTTCTGGAACCCATGTTTTCCTTTTGGAGAAATATCTTCCTGAGTATAGAGGCCTATATAGGTTTGAAAAAGTTGATGTATTATATTAGCATTCTACCATTCAGCTAGACTGAAATCCAATTCATGGTTAAGGACCAGCCCTATAGCCCAGTGGCTAAAGGAGCTGCATCCCATGGGACTGAGTACACGATTCAAATTCCAGCCCTGATGGCTTAGAAAATACTGGGCACATATGTATACATGCTCAAAACCCCGACAGGATGTTGAAAACAGAGAAGGGATTGTGCTTTGACCATGCTCCAGAGAGGTTGCAGTGGGGGGAAGGGCATGCTTTCTTCTATTCTTCCTCTCTCTGGCAAGTACATGCTCCCTCTGGCAAATTTTTTGAAAACACAAGATTAAAAATCATTTCAACTCAGAATTTTGAAGGTATTTCTGCATTTTTAAGCTTTCATTGATACTTTGATTCCTGTCTCTTTGTGGGTAATCATGTTATTTTTCCTATGAAAACTTTTAAGATGTGCTTTTTATCCTGCTCTTCTAAAATTTCATGACAATGTGCTTCCACATGGATGCTATTATTTACTTTTTTTGTGATGAGAAAATTTAACATCTGTCATCTCAGAAATTTTTTTTTCATTTTCACATGACAATCCAAAATGAGTCAGGCAGTTCCCTTCCAAGCAACATCTCAGGACCCCAGGCCCTTCCCATCTTGGGGTGCTTCACATGGAGCCCTCCTCTGGGAGAGAGAGCATGAACAAGTAAACATTGATGAGTCAGACTGGGATACAGAGTACATCCTTCCTGCGCTCTAGCATACAGACATATCTAGTCATGTGACTACTCCTACTGGAGCTAGGTTTGAAAAATCTCATGTTCCCAGGAAGAAAGGGAAAAAGTGGATGTTACTGAGCCCGTTGCATTGTCTCTGCCACACACATCTACTCTCCAGCCTCCAAAAATGTTTGAGCTGTCTTGTGTGTATTATTCCCTAGACTGTCCTATTTAAACTATTCTGCTGTCATTTGTTTGGGCTTTACGAGGAAGTCAAGATAAATGTAAGTGCCCAATTCACCATGTTTAAATGGAAGTCCCACTACATTTTTCTGAAACAGCTTTATATTGACTGACTTGGTGAGAATAATTTAACTTATTTTATGTAAAAAAAAAAAAAAGGAGGTTTGAAAGGAGATCAATTTTTAATAGCAAAATGTTTTTAAAATACATTATCCTACTTATACTAGGGAAAGGCAAAATAGATCTCTGCATTTTAAAAATATTACCTTATTTATAGCTCTCACACTTTGGGATGATTAAGTATTTAATTCCCTTTGATTGGAACATGCTCATATTCATTTTTTAATAACTATAAGAAGTCCAGAGAGTTGGGCCAGAAGGTGACATCGTAGTTTAAGGCAGTGGATTCCATGTGGCCAACTCCATGGTTGTAGTCCTAGACTTGGTAGTTTGAGAAAACATACTGGGCACATGTGCACGTGTGCCCAAAATCCTGAGAGGTGAATGGAGGAGAAGAGATTGTGGCATGGCCATGCCCCCTAGAGGGGTGATTTCTCACTTTCCTTATGTCTCTCTCCATTTCTCTGTGGCATACATGCACTGTGGGAAAAAAAAATCTTAAAATAAATAAATAAATAAATAAATAATGTCTGGGACCAGCAGATGACATAATGGTTATGTTGCTGGACGCCCATGTAGTTGACTGCGGTTTGAGTCATGGACCTGGCAGCTTAAACTCATGCCAGGAATGTGTGCATGCATGCCCAAAATCCCAAAAAGAGAATGGAGGAGAAGGGATTGCGGCATGGCCATTCCCCCTGGGGGGTGATTTCTGTCTCTCTGGCAAGCACACATGCCCTACAAAAGTTAATAAAAAAAGAAAAAGCCAGAGATTCATTAGAGAAAAGGTGTATAATATAAATAATTATAATGACAGTTCATGAAATAGTTAAAATTTTCTAAAACTTGTATGAGTAATATTTCTTATGGAATCAACTTTCCTCAACATTTTTAGGAAATCCAGTTTCTCAAATACCACTTTTTTTTTTTTAATCTTTAAAACTCCATAGGAAAGTATCAAAGTGACAGTAGTAAAATAATGACTACTATTACTACTCACGTATATAGTAAAATAAGTTTAAGGCATTTACAGGTGCTACTTCATTTAATTTACACAGCAAACCTTCACCATAAATGTAATTTCCATTTTCCCACTGAAGAGGTTGAGATTTTGAGAGCATACATTACTTGCTCAAGGTCACAGGGTTAGGAAGTTGAGAAAGTGGAATTTGAATCCAAATGTGTCATTTCGAAGTAACAACTCTTTCTAGGATACACACTGCCTTTGTTTCCTTTTGTGAATTATGAAGTATTCATCAATGAGGAAGAGGGAATTTTTGTTTGAAAGTTTTTAAAGTCTATCCCATGTATGTCTAAGTGAAAATTTAAAATTTCTTCCTCTTTCTCTTCCTCCCAATCACTCAACCTAGGAAACCAAAAAGTGTAAGACTCTCTGTCCAGCATCGATGGAGGCCACGGCGGTGGGGGGTGACTTCGATTTCACCAGCCATGTTTGTATCATGGTAAGAAGGACTCACAATTCCACAGAGAAGGCATTAATGGGAGAAATATGTTCCTCGGCTGAAGAAATCATTCACACAGGAAGTGTAAACACATACTCCTTCACAGGTAACAGAAAGTGAACTGTCCACCCATGGTTTAGTAGAAGTAGTGAGAAACTGCTGAAAATGCATTTATTTCACTCTGACATCATCTCTCCATAACCTGGTATCAATAAATCCCATTATACATTCAGCTATTAATAGCTGATAATTAAGGAATAATCTGGGTGTATTTAAAAAGAGTGGTTTAAAATTTGGGGAGCCAGCCCCACAGCCTAAGGGTTAAGAGAATTAGATCCCACATGGCTTACCATGGTTTAAATCCCAGCTTTGGTGGCTTGGAAAACACACCAAGCACGTGTCACACATACCCACAATCTGACAGGATGGAGAATGGAGGAGAAAGTGGTACAGCATGACTATGCCCCACTGGGGGAGCCTTTTGTCTCTCTCTTTCTGTCCCTCTGGTGAGCACACATGCCTTCTGGTGATTAAAGGTAACATTTTGTTTTTAGGTCTAACTTTAAACAAAGATGTATAGTTTTTGTACTTTCACTGTTGTTTCAGGGCATATGCACTTGCCAGAGAGAGACAAAGGGAGAAAAAGAACAAGAGGGAAAGTAAAAAATTACCCCCCAAACTCCCTTCCCATGGGATGGTCATGCCCTAATCCCTTCTCCTCTGTTCTCCACTAGGGATTTTGAGCATTCATGCACATGTGCATGCACACACACCTGCCTGGCATGTTTTCCAAGGCATCGAGTCTGGGACTCGAACCATATACTCGGCTTTGTGGGATCCAGCTACCTTAACCACCATACCACCTGGCTAGCCCAAAGATGTATACCATGTTACAGTAAATCCATAGAGAACAGAAAATAGATCAGTAAGTGTTCTTTTCTGATATATCCATTTAATTTACAATAAACCAAAATTTATTTTTCAAAAGCTCAAATGCAGCTTTCAGTGAATGCTTTGAATGATATTGCTATATTTACAAGATGAAAGAAGGCTAGAACTTGTCTGATTCCTTGGAAAACTTAACAGGATTATTCTGAGGAGAAGATAAATCCAAGTGTACTGGTTTCCCAACATGGCTGATAATTTTAGAAAGAATAACCTTTGCAGTCATTGCAAATGTTAATTTCCAAGCATCATCTTGCTCTTGTAGAATTAGTCCAAAATAGTGGCTTTTAGCCCTGACCAAGCTGAAGAAGAAACATTGTAAAGTTTAGGATTATCTCTAAAATAGTTTTGCCATCTATTAATGTTTTATTATTCATCCATTTACTTAGTCCCTACAGAATGAGTTTCTGAAAAAAAAAAATCAAGCGTGTCTCTGCGTGTGTGTATGTGTGAGAGAGAGAGAGAGATCTGTCATCACAAATACACTCCATTTGTCTGATATAATTTCAGCAAGCTAAGATTAAATAAATAAACAAAACAATGTTCTATTCCATCATGAATGCTGAGTGTAATAGCACAACGCAGGAATGGTGAAAGTAACACAGGATACTGAGATAATGGAGGAAGATTGAGGAAGGAATGAGAAATAGAGGAAAAGTTTGTTTTTTTATTATATTATTATTTTTTAGAGGTTTTTGCTACAGGACACATGCACTCACCAGAAAGACAGAGAGAGACAGAGAGATAGAAAGCAAGAAATCACTCCCAAGGGGGGATGGCCACGCTGCAATCCCTTCTCCTCCATTCTCCTCTCAGGATCTTGGGCACACATGCACATACGTCCGGTGTGAGTTTTAAGCCACCAGGTCCAGGACTCGAACCACGGTCGACTACATGGGAGTTCAGCGACATAGCCATTACGCTAACTGCTGGTCCCTATTTTAATTTATTTCGTACATTCAATCACTGCACATCACCACAGCTTGTAAAATGAATTTACCCAACATGAACATATTTTCTACCAATCCATTTGAAGATAGAAGACACATTATTACCAACAGACAATTCTCCATTTCTATGTCCCTCAAATGTCTTGCCTATCTATTTTTCTTCTTGATTCCTTTCCTTTCACCCTCCCTCATCTCCCACCCTCTTACCACACTGTCTCCAGTATCCATAACCTCTCTCCATGCTTCTATATCCTCTAATCTTTCAGTTTCCACCATAGAGTGTGGACAGTCAGTATATATTAAGTAGAGACATACAATGTGTCTCTTTCATAGCCTGGCTTGCTTCACTCAGCAGAGAAAAAGTTTATTGAACATGATTTGGTCCCAACCCTGTGCTCAGCATTTTAAAACTTTACTTTAAGGTATCCGCAGGTGGCATGGAGGTTAAGGAGATTGGATACCACATAGCCAGCTCTGAGGTTAGAGTCCAAGACCTGGGTCTTTGAAATCATGCCAGGCTCATATGCATGTGTGCCCAAAATTCTGAGAGGAAAATTAAGGAGAAGGGATTGCAGTGTGGCCGTCCCCTCTGGAGGGTGATTTCTCACTTTCCCTCTCTCTTCCTTTGTCTCTCTCCAGCAAGTCCAAGCACCCTATAGCAAAGACTAAAATAAGACATAACAAAACAAAACAAAAAGAACTTATCTTAGTTACCCACAAAGCAATCATATTAGTATGTTTTTAAGCAAATGTAAATTAAGGATCAGACCTATAAATGTACTTGTTGATAAGGAAACAGATTCAAATCATGTTATCTTGTAAGTATGATAGTTTTTACTTATGAAGAACAGTTTGAAATGGAATAATAAAAAAGTCTTTTCATACAGTGATCTTATCTTAAGGAGCTGAATATCATATCCAAAGAGTATTGTTCTAGGCCAACCTTGGCAATTTTGGCTGATAGGACTTGGATAGGCCCAGACTCTAGTAATACATGGTATACAGGCTCCTATCAGATTGTGTCCTTAAACTGTTTCTTTCACTTGAAACAGGTCCTTTGTCATCACCAGTCAACATCCATTTCCTCAGCCTTGTCTCTCCTCTGCTCCTATGGAACATTGTTCACAAAGTTCTTTTCTACCTTGTGTCCTATTCAGATTTAAGACATAAATGTGTCCTATACATTAGACCCTGTCCCCTCTCTTATTAGTCTGAAATACCCTTATGAATAGGGCATCTTTGTTACCTTTACCTCATTATTTGGATGTAACACACTGTACATAAACAAAAAGTATTGATTGGAATGAATTTGATTAGGAAAGTCCTCAGGAGAGGGAACAATTTGTCCAGCCCTCTAATCTCTTCCTACTTTCAGTTATATATTTAAACCATGAACCTTCATTTTTAAATTATTGGACTTCCATCTGAGAGGACTCCCTACTTTTATCTCCTCCTTGTAACCAAGGTCAAGATTTTTGAAGGACTTTTAAGACATACTTACAATAGCCCTCTACAGGACTGAATAGATGTTTCTACCCACTGACATAGTATTGAGAGGGCTTTTAAAGTTCATATTTTAACTTGCTTTGCCTGCTGTAAAATACTATAAATTTAATATGAAAAATAACCTTTCTTTTTCATGAAAAACATGAAGCATGCAAGTTGTGCTGTGATAATTCCATGGAGACCAATTTAGAAAAAGTAGTCAGACTTCTAAAAACTTAGAATTGAAAGCTGACAATATGAGCTGTTTCATCTGTTCTGTTAATATCTATTAATATCACAAACTAGGTAGTTTATAAAGTTGACTCAGCTTACAGTTTTGGAGGTCTAAGGTTACGGGGTGGCATCTGGTCATGCCCATTAATGTGAGGTTTCTAAAGACTCCCAAGACTGTGTTTAAAATCACATGATGAGAGAGTGAAAAGTTGTGTATGTGTCCTTGTCTTTCTCTGGTCTTATTCCCCCGTCCTTATAAATCTACCAGTATCCAGTAATGGAGGCCCCCAGCTTGACAATCTTACCTAATCACTTCCCACAAGATCTACCTCTTAATGCCATCATACCATCATACATTTCAACATGTGAATTTCGAGGTGGGGGAACCACATTCAAACCACAGCACCAAAATTTAGTGCTGACCAAAATTCATTCATTCTTGCTATCATTCATTTATCAAAAATGCTTTTTAAGTATCTGCAAATAACCAATCGTATACTAGGGCATGCAGCTATAAAAACAAATAAGAATTTCCATCAGAGATCAGAAGCCTATATGAAGAAATGGGGAAGAAAATACATAATTACACTATAATATGGTAAGTTGTGTACATGTAAGTACTATAATAGAAGTAAAATCATTGTCCTATGATGCTTTTCAATAATATTGCAAGCTGTCCAGACTAGAAAGAAAAGAAGAACGTCAAGAAAGACCATATGCCTGAGTTGAGAACTGTGAGCGCCTATTGAGCTAAAGGGTAGAAGACCAGCCAGAGCTTTTGCAAAGCCCAGGAAGCAAGAGAAGGCCCAGTAAAGATTTGAAAAAGACGAAAATTTAGGAGAAAGTCATTAGAGATGAGGCCAAAGAGCAGGGGTCAGATTAAGACAGACTTTGATGCCACACTATGTAGTTTGCTTTTATGCAAAAATGAGGGGCCAACATACGATGTAGTATTTATGTTGCTGGACCCCACATGACTGACCACAGTTCAAGTCCTGGACCCCGAGGCTTGAAAATCATGCCAGGCATATGTGTGTGCATGCCCAAGATCCCAGCATGAGAATGGAGGAGAAGGGATTGCAATGGGGCCATCCCTGCTGGGGGGGTGATTTCTCACTTTCCCTCTCACTATGTCTGTTTCATTCTCTGGTGAGTACATGTGCCCTATGGCAAAAACCTCTTTAAAAATAAGTAGATGATAAAGATGTTTAAGCAATGAAATGACACAATTATATATGCATTTTTTATGTTTTTTTTAATTGCCAGAGGGCATGTACACTCTCCAGATAAAGAGAAACAGGGAGGAAGACCCCCTACAATGGAATGTGACTACGCCTCATTCTTTTCGCCTTTCTTCATTCTGTCAGTCCATGTGCCAGTATGTTTTCAAGCTGCTGAGGCTAGGATTTCAGCCATGTGGGATCTGATTCCCTTAACCAGTAGGCCCCAGGGCTGGCCCTATAAGCACTTTTAAAAGGATAACTTTATCATTTATTAAAGAAATGACTGAAGTAAAACAAATATGAGTTTCTTCAAAAGTTTATGGAAAATGCCTGTTATGAAAAAATTTTACATGGGTTTCAATCTCTTTTGCACCAAAATAAACTCATACTTTAACTCCATACAAGAATTTTTGAAATCTCCTTGTATGTATGGAACATTTAAGAAATTATCAAACAGGGTCCAACAGATAGCAGAATGATTATGTTGCTGGACTCCCACATAGTCAACCACCGTTCAAGTCCCAGACCCAGTGGAGTGGCTGAAAACTCACACTGGGCATGTATTGCATGTGTGCTCAAGATCCCAAGAGGAGAATGGAGGAGAAGGGATTGCAGCATGACCATCTATCCTGAGGGGGATGATTTCTCACTTTCTGTCTCTCTGTCTCTCTCTGTCTCTCCAGCAAGCACACCCACACTATAGCAAAAATCACTCTTTATAAAAGAAAAAAAAGGGAAAAGAAATTAACAAATAAGCAAAAAGAGAAAGACCTTCCTTTTTTTATTTTTTTTAATTTTTTATTATCATCATAATCTTCTTTATATCTGTTTCTCACTAACGTCCTGTCTCTCTATTGTTCACTTGCTATCTTTCTCTATCCTCTTCTCTTCACTTACCCCATTCCACACTGTCCTATTCTCATTAAGTACCTTCACTGTGTTTATGTCCTCCGAATTTTTGCTCTCTATTATAGAGTGCGGATAGTCGGTATATATTGAGTGGATACATACAATATCTTTCTTTCATAGCCTGGCTTACTTCACTCAGCAATAGATCCTCCATATCTGACCATTTTCTATCAAATTCCAGGGTCTTGTTATTTTTTATGGCTGAGTAGTATTCCATAGAGTATATATGCCACACTTTTCCAATCCATTCATCAGTTTGTGGACATTTAGGTTGGTTCCATGTCTTGGCAATTGTGAATAATGCTGCAATAAACATTGATGTGCAAGCACTTTTCTGACTGAGCATTCTCCTGTCTTTTGGGTAAATACCCAGAAGTGGGATTGCTGGATCAAATGGTAGTTCTATTTGTAGATCTTTGAGGAAACTCCATATCGTTCTCCACAGTGGTTGAACCAGTTACATTCCCACCAACAGTGTAGGAGGGTTCCCTTTTCACCACATCCCCGCCAACACTAATCACTTTTTATATTCTTAATCTTTGCCATCCTGACAGGAGTTAGGTGGTATCTCATTGTGGTTTTTATCTGCATCTCCCTTATGATGAGGGATGTTGTGCATTTCCTCATATGCTTTTTGACTGTTCATATGTCTTCCTTAGAGAGATTTTTTTTTCAGCTCCTTTTCCCATCTTTTAATTGGGTTCATTATTTTTTTTCGCATAAGGTACTTGAGTTCCCTGTGTATTCTGGTTATCAGTCCCTTGTCTGAGGCATATTTAACAAAAATATTTCCCCATTCTGAGGGTTGTTGGTTCACACTTGATACTGTGTCCTTTGCTGTGCAGAAACTTCTTAGTCTAATATAGTAGGACCTTCCTTTTTGATCCTCAGTCTGAGAGTCATCTGGAAACCACTACACTAAATAAATAAATAATAAATATTTTAAAAATTAAATAAGCAATAAAACAAATTTAGAGGACCAACAGATGGCATAATGATTATGTTGCTGGACTCCCATGTAGTTGACTGCAGTTCGAGTCCTGGACCCGGTGGCTTAAACCTCGTGCCAGGTGCATGTGTATCCAAGATCCCAAAATGAGAATGCAGGAAAAGGACTGTGGTATGGCCACCCCCCCCCCCCCCCGGGGGGGGGGGGTTTGTGGGGTGATTTCTCCCTTTCTCTTTGTCTCTTTCTGTCTCTCTGATGAGTACCTGTACCCTATAGCAAAAAATTTCTCTCAAAAAAAATTAATTTAAGAAATTTAACTTTCAGATCTTTTTTTGGTTAATTTGTACTTCTGAAATTATTAAAGCTTAAAATGAAACCAAGATTTTGGGAACACCATTAAACCACCGTCAGTCATGTATTTAATAATACAATTTTTGTCAGTCTAACAGCTCAGTAGGTTTGATTTAGTTTTGTTATGTTAGTTAGGTTAGTTGTTTCGGGCTTTGGTTTCTGGGGTTTTTTTGGTAGAAAGTGTAGGAAGTATGAAATATGTATTTACTAACACGGTACCCTGATAAGCTAAGTTCAAACCCTGTGCCTCATAACAACTACATTATAATTCATGTGATATTTTCATGAAGTGATATTAGCAAAGTAATACTTGGAGAATTTATAACAGTGAAACTATAAAAGAATGATAGTAAACCTGTTTCATCCTAAAGTTAAGAGTATTCCAAACTTGTGAAACCTTAACATCCAATTTTATATATTAGGTCATTTTCTCTGTTTTTCAATGCAAAAATGCATCACGACTTTTCCAATGACCCGATACACCAGTCTCACACTTTTATTTTCCATCATTGCTTTAATATATCCAAATAGGGAATACTATTCTGTGTAATTCTGTATCGGTGCCTTAAATTTTTTTCCATGATTTATAAAATGAAAATAGTAGAGTTCTATTTCTATACGAAGGGATTAGAGTGTTAAACATTTATTTTTAGATGTTAAAGATTATGATGTTCATTTTTAATATGTTAATAAACAAAAATTAAAATGAGAAAAGCCTCATCATGTGTTTTGTGTTTTTCCAGATGTGAACCTCCAGCCCTACATGGTGTACGAGTACAGGATTTGTGCATGGAACAGCTATGGCCGAGGCTTCAGCCAAGCTGTTAGGACCAGCACAAAAGAAGACGTGCCTCAAGGAGTGAGCCCCCCAAGGTGGACCAAAATGGACAATCTCGAAGATGCCATTATCTTAAACTGGAAGAAGCCTATACAATCAAATGGTATTAAACCACTTTCAAATTAGAGAAACATTATCCAGTAAATCTATAAAGAAATTAAATGCATAGAATATAGATGCAAATCAGTATGCATCTAGCCGCTAGAAAAATATTGACTGATGAAGAAAACTTTAGCTATGGGTCGATCAATCATTCACTTGTGGTGTGGCGCTCATCCATTTTTAGCTAAAATAAATAAATACAATTTTCTTGAATCTCAATATGTATCTGAGCCACGTTCAAAGACCAAAGCATATCTAGGGGAGGTAATTGCTGTGGCATTGAAAATAAATTTGTTTGCTAGTGAAGGGAATACACATAAGTGACTCCTTGATTATCTATGTCAAGAATCCATCTCTTTCACAGTGATATAATTAAGAACTGCTTGAGCATAGCATTATAATAGCAAATTAAAATTAAATTATAATATAGTACCTATTTCTTCAGAACAGTAAGACAAGCATATGGTTTGTAAATAGTTCAAAGAATATGACACCAAATACAGGTATTTCTCTACATCTTTTAGGTCCTATTCTTTACTACATTCTTCTCCGAGATGGAATCGAACGCTTTCGGGGAACCTCACTGAGTTTCTCTGATGCACAGGGAATTCAGCCATTTCAGGAATATTTCTATCAGCTGAAAGCTTGCACGGCTGCTGGCTGTGCCACTAGTAGCAAGGTAAGGGGGATTGCCTGACTATAGAAAGAAGGGTCCAGTGTGAGGGCTACATGGACATCCAGGTTGTGAGTCATTCTTCTGATGACAGAAAGCCTTCAAAGTGGTGTTAAGTAGAGGGTTCATGTATCATCTCATCTAGGTGCTAATACTTATACATTGGATATTTAAGAATTAACACCTTTCTTCTTCTTCTCTTCATAGGTCATATGCACTCATTAAAGAGAGATAGAGAGAGAGAAAGAGAGAGAAAGTGAGCAATCACCCCCCAAGGGGGATGGCTATGCCTCAATCCATTCTCCTCCTGGGATTTTGAGCATGCATGCATGTGCACCCAGCATGATTTTCAAGCTGCTGGATCTAGGACTTGAACTGCGATTGGCCATGTGGGAGTCTAGCACCTTCACCACCACACTACCTACTGTCCCCACAATGAACACTTCTGAAGAAAGAAAGAGATTACTGTATGGGAGATTTATTTAAATAACAATGTTTTATTAGGAAAAAAAAAGAAAAACACATGAAAATTTGCATTGATGTCATCTTTTTCATAGGCCTCCTCCACCCATTATTTTCAGGTAATCGTCTCTAAACCCATAAAAATTTCTAAACCAGGGGCCAGCCAATGGTGGTAGTTAAAGCACTGGACTCCCACATGGCCAACCACAGTTTGAAAAATCAGGTCAGGCATGTCTGCGTAAGTACCCAAAATTTCAAGAAACTGGAGGAGAAAGGATAGTGAAATGGTCATTCTCCCTGGGGAGTGATTTCTCACTTTCTCTCTCTCTCCCTCTCTCTCTCTCTCTCTCTACCTCTCTTTGTCTGGTGAGTGTACCTACCCTTTGGCAAAAGCCTAAAAAATAAACAGAAAAAAATTCCAAATTATTCTTTAGTCAAAAGGGGCTTCTATCTAAATATCATATCAACAAAACCTGTCTGCTCTTAAAAAATAGGGAAAAGAGCAAAAAAGCCTGGCATAGAAAATAAATATAATAGTTCCAAATCTTCTGCAATAGCCTTGGCAAGAAATAACGAAGACCTGAACTCAGACACCAGGGATCAGAATGGAGACTATCCAAAGGATACAGCAGACATTGGAAGACAAAATCCATAAGACTTTGTAGTCAGTTATATGTAGAGAAATGAAAGAGTTGTGGATATTTTTTGTTTGTTTTTGTTTTAAGAGAGATTTTTGCGATAGGGGATGCACACTCACCAGAGAGAGACAAAAAGCAAGAAATCATCCCCCAGGGGATGGCCACACCACAATACCTTCTCCTTCATTCTCCTCTCGGGATTTTGAGCATGCACACACACGCACCCAGCTTGCGTTTTAAGTTGCCAGACCTGGACAACTGTGTGGGAGTCCAGCGAAATAACCATTACACAATTTGCTGATCCTGAGTCATGAATAGTTTTTAAGATATCTGGCTTGAGTAAGTCGTGGATAATGGTGACTTTCTACAAGCAAGTAACAAAGGAGGAAATGTTAAAAAATGAAAGAATATGACTATTTTTTTTTTTTTGGAGAGATTTTTCACTATAGGGCGCGTGCGCTCGCCAGACAGATAGAGAGAGACATTAAAGTCAGAAAGCGAGAAATCACCCCCCCAGGGGGGATGGTCACGCCGCAATCCCTTCTCCTCCATTCTCCTCTCGGGATCCTGGGCACGCACGCACACGCGCCCGGCGTGAGTTTTAAGCCACCGGGTCCAGGACGCGAACCGCGGTCGACTACGTGGGAGTCCAGTGACATAGCCATTACGCTAACTGCTGGTTCCCGGAGAATATGACTATTTTTAAGTTAAAACGCATTTCAAGGAAAAGAACAGGTAACAGAAGGTGAAAGCAGTATTGTTTCATACTTTAAATGACAGTTTCTAGCTGAATTAAGGAGTGGCTGGAGTTTGCTAGAAGGATCTATGTGGTAAGATGAAGCAATGAGTTTAAATACGATTGTTCCAGAATGAAGAGGGACGGACAGAATACCACAGATGATGGACATTGGGGAAGGCTACCCAATGAAGAAGAACAGAAAGTTTACAAGGGAGACTGAGAAGAAACAAGCAAACAATTTAGAAGGAAAAATTTTAAAATGAGTCATTTCTTAGAAGCCATTTTTATCAGAGGGGAAGCCTAGGAGGAAACAAACTCAGAACCTCGCCAATGTAAAACCACACCTACATCTCAGTGACCACCAAACCATTCAGTAGAGCATCCTTAACGTGAGCTGTTTGAAGCTACCGGTTTGAGCACTACTGACTATTTTTTTTTTTTTGGAGAGATTTTTCACTATAGGGCGCGTGCGCTCGCCAGACAGATAGAGAGAGACATTAAAGTCAGAAAGCGAGAAATCACCCCCCCAGGGGGGATGGTCACGCCGCAATCCCTTCTCCTCCATTCTCCTCTCGGGATCCTGGGCACGCACGCACACGCGCCCGGCGTGAGTTTTAAGCCACCGGGTCCAGGACGCGAACCGCGGTCGACTACGTGGGAGTCCAGTGACATAGCCATTACGCTAACTGCTGGTTCCCGGAGAATATGACTATTTTTAAGTTAAAACGCATTTCAAGGAAAAGAACAGGTAACAGAAGGTGAAAGCAGTATTGTTTCATACTTTAAATGACAGTTTCTAGCTGAATTAAGGAGTGGCTGGAGTTTGCTAGAAGGATCTATGTGGTAAGATGAAGCAATGAGTTTAAATACGATTGTTCCAGAATGAAGAGGGACGGACAGAATACCACAGATGATGGACATTGGGGAAGGCTACCCAATGAAGAAGAACAGAAAGTTTACAAGGGAGACTGAGAAGAAACAAGCAAACAATTTAGAAGGAAAAATTTTAAAATGAGTCATTTCTTAGAAGCCATTTTTATCAGAGGGGAAGCCTAGGAGGAAACAAACTCAGAACAGTTCAGATTCTTTTCAAGTTTGGAACAGCATCTTTAGATTCATAAGAACCATCTGAATAACACCTTCAGTCAGACCAGTCAGCCACAGTGACGTGTGTAACCTTTGGTTCAGCGGACCCCAGAAACATCTCCAGGCACATCATCATCTAGACAAATGGTGACTGACTGGCCCAATCAACGTTATGGTCTGAACGGTGCTAGGCCAGTTCCATGTGTTTTCCATAAGCACTGTTCAGGCTCGCTAGATGCCAAAACAATTGGTTAAAAAGTTAAATCAGAATTAATTTTATGAAAAAACCAATGCAACTGACTTTTGTCAAAAATCATATTTTAACATTACTAACTGAATAATTGGTTCACTAACCATGTTTTTCCCTCACTTGGTTCTTTTTCTGGAAAATTGGCACAGACACTGTAAAGTCATTCTGGCCATCACAAGAAGAGTGCAGGAAAATCTGCCCATGTATACTGTTCAAAGCATATTATATGCAAGCAAGTTCAGATGTGGGTTTTGCTCCATATTTACTGGTGCTTAAAATGTACAAAATCAGGCTGTTAAAATGCAAAGACACTGATAGGCCATATGGAAGAGAGTTATCAAGAGTTCTCTAGAAGACAGTCTGCCAGCCAGATTTTACTTGTTTAAACTGAGGGCTGCACTCTGCCGTCAAAATTGTTGTCGAACCTGTTGTGATAAATGGTAGTCTGAGACTTATGTAATGTATTCAAGGTCAGATTTCATTGTTTAAATAGGATGGAAGGGAAAGAATAAAAAAAGGGGGGACTGCTTCTCCAAGCCCCTGCTAATGATATGCCAGGCCAGACAACATTTTAAAGCAAAAGTGACATTCTCATTGATGAGGATACCTAGTGTACTATTACAATAAATTGCTGCTTAATTCCTGTGTTTTCAGGTAGTTGCAGCTACTACCCAAGGAGTTCCAGAGAACATCCTGCCACCGAGAATCACAGCCCTAAGTGCTACAGCTCTGCACCTGAGCTGGAGTGTCCCTGAGAAACCAAATGGCGTCATTAAAGAGTACCAGCTCAAGCAGGTTGGGCAAGGTCTCATCTACACTGACACCACTGACAGGAGGCAGCATACGGTCACAGGTAAAAAAAAAAAAAAAGGAAAACCTCCTGGAGGAGTCTGTCATTGTGGTTGGGGGTGGGGGGAAACATCCCAGGGGTGTGTGTTTGATATATGAGGTCACTCCAAAAGGACACGTTGTCTTGACATATGGTCAGGTCCCACTTATCCATGCTAATAGAAGTGCCCACACTGGCAGCAATAAGCCACAACAGCAGATAACTTCAGAAATAATTTCTATTTGGCATTGATATGCATTATGTGTATATTATGTGTAGGGTTTTTGCATCAGTATTAACTTTTTTTTCCCCAAACAAACAGTAAGATGCATTTTCATTCCCCAAGGATATATTCATAGATAAAGGGACTAAGATAGCCAAGAATGTATGGAAAGACAGGGGAAAATTAGCCAGGGACTAACATTTATCTACATAGTAGGCGATTAATACTCAGAACTAGGTGACAGGTGACTGGTTGTGACTATTTGTTATTATTATTAATGCTAATTAATAGTAATCATGTTCTTTTTAAGGTTTATTTTAACATTGTTTATTACAATTAGTTTTAGTAATATAATAATTGTATGGTAAAACAGCATAATGTTAGATCATTGCTGGTAGTGATTATAATAATAATTAACATTATTTTCATTCGAGTGTCATTTTCTGACTTAACCAGTCTGGGGTAGCTTCTCTAACACACCACCATGTCACCTTGTTTCATTTTTCATCACAGACTTCCCAGTGCCTGATATTTAACCATTTGTTTTTGTCTTTTTTATGTCTCTCCTCCACTTGAAAGTAGGCACCAAGAAAGTAGAGACCATGTCCAGTTTGTTCAATGATGTAGCTTGAGCACTTGGAATAGTCCTTAATATGCCGATAGGACCTAAATGAATCTTTGGGGAGTAGATAAATGAAGCATGTGTCAAATGCCCTCCTAAGCACTTTGCATGCACTAATTTAATTCTTATCACAAATGTATGGGATAGAGAGATGCTAAAATGCCTATGTTGAGAGATTAAATAGCTTAGTTCACTATTTGGGTCTACTGAATCATCCCGAACAATTGTGTAAATTTAAATCTGGAGATCACAGGCAAGATTTAACAAACTTCCATTCAAAAAAAAAAAAAGATAATTTACTTATTTATTTATTTATCTATTTCAATTTGACCAGAGAGGGGCGGAGAGAGAGAGAGAGTGAGAAAGCAAGCCGCCAGGTCCAGGACCTGAACCACAGGTGGCCATGCGCGAGTCCAGCGCCCTCAGCCACCACGCCACCTGCCAGCCCCACAAACTTTCACTTTCCCTATTGTCAGACAGCTCCTTCCAAGACCTCCTGAGTGAATGACCTCCTTCTCTTGGACCCCACACTTTGTAGGCAGTATTGAAAACACAGATAATGAAATTCACAAGTGCAGAAAGGTCTGGAAAAATGTGGCTGATTTTTCCTAAGAACAGACATAGGCTACACTATACAAGTAGAAAAATAAATTCATCATGTTTTGCTCTTACATGCCATAATTTCCTAACACATACAGAAGCAGTCATTGACAGAATCTCCAATTTTTTTTTTTCAAAAGTATAAGTCTGCAGAAGGTGCTTAATACATTTTTGTGGACTAGCACATTGCATTCCTTATCTCAAGATCCTGAGCTAAATCAATGATAATGGGGATGGGAAAAGCCCTCATCAATTCAAACGATCAAATTTGTTCCTTATATCTTATTTCACTTGAGGTGAAAATCATCACAAGTGATCGACATAATGTTGTTTTATATAACTTTGCCTTTATATGGTACTTTATCATTTTAAAGAATTTTTGCATTTTGACTTATTTGATTGTTATCACATCTCTATAAGCTAGGGATGTTTTTACAACTACATTCTAAAGATGGGAAAGAAAGCCGACTTGTTCAGGGTGTCCAAAGCATTGCCTCCCTCTACCTGTAAGAAAATCAGGATACTATTTCATTCCCTGACAAAAAAATGAGTGGTCTGTGTGCTGTGTTTTAAATACAGTACCAAGTGGGGTAAATAAGACTGCTGCTCTTAAGATACCCTTAGCAATAGAGAAGATTGGCAAGTAAAGGCATAACTGCAAAGACAGTGTAATGGCTACTACAGCAGAATTCTTTACAGAATACAGTGGTAGAAATCAAAAGAATTTGGGCAGACAGGCAGTGTACAGTGGTAATGAAACTAGACCCCCATGGAAAAGGTCCTGGGTTCAAATTTCAGAATTTTCTTGGGCATGCCTTGATCCAAGCTGGCTGAGACTGGGATAGACCAAAGCATGAAGATCTGTTGGCCAAAGAAATGAATGAATGAACTTAAACAAACAAACTAAGAGATAAAAGAATGACTTGGAGTAGACAAGAGGATATTAATTACAGAGTTTTGAAAGCTAAGTTAAGGTACATTAAGACTTTGTACCTTAAAGGTAAACCAGTATATGTTTAAACCAGTAAAGATTTTATAATAAACTGAGATACAAGGTCAAAGATATTTTTTTTCTTATCTCTTTCTACTTAACCAGCATTGGCTTTGAATTGTTGCCAGCTGTATTCATTTGCATTTTTTAGAAACCAGTATTTATGTGCCAAAAGACCAAATTCAATGTTCAAACTGATGGGATTGATAGCCTCATTAATTATAAAATAATTGCAAAGGCTTTTTCTTAAATACCTTCACGCCACGAGTTCTTTTCTTCATTGTCATTTTTAATGGATATTTGTATGTCAAAGGATTTGATACATACACCTTGGTGCTATATTTATTAGAATAAATATAGTATTCTAAAGTTTTTTTCTTCTACATAGCTTTAATTTTTACAAAATCGTAAAAAAAAAAAAATGGAAAAAACCTTTCAAAGTCAATTTATCTATTTAAAAAAAAAAAAAAAAAAGGAAAAAGCCTTTCAAAGTCATTTGATCTATCCCTCTGTTCTGTTTTAGATTTGGAGAATAATTCACTTGAGCAATACAGCCCTAAGGAAGGATTTCTTTGTTGAATGAGGAAATAAACTCCTCATTCAGCAAAACCTACTAACTACAGAGACTCCTGTATGCAGTTCCTATGGGACAAGAACGAGATTAGGCATTAGATAATCTAAAACCTGAAATCTATATAATGTTATGCATTTTATCAGCCTGGAAAAATGCAGTTCCATGGTTAGCTGACTGACCAAATGCAGTATGGAAGTATTTTATGATGTGAAAGACGGTTCTATTGAATTCATGGAATGAACTAAAATAATCAAATTTATTTCCCATTCCATCTCACATGTTTGATCAAAGAGCTGCCTGAACCCCCTAGGATAAATGTTTTGATTTTCTCATCATTTTCAAAACCTTGACATTCCCTAAGCAACAGAGCGCTAATGAAGCTGTAGCACTAGTCGTCTTGGAGCCTGAAAATCTGGGTCCTTAGAAATGACAGGAGGGAAAGCCAGCACCTTGCCTCAGCCCCTTCGTCTCCATGCTTATTTTTAATTACCTCAAAGCTTTAGAAACCTGATCCCGTAAATGCTTTGTGGGAATAGTGGCGAATGCACTCATCATGTGAAATCCATAAATTGCTTATAATCCTCTCAAGATGTTAAAAAAAGCATTAGGTAATTGAAGACAGGAAGTCCTCGGTTAATTATTTAGAGGTGTTATCAATGCTTTAAGTAAACTGAAGCGTTTTCTGCTATCTCACTGAGCTGAATACCACCGGGACGAAGGGGTAGCAGCCATCATCTTCTCATATTCGCTAATGCAAACAACGCATGGCAGCTTGTCAATAAAAGACCTTTTCATATCATTTATGACTAAACACATCCACCGCCCTGTACAGAACAATTTGGATGTCAGCTACGGCATTGTTTCGCTTTGGGTTAGCACGACTTTACATGCGGACCTCCTAATGTGGGCTTAGGGGGTAGGGGTGAAGGCAGAAGGATTAACTAAATAATTAAGGGCACCGAGAAAAAAATGAATTAATCGTGTCCTCTTTAGCAGCAGGCAGGAGAGCTTATGTGCTTCTTAACTCTGGGGAAACTGTTTTCAAAATAATTAATTAGAAGTTGCTGGTCTTTGCATTTCACTTAAAAGGAAAGATTCACTAGCTTTAAATTAGCAAGGAGAGAATGATTTGCCTCTCTTTTCTGTTCTCTTAGAAATTAGTGAAAACCTTGTGTGTAAATAGCACACACCCTAATATGCTGGTTGTGACAAAAAATGTAATACTCGTGCTATTCTGAAATTCATTTTTAAAAAATGGAGGACATAGTTTGACCATCAAAATAACAAAGTGTGGGAAATCTTTGTAAGGGAATTTTACTTTTAGATAACTCAACTGTGTGTGTCCATAGTAGCTTTGCTTTAGTGAGATTTATTGCATTTTGTCATTCATCCTTTTTTCCTGTTTCTATTCCTCAATCAGCAGTTAAAGCTTTTCAAAGGCAGAGACAATAGTTTCCTGCTTGCCACTGTGTCCTTGGAAACTATCAGAGTATTTAACATATTCAAAAAACATTCGTTGAATGCATAAATATTGAATAGTAAACTAGTATCTAAATAACTACATTCCATTTTGATTGGAGATAAAAATTCCACTGTCACACACCTCTAAATCTCAGGCAAGATAAGTTATATAACTTCCCGGGCCCAGTGCAAAATGAAAATGCCAGGCTCCTTGTTCAGAAATCATGAAGAATTTCCAGACAGTAAAAGCACAACATTGAAGTAAGTGTGGGTACTTCTAAGCATGAGACCTTGTGTTTGACCACAGGTTGCAAGCCTATGAAGCCAGCCCTGAATTTATTGGTGGTGTATTTTATTAATTGAAACATAGAAAATGAGGATGACCATCATGTTTTTCGAACAGCTTCGGGAGCATCTTCTGTTATACATAGAAGATCTTTGGCTATACTGCACTCACCACACACAATAATTAATTATTGACCACCAAGCATCAGACATGTGAAAATAAGAGAATTTTATTTTCATTTATTCAACTCTTAGGAAATCTAATTCTGTGCCTGACCACTTGCACCACCCCCTAAAATACCATAGCATCAGTTATTCTTTCTTCCTTTCTTGAAACTTGCTACAACTATTAATATGATACAAAAGCCAAAGAATTATAGTTCATAGGTGCCTAGATATTAATATTTAAAGAAAAAATAATTCCCATGAAATAACAAATATTTCCAGGTGCTTTGCCTGGGAAATCACTAATTCTGTTTGCCCCAACAGTTCTAATCATCCCCTTTTCTCTGCAGTGTCCTTGTTATCATGCATTTGGGAATTACCAAGCTTTGCTGCCATTTGATGACCCCATTTTGTTTTTAGAGAAGAAAATTCTACGAAAATGCAGAGAACAGATCTCAGACCTGTATAATACTCAACTCCAAAAAAAGAAAAACATTTACTAAAATTTTTTAGTAGAACTGAAAGCAAGTGTCTTTCCTAGATGACTATCTTAATAATAGTCTTAATGGGTATTGGGGAATGAATAAGCCTGATTACTACTATAATGGGGAGGGGAACCTAGGCCATGACTCAGAATTTCATATAAAATACAGAAAGAATTAAGAATGCAATTTAGCATGTTGCAAGTAGTAAGAACCAAAAATCATGAAGTGTGTGCCATGCAAGAGTCACTTTATTTTGATGTTTCACTGTCCAGTTCATATGCGGTGTAAGTTGAATCCATAGAGCACAGAAGTGGACAGTACCAAGGCTTCTCAGGATATTGACTCGTCTAAGTGGGACGCAGAGGTGCTGAGACTATGACGAATGATACCATCTAAAATGAAGAACTTCCTGGCCAGATTGGTGGTATAGCAGAAACACTCTGCTCAAGTGATACTGGATCCATATGGAAGATTATGGGTCTGGTTCTCCAGTTGCCTTGTATGCAAATGGTGTGCATACTTGTGATCCTAGCTGGCTGAGAAGGCTGGGGGGTGGGAGAGGGCAAGCCCTATTGAGGATGCTTGTCTTTCTCTCACTCTCATGAAAGGAATACTGGGTTGTCAGAAAAGTTATTACGTATTTTTCTATGCAAAAATGTGTCATGACTTTTCAGACAACTCAATAAAGAAACTTCGAGAAAGAAAAGATTTCAGCATTTGAGTTCTTGAAGAATTTCTTCTGATCCTTGAAGACAAATCATAATTTAAATGCACTTTAGATGTCTCTCACGCAATTCTGTGATGCCCTGATGTATCAGTTTTGAGCATCCAGATTGGCACGTATGGTCAGATAGTTTCAAGTAGTGTCCTGATAGCACTCAATCTGTCACATTCAGTGCTACCCATGGTTGTTGGGAGTCCCCTGGGGTAGAGGTGCTCTATAGGGAATCACTATGTGAGGGTAAAAGAAGAATCATTACTACAACGGCAGGAACTGGATGTGTGAGTCAGGGGGGCCAAGTCAAACATCCAGTATGGGTGAACTGGTGCAAGGACAGGTTACTTGCCCGTGGGTGGTTATTTACAGTACTTGATAATCATCTACCAAAAACTTGTTTCAAGTAACCCCGGTGTCTTAGCGCTTGAACTACTCACTTACTAACCTACTAACAAGCTGATCAAAGAGCTGTTGAATTACACATTCTTTAGTACTATTTGGTAATTATTTAGAAAATAGCAGATGACACTACAGAATAATTGGCTGAATGCTTTGAAGTAGCAACAGCTATCTGAGATTATAATGGACAAAGTGCCTTTTCCTGACTATTTATCTGAAGATTAAAAATTGAAGCAAGCTGTTCTTTATAGAGTGCATCAAATGTAACTTGCATTGACATCAGTTTTGTTTTCCAAATCATATGTTTATGAACCATAGGCAGACTTTTTGCAGTCCCTTTTTAACAGGCATTTACTTACTCTTGAAAGGAATGTTACTTGGAAGTGTAATTGTAATGAGTTTGGCTATATTATGCCTCTTTCCTTTAAAAGAGAACATGATTCCCTATAGGGAAATTCAGGTAATTTGCAGCCACAGTAATCTTCACTATAGTGAAATGTTAAATACTTGGCTTTCCTCCATGCATTTGCCTTTCTCTACTCTACAACTGCTATTTCCTACTCTTTTAATTTGATGCTGAGCACTTGAATGATGTTTTCTTTTCTCCTTCCACCCTTCGACTTCAGGATTAAGTTACAGTCAGAAGGGTTCCTTTGAGACATCTCTTTATTTCCCTCTTCTCATCCTGATCAATTCACGAGCACTTTTCAATTGGCATGCCCTTTTCATTGACTGTTGCTAATATTTCATATATATCTCATCTTAAGGAGTAAGCCCCAACAGGGGCTTACTTTAAATGATAGCAAATTCAAGTTGAAATGTGTTGATTTTATGGAGTTTTACTGAGTCGTATATATGAAAGGTCATCCAGTTCATGTAAATCATCTGTTCCTGGTAGTAGTTGATGCTTTCCTTAGAGATTATTTAAACTAAACTATTAGTAATTCAGTCTTTAAAATATAGGAAATATAGAAAACCTTGCCCAGCCACCATGGCATGGGCAGTGGTGTGCGACTCTGCAATGCTGTAAACCACATGACCAACCAGGGTTTGAGTCTTAAGTCGATCTGAAACATGTGAGGTATTCGTACCCAAGATCCTACTAAGCAGCAGGAAGGTGATCACAGCATAAAAGGATCTTCTAAAAAGTGCCTGTCCATTTCTCTCCTCTCTCTCTGTTTCTCACTTTCATAAAAGAAATAAACTTAAAAATAAAATTTTAAAAAGACCTAAAAAATAGCATATAGAGCCAACCCTATGGCACAGCAGTTAAGCCCTGAGCATAGGAAGTGACATCCTACATGACTGACTGCAGTTTGAGTTTGGGCCCTGGAGTTTTAAAAACAGGCTGTGCAAGGGCCAACAGGTGGCATAGTGTTTAAGGCACTGGACATGGGCAACTATAGTTCAAGTCTAGGACCCAGAAGCTTGAAACCCATGCCAGACATGTGTCACAAGATCCTAAGAGGAGAATGGAGGAGAAAGGATTATGGCGTGGCCATCTCCCAGGGGGGTGATTTATCACTTTCTGTCTCTGTCTCTTTCTGTTTCTCCAGTGAGCACATGTGCCCTGTAGCAAAAATCTCTCAAAAACAAAAGAAAGAAAGAAAGAAAGAAAGAAAGAAAGAAAGAAAGAAAGAAAGAAAGAAAGAAAGAAAGAAAGAAAGAAAGAAAGAGCTATACACATGTGTGTATACTCAGGATCCTAATGGGATAGAGAAGTAGAGGAAAAAAGGATTGTGTTACGACCAGACCCCATTGAGGGGTGCTTTCTCACTCATTCTCTCTCTTTCTCTCTCTCTCACTTGGATATGCATGAACATGCACACAAATGCATGCAATCTGGAAAAAAATATATGTACAGAATTATGGATTCAGATATTGCCTTCCCTTAAATTAATCCATATCCCATGGATATGTCATGGTCTGTACTATCATGCCTACAGTTTACAGGTATAGAAACTAAGGTACCTACAAGCCAGAGAACTTGGCCTTGATCATGTGTAGTAGGTAGGTAAGTATTAGAACTCAAATAGTCTAACGTTAGAGTGCTCTCTCTCTCTCTCTTTTTTTTTCCAGATACTTTTTTGCTATAGGCATGTGCCCTTGCCAGAGAAACAGAGACAGAAAGAGAGAAATCACCCCCACAGGGAAGATGGCTACACCACAATCCATTCTTCTCCCCTCTCCTCTTGGGATTTCGGGCACATGCACCTGGTATGTTTTAAGCCACCAAGTCCAGGACTGAAACCACGGTTAGTTATGGGGGAATCCAGCAACGTAACCATCACGCCATCTGCTGGTCCCCAGCGTGCTCTCTTAGACATGCTCCTCTGCCTTAGGCCATGACTCATGAGCATATTCAGAGTGAAAACAGTTTATCTACATTCCCACTTAGATGATGATGATGATGATGATGATGATGATGATGATGATTGGAAACTTCAGTGGATTTTGAGCTACCTACACCATCATTTCTATTATAAAGCTAGGAAGCTTGACCCAGTGGCTCTGGTCCATATTTCTGATCCAAGTGTATGAATTTCTATCCTGGCCTCACCCTTTCTAATCTCTGTGATCAAAGGCAAGTTCCTTCAACTGTCTGTGCCTTAACTGCCTTATCTGTAAAATAACACATACCTCAGGGATTAGTGTAGGCATTGATGGTGAAAATGCTCTCTAAGTGCGCACAGAGGGCTTACTGGTAGTAAATCCTCAATAAACATTAGTTAATATGTATCTAATAACTAGTTTCCTTAAAAATAGCTGTGATTCTCATAAAGTATATGTTATTAATGTATAGAATCCAAGGAAAAGAAGAATCAAAATAGAACAACAAAAACCCTGAATAGTTTGTTAACTTTATAGTTTTTGTATTGACTTAAGTTTGAACTAAATCTTTTCTTTAATTGCCAGAGGGCACCTACACTAACTAAAAAGAAAGAGAGAAGGAGAGAGAGAAAGCACCCCTCAATGGGGTATGGCCATACCACAATTCTTCTTCTCTTTCTTCATCTCATAAGGATTCAGGGCATTCATATACTCTGTCATGTTTTTCAAGCTGCTGGAGCTGAGATTTGAACCATGCTCTGCCATGTGGGATCCAGCTCCCTTGACCATATAACTATGGGTTGGCCCTGAACTAAATCCTTTGATCACCTTTCATTTTAAAAGCAGCTGCAATATAGGATTTTTCCATTTAAAATAATACAAAATTTTTAAAAAGAGCAACCAATATAGTTTATATCATTTTTATGCCTTTTGGATACTGTTTAATCGCCAGCAGGAAGGCAGTTGTTGAATAATGTCTGTGTCTTTAGCTGTCTTTCTGACGTGATGGTGAGAACATAGGATTTAGTGTCAAAGTCATGGCTTTGCCTCTATCCAACTTGACCATTCATTCACTGTGAGGATAATTACTTCTCTGAGCCTCTGTTTCCCTACCTATAAATGGGATAGATGACACTTGTTCTGATGCCTGGTGATATCAAAGTGAAACCTCTCTCTGTTAGATTATTTATATGGTTAGTGTGGTCTCCTATAATCTTATCATTTCTTAGCTTGATTTCTAGCCAGTCACCTGGGATAAGGTAATACTAGTCATTTGTCCCTCATGTGTAATATATAAGATTGTCAACCTGTATGTAGGCATGTGACATAAATTACATTTATGTGTGTATGTGTATGTATATACATATATATGTGTGTGTATGTATATGTGTGTGTGTGTGTGTAAATATATACATACATGTGCCCAGCATGAGTTTTAAGCCTCCAAATCTGGGACTCAAACCACAGTCAATCACATGGGAGTCCAGCAACGTAACTATTACACCATCTATAGGTCCCCATAAATTATAATTTTAAGGACAGTATTATTTACAGTATTTTATCTTACAAACAAACACACTTAGCAAATAGGCATTTATTGGCTTCTGAGAGTAAAAATATCAGTGTAGACCTTAAGCATGACTCATTATCAGTGTAGACCTTAAGCATGACTCATTCAAGACTACTAAATTATGTCTTTAGAACCCAATTTCTTTTCCTCTCTAAACTCTACTCTGTTCTCAAGCTGTGTGTGGTGAGAAAGGAACTATGAGGTGTTAAAAACAAAAGATTTGGTTCTAGGTCTACATGTTCGATGGGCCGAATTATGTCACACACCCAGTTCTGAGCTACTAACATGTAAAGAGAATGTGGGACTATGTCCAGGACTGGGTCACGTGTACACTCCTCTCGCTAGGTGGAACCAATACAGCACCATGCCTGATGGTGGCCAGAAGACTGGTTTCTCAAAGGGAAAATGTGAGTTGCATTATAAATAGCAGGAGTGGGCCCTGGAGGGCCAGTATGGCAGATGTGAAGTTGTGTGCCACTTGGCACACATCAGTTGAAATGAGCCAGAGGATTTCTGCCCTTTGCCTCACTTGTCCCTTTAGATTGGCCAGCATGCTCACATTTCAGAGACAGACTCAAGCTCTTGAGGACAAACTGCTTATCAATTTGACCAATATTATCATCCTCCTCACCTCCACTTGCATCCCCAGGCCTCACTCTTGTCTCTCTAGTTCTTCGGTCTTTGTCTCTTTTTTCCAGCTTACCATGTTGACTCCTCTTGATTCAGCCATAGGTTTGAACTCCTCTGACTTCTGGACTGAAGCTTTCTGATCAATGCTGAGTTCTTTCCACCTCCATTATAGTACCCCAGTAGCTTTATGAGAAACATGCTCCCTCCACCCCCACCTGTCCAGGCCTTATACTCTGCCGTGTGAAGCTACCCCCACGCAGTTTAAACCCTTTAACGCTCTCCTTTCTCAGTTCACCAAGAACTAGCCAGGAGTTAGCTTCTCTACTGTTGTAGCATCTCTAAGATCTCTAAGTAGCCATCTTCTAGAGCTCTAGCTACAGGTTAAATGGTTGCTACTCAACTCCAGAAAGACTTTTTAATGACAATTTCTTTCTTACTATTTATGTCTTTTTCAGACAGTCTTGCTGTGTCAAAATCCTCCTGCCTCAGCCTCCCTAAGTCGCTGGGATTGTAGGTCTGCATCCTGTGCCTAGTCTTCAGGTTGGACTAGGAAACAAATTCAGGTCTCCCATTGGTCCCAGCCCGCAGAGCACAGCGTCTCAGCAGGACATACCAATGTGGCTGGGCCAATAAAAGACTAATGTGTGTGTGTGTGTGTGTGTGTGTGTGTGTGTGTGTGTGTTTGTACAAGAAATGTGCAAAAGGTGTGTATATATATATATATATATATAAATTGTGTGTATGTGTGTGTGTGTATTGAACTCCTCTGACTTCTGGACTGAAGCTTTCTATATGTATACACACACTCACACACACACACACATTTATTCACTGATTTTAATTTGCCAGAGGTACATGTGCTCACAAGAGATTAAAAAAAAGTGACAAAGCACCCGCCATGAAGGATGGTTACACCACAGTCCCTTGCCACCATTTCTCCCTTTTTGGAGGGGTCCTCGGGCATGCGTGACACGCGCCCAGCACGTTTCTCAACCTGCCACGTCTGGAACTTGAGCTGCACAGTCAGTAATGTGGGACCTATTCACCTTAACCACCATGCCACAGGCTGACCCAAAATGACAATTTCTATTTTTATATATATTAATTTTTCTAACCATCATCCTCATTACAAATAATGTCAGTCCTCTAAATTACCTTTGTATACCTCCATGAGGATCAGTTTTCCTTTCTAATACCCATCCTAAAATTTTCTTCCGAAGTCACTCCATGTTTGAAACCAGACCAGCCAGAGTACAGAATGACAAAGAGAATGGAGGACATTCTTTTTGTCAGAATATTCAAGAAAAAAAATCATTGAATATCTCTTTGGTTTTACTGACTATACTGACATTTAGCGTTCAGGGGGAAAACAACCTAGAAAATATTTATAGTACAGAGATTATACTAATTTTGTTATTATTTCATTCAGATTTTGCAACTAAGGAAGCCTCTTCTACTGAAGAAATAGATGTTACATAGGGTCCAGCAGATGGTGTAGTGGTTACGTTGCTGGACTCCACATGGCCGACTGTGGTTTAAATCCCAGACCCAGTGGCTTGAAATTCACTGTGGGCACATGTGCCCAAGATCCCAGGAGGAGAATGAAGGAGAAGGGATTGCAGTGAGATCATCTCCCCGGGGAGGTGATTTCTCACTTTCCCTCTCACTGTCTGTCTCTCTCCAGTGAGCGCACATGCCTTAAGGCAAAAACCTCTACAAAAAAAAGAGCAAAGAAATAGGCGTTATACCTGTAGAATTATGAATTATGAGCAAGGACCTGTCATCAGATCACACTGTGATACTATGGCAGGCATCACAGCCCCAGAGCTCTGCCATGCTTCTGGAGTATTTCTTTTACAAACTTGCTTTCTTAAATATTATTTAACAAACACTGAACACCTGAAATAGGCACTATAGGTGAAAAAATGATTTTTTAAAAATTAAAGATAGCATCCCTACTCTCAAAGGGCTTACATTCTAACAGAAAAAGTAAAATATTCAGATGAAATAGTGTCCCAGTGGCCAAGAGCCTCTTTCAGTGAGGGGTGAAGGGAACACATTGTCAGGTCGATCCAGTGGCCACTGCAAACTCTGACGTTCATCTTGGACAGTCCCTTCCATTTTCTTTTGAGCTCTATATTTTCTAATCTTAGCATTTTCCCATAAGCTTTTATCAAACATAGGTGACTTGGGTATTCTTTAGATCTTTAGTCACATTTCTCATCTGTAAATCAGGTAAATATCAAAATTATGTAAATCCTCCATAGCAACCAAATGGAAGATTATAATCAAATAAGTACCTGCACCTTATCACTAAATTGATAAGGAAATACAAAGGGCTCTGAAGCTGGATCCTGGAGCAGCCCCAGGGACAGAACATTATTGCTTTGGTGGAGAACCCAGAGTACTCCTCCAATTCCAAAGGAATCAGATCATTAATTTTGTCATTCACTTAACAAGCACCTTCTTTACGCCTGTCACTATTCGAAGGATACAGTGGTAAGCAAAACAGACTTTGCTCTCTACACACTCACATCAGAGAGGGAGAGACAAATAATACGTTTTTAAAAGATATATAACAAAACACCAGAAAAGGTGGAAGGTTATGAATTTGAGAGGATAAGAAAATGATGACGGTAGTGTTTAAATAGAGAAGTTAAACTCTTGAACTAGGTAGCACTTGAGCAGCAATCTGCGTATGGTAACAGGGTGACGCATGAACGTCTCTGGAGGAAACGTCATGCCACCAAAAATACATAATAAATAAAAACATAGTTTAAAATGCATGAGGAAATAAGTGTAGGAATCAGAGAATATATGCTATACCCTACCCCAATTATGTGACATATAGACTAAGTCATATTCTTTTTAAAAAATAAACAAACAAACAAAAAAAAAAACACCATTTTATAAAAGAAAACATTGAGATCTGAGTGATCATATAGTGGTAATGCATCTAGACCCACAGAGGAAAGGTCCTGGGTTTGCCTCCTGGGCCCTCCCTGAGCACCTCGGACTGTGATCTGGGCCATCTAAAACTGGGGATACCTGTCTCTACCTCTGCCTCTCCCTGCCCCCTCTCTCTTTCTCTCTGCCTCTATTCCTCTCTCTCTCTCTCTCTGTCTCTCTCTCTCTCTCCCTCTCTCTCCTCTCTCCTCTCTCCTGGAATAAATAAACATTAGAAAGTACATATAAAAAAACTTCAAAATTGTTTGAGTCTTCCTGAGAGTCAAGGGAAGAAATGTCTTTCAAGCCTCAACATACAACTTGTGAAGTGCTGCCGAGTCTTAAAAGATGCTTCTGATAAACTGTAGTACTACCCTGGGTATCTCATTTCATCTTGTTATATATACTATATGCTACAATGATTCCCCAAGTTACAGAGCTATAGAACAAAGCAAAGAAAAGTTAAATAACTTGGCCAACGTCATCAGCCACAGAGGGGTAAAATCTACTTATATACAACTTTTTTTGAGAGAGAGAGATTTTTGCTATAGGGCATGTGCACTCACCAGAGAAACAGAGAGACAGAAAGAGAGACATGACCCAACCAGGGTGGATGGCTATACCACAATCTCTTCTTCTACATTATCCTCTCAGATCTTGGGCATACATGCACATGCACCCAAGCCACCGGTTCTGAGACTCAAACTGTGGTTGACTATGTGAGAGTCCAGTGACATAACCATTACGCCATCTGCTGGTCTCAATAATATACAACATCTATCCTAAACACTCAGTCACTTTTTTAACCCTGAGAATTTACTGAGCAGTTTTTATGGTTCATCATATTCCAAATACGAAAGAAGTGACAAGCACTATCTCTTAGTCAAATTATCCTTAATCTATGTGTAAAGAAAAAAGCCAACATAGTCCCCAAAACGGTCAGATGACACACCTTGGGATTTACAGTGACAAAGTGCAAAGTTTTGTTTGTTTGTTTGTTTGTTTTAAGTGTTTGTTGGTGTTAATGTAAGCTGAATATGGCTTGGGGCTAGAAATTGTTGAGTCTAACCTTTTTATTTTTAAAGAACTGTCATGTGGAAAAGAAATTAGATTTGTTCCATATGTCCCCAGAGGTGGAAGCAATAGAAAGATTTCAACATAATATAAGGGAGGACTTTCAAATAAAATAAGGAGAACGCTAGAGCTCTCTAAATATGGAAAGGACTGGGAGATAGAGTGCTCTGATCACATAGGTAGGACAACCTCTTCAATGACATCTCATACACAGGGATCAAGAGACGGGGGGAATATATTCCATCAATTTGAAGCTCTCTTCTAAGGCTGAGAATTTCTTATTTGATCAGGGGTAAATAAAATTTTTAGCAGTACTTAACTGCTTATGCAGTTCAGACCTTCATTAAAAAGGTGATTTAAGAAGAGTACTTTAAAATTTTTGGCTATCATATTTGCAACTCTGCATGTTACTTCTGGTGCCTAATTGATAATAAATAATCCTCTCGAGATGTACTTTATTTCCTGCTTGCTCTTTCTAGGTCTCCAGCCATACACCAACTACAGCTTCACGCTTACGGCTTGTACATCTGCTGGATGCACGTCGAGTGAGCCTTTTCTAGGTCAGACACTGCAGGCAGCCCCTGAAGGTAATGAGAAATATCCCTGATTAGAAAGAAGAAGTTTGCCGATAGCATGTTGAAATGAACTCTATAAACTCCTTTATAACAAACAAGGCAGAAGGAATAAAGTGGCTACGTACAAAATAAAATACTGTATTCTACGTTCTTATGCTTCAGGCTTGGTTCAACTCTGCTTAGTCTCTCAAAGTTAGCTGGCTTTCAATTCTTTCATCCTTCTAGATTTTCTTTTCAGTATATAAAAAGGAGTTATTACCTATTTGGATATGAAATTCCTCAAGAATACAGCAGTCGAACAAAGATTTCCAGAGTCCCTAATATTTACCAAGTACCATGCTCACTAGTGAAGTTGACTGTAATAGCCTCTACCCTCAAGAGCTTACAGTCAAGTAGAAGTGATAGGAAAAGAAGTAGACCTATGTGAAGGGAGGGAATTTAAAAGGTGATATTAAGAAAGTACAAATGAGGAGAGTGCTCGGGTTAATCTGAGCAGGGAGGGATTAGAGCCCTCATTATTTATGGAGAAGATAACTTCTGAGACAGACTACGAGGAATGAGGATTTTGACAAATGAGCAACAAAATGTACAATCAAACACAGTTTGAGGAAGTGTAAGGTGAGATGAGCACCATAGAAGACAATTGGCAATATCTATTAAGTTTAAACAGTTAATTTCCCCATAATGCAGCAGTTCTATTTTCATTTTCTATGCCGGAAGCTATGCTCTATAAGGAGCATAAGGTGGCATGTACCAGGTTGCTTGTGGAAGCCTTTCTTTTATGGTAAAATGTTTCCTGGTGGAATAATGGAGCAATGTAAATATCCACAAGTAAGGGAATTGCTAAATAAATGCAGTTATCCCCACATTGTAGAATAAATTAAAAAGAAAAAAGAACTGGTCTGCACGTATAAATGGAAACTATATTAATATATTTAATACTTTTTATGTAGAAAATACACTGAGAAAATGCTACTGATTACTACTGATTAATAAATTAAAGCCAAGACAAATTCCAAATGTAGACATTGAATAGCAATGGTTACCTGTGGCTTAGGAACTGAGAAAGATGGTGTCATTTGTTTTTAGGAGAAAAATATGCTCAGTAACCTTTGCTAGTGATTAGCTAATTATTTTGTTAATCTTTGTCAAATACCTGTTTTCATGTAG
>NW_006159982.1:2281321-2308483 GCF_000334495.1 Tupaia belangeri chinensis | reverse complement strand
TAGGGAAACTGAGGCATGAATAAGTTCCTAAACAGAAATAAATGTTAATTACCTCAGGAGAGTCCTGAACTACTTGTCCATTACTCTTCTCGTGAAAGGGATGGTTGTACCTCAGACTATTAGACCTGAACTTCCTACCAGTAAATGGGGAATAAAATGGAAAATTCCACATATGGGGCATATGGCTCCTCACCAGGAATTCACTAATGATGTTTTCTATATAAAGAATGTTTCATGTCAAAAAGCTTAGTGTTCCTTTGAAAGGAAGAAACCAGCAGTGGATTTTTTGGAAAGGTGAACTATCAAATGGATACTCTGATGATAATGGATAATTTCTAAAGGATCTATCAACCAGTGTTGGCTGAAACTCAAGCCTGATAAAATAACAGGTTCTCTTGCTCCAGTTTACTCCACCAAATCCACATATTTAAATTCTTTGAACATATGCATCTATTTTTCAACTTTCCCCAACAAAATTTCTTAAAAGGGTTCAGATTTTATGACTTAAAAATTATAGCTTCTAGCAGTGCAGGGGAATATGATCTGAGAAATTTCGTCCTTGATTTCTTGTTTTAACTTTCTGCACCTTTCCATTTGCAGAAATAACTATGTAAAGAAATGATAAACTAAATGGGCTTTTCTGAAGAAGAACATGGACTTAGATCCATTTTCTGCCCATATGGTGCCATTTGTGTATAACTGTATATGAAATAAATGTAGCTCAATGTTTAACTTGTAGGAATCAGATCAATAGTAATTAAGTTCTATTGTTTTACTCTAAAGTGGAAACAAACATATCATTTAAACTACTAACCCAGAAAATATAACAAATTATTAAATGGTTATTTTAAAGTAAATCAGACATAGTTGAAAGGTCTAATATTTGAGTGTCCTAAGAGGATTTAGAGAGAATTAAAAGGAGCGTTTGTTCATAGCCACCTTGAGCTCTTCTGATTTCTCCCTTATTCTTCACCTAAATGAACAAACAAAAGCAGTTAACATGCATTACAACCTCATTGATAAATTGGACACAGTTTTCTATGATTTTGTCCTCATAGAAAAGTGTGTACTTGAAGGGAAGAGTTTGAATTGGATTAATACTCTTTGTGTGTGTGTGTGTGTGTGTGTGTGTGTGTGTGTGTATACACATATATATAATTACTCTTTATATATACATATGTGTATATATAATTATTTTACATACTTTATATGATATATGTATAAAATATATACGTACCAGAGAGCTCTAACTCATTTAAGAGATAAATCACATAAAATTGTAGGCATGCCTTCCTCTAGCATCGATAATGTGAAAAAGAAAGAGAAAGAAGACCAGTCTTTCTCAGTTTCACCCCAGATTCCCCCTCCTCTGTCATTATAGTATCTGTTATCCCCTGTTGGATTCTTCCTCCACACTTTGCACTTATAATTCGAGTCTCCTTTGGAATTCTCAAGCACTGACTTTATCTCCTAATGAAGCCTAAAAGGTTCCAAATGCTAACGCTCTCACTGATGCTGCACTCATATAGTGAAGGCCTATTACACGCTGACCTACTGGATATTTATATTTGAGTGTTTTTCATATGCTTCACTTAAATAATCTCTCTCACGGTATCCTACTCTCCAATTTGTTTATTTTTCTGTTTCTTTCTCTCAAACACCACTATTCACTGTGAGACACCCAAAACTTGCCATTCCTAATGTGTTCATTTTCCTTGGCTTGTCAAATCTAATTCTCCATAAAATCTTATTAATTTTAAACCTTAATTATTTCTTGTAAAAGTTTTTTCTTTTTAATCTTTTCTGCCTTAGTTGTATTACCTTCTTTCTGTTTAACTTTTTATCCTCCTAACTAGGTTTTTGCCTTTAGTCATTTTTTCTCTTTCTCATATCTTCCCCCTAAATCTTTAGCCCTTTTGTCAAAATAGGTATATCTCATGCTTGGCATCTCCATTAAAGCCTATTTCCCCCCAGGAAAACAAAAATACATATCTTCTTAGTAAAGCAAAACTAGACTTCTCAAGTTTGGTTGGCTTTGTTTTGGTTTAAGAGATTTTTGCTATAGGGTGCATGCACTGGCTAGGAAGACAGAGACAGAAAGCAAGAAAGCACTCTCTTGGGGGATGGCCAGACCACAATCCCTTCTCCATTCTCCCCTCAGGATCTTGGGCACACACACACATGCACCCGGCACACGTTTGAGCTACCTGGTCCGGGACTCGAACTGAGGTCAACTACATGGGACTCCAACAACATAATCATTATGCCATCTGCTGGCCCTTAGACCCTTAAAGTTTTAACTTTACCCAATCTGTTGAGATTTGGGGTCTGCCCCACATGCCAAACAGTGCACCAGCCATTCATGCCAAAGTCCTTGCAGTCTTACATGCTTTGCATATCTCTAGGACTTTATGTGAATCCCCCTCAGTCTAGAAACTCTTCTACATCCTCATTCAGCAGTCTCCTACTCTTTCAAATCTTGGCTCACACACCTCCTCTTCTGGAAATCTACTATGATCACCTACTTCCTACCCATCACCATCTCACCCCCAAGTCTGTGTCAGGCTACCCTTCTTAAGTGCTCTAACAGCCCGTATGCCTCCTTCTCTTAAAGTATTTATCATACTGGATTTTTTGTTTGTTTATTTTGTTTTTGTTTTTAGAGAATTTTGCTATAGGCCATTTGCATTCACCAGAGAGACAGAAAGTGAGAAATCACCCCCTGGAGGTATGGCCACACTGCAATCCCTTCTGCTCCATTCTCCTCTTGGGATTTTGGCCACACACTCAAACACACACACACACACGCACACACACCTGGTGTGAGTTTTAAGCTGCCAAGTACAGGACTCAAACCACAGTTAGCTATGTGGGAGTCCAGTGACATGACCATTATGCCATCTGCTGGTTCCTATCATATTGGATTATAACCTTTTATTTACTCATCTTTATTTACCATGAAATTATGAGCTCTTTGCAGGATAAGGATAATATATCTTTATCACTACATTCACAGTTCCCAACACAGAAGTTGACACAAAGTTGGACAGAATGATGGATGAATAAATTAACTAACAGTAAATAGTCCAGAAGCAACTGTATCCCTGACATCAACTAATATAAAACTGATCCATAATACCAGATTTTAGGATGAAGCTAATCCACAAGAAATGTTATGAAATGTTTTGTTTTTGTTTTTTTGTCAGAGAGTGTGTTCTCTTGCCAGAAAGAGACAGAGAGACAGAAAGAGGGAGAAAGCACCTTTCATGGGGTATGGTCATTCTGCCATCCTTCCTCTTCCATTTCTCCATCTTGTAAGGATTTGGGACACAAATGCATGTGTGCCCCTCCCCCCACCACCACACCTGTTTTTTAAACCACTAGTGCTGGGACTTGAACCACACAGTTGGCCATGTGGGATCCAGCTGGTTTAGCCAATAGGCCATGGGCTGGCCCGAGGTTAGGAGTTTTTAAGGAATGACGATTTATAGGGACATGAGAAGTGGGTGATAGTGCATGGAACTAAAGATGCATTTACCATCATTCCAGCAATCATGTCCCTCTTCTGATACTCATTGCGTCACAAGAACCACCAAGGTTGACCTTCACGGTTTCCCCTTACACCTCTCAGCTAGATGACCATCAGTCCTTCCTCAGAGGTCATTTCCATCACTATCATCCATTCTCTGCCTTTGAACCACCTTAATTCCATCCCTTTATTACACGGAATAGGGTTTCTTATGGGTGATACCTGGGACTCATTATGACATCTCCCCAAAGGTGGGCCTTACTCTATCAAAGATTTCTTTCAGCTGCTCAGATAACATGTCCTCATGTTACTACGTAAGTGAAAACACAGCACTTACTAGTTACTGTACCTACCCTGGAACTTCATCTTAGTAGTCAAACCAAATGAACAATGGTTATTACCAAATTGAACAGCCTTACAAATATGAAACTCAAAATGTATTGAAAACTTGAAAGAGACTCAAAATTCTGTTTCATTTTATTTCACTGACCTCTCAATACCCAGAGACTGCACTGACAGGTTCAAATAGGAAATTAAGCAATAGCCTTGCCAGTCCCTTGGTGATTTTCACTACACCCTTCAGGGTGAGAAAGCCATGGCTACAGAAAGCAGGTTATGAACTAAACCTTTATATTTTCTCCCCTGAATCAGTAAATTAATATCATCTTTTCATCAGAACTCTAATTAACTGGTTGAGTCATCTAGCAGCAGTTAGCAGAGACATTCAGACCTAAATGTGTGCCATGACTGGTGGATTTTTTCAAGGATAGCACAGTTAGCTCTCTGAACAAAATGAACTACTACTTCAGGACTACTTCCTTAAAATGTCAGGATATTTAAGGCATTTAGAAATCTATGTTGACTTTTTTCCAGATGCTGCTAAATAAGTTGCCTTTTAATATTCTACATTTTTATCTTCTAAAAGTGTCAACATTTTTTCCTTTATAGAGTATCTTAGATAGGAAATACAATTGGCCCAAAGCTATTGTTTATGAAAACCTAGTATTAAAATGAGTCTTTTAAAACCCCCCACAAAAGTTAAAATGTCTATCCAGAGCATAATTTGATAGCAATACAAACTGGTAGGACTGCTGTTTCTCATTTCTAGGTTCTCTATCAGTAGGTTTGTATATTTAAAAGAGTACTTCAACATTTGACCTTATATTACAATTATTCATGTCTATATTTTAACTTTCATGCAGAGATAAACATTTTGAAAGAATGAGCCTTGTCTTAGTCATCTTCGCATCCTCTGAAACGGTTGATGATTTTTACCCTAGTGTTTTGCAGGAGATATCTTTGCAATAAATTCATTTTTAAACATTTACTAGACAAATTTGCTATCTATGGAGATATAGTGACAAACAAGACGGGGAAGATCCCTACTCCCATGTAACTAATTGCACTGAAGCAGGAGAAAGGAGCAAAATACCCAGTGTTAGCAACATAAAAATATTGGGTCATCAGAAAAGTCATGATGTAATTTTCTATGTTTTTCTATGCAAAAATGTGTCATGACTTTTCTCATTACCTAATAATAATATGTCAAAGAAAATGTTTATTGTGTCAGGAGTGTTAAAAGGAAATCAAAAAGACATGTGACTGAGAAGAAATATCACTTTAGATAGGCTTACAGCTAAATTAGGGAAAGGAGGTCAAATAAGGCCTTACTAAGAAGGTGATATTGACACAGAATAACCGTACTATGAGATTAAAACATAAACGTGTCATAGTGTTAGGAACGAAAGTATTCCAGAAGAGGGAATGGAAGTATAAAACCCAGAGTTATGGAAGAACTTGAAGCATTTTGGGGAATGAAGAGTCTAGCATGGCTTGAGCTTCACAGATGATGTAGAGAATGACAACAGATAGGCCAGTGCCAAAAGATTATAGGACTATGCAGGCCATCACAAGAAATTGGAAGAGATACGAGTGGCAAAAAAGCATATGAAAAAGTGCCCAACATCCCTCATCGTAAGGGAAATGCAGATCAAAACCACAATGAGATACTACCTAGCCCAAATAAGAATGACTAAGATAAAAAAAACAAAAATGAGTGCTGGCAGGCTGTGGTGAAAGGGGAACTCTCCTACACTGTTGGTAGGAATGTCAATTTGTCCAGCCACTGTAGAGAATAATATGGAGATACCTCAAAGATCTAAAAATAGATACTACCATTCCTCCAATTCCACTCCTGGGTATCTGCCCAAAGAATAAGAGAATGTTCAGTTGGAAAAGTCTTGGACATCTATGTTTACTGCAACATTATTCACAATTGCTAAGACATGGAACCAACCCAAATATCCACGAACAAATGAATGGATTGAAAAAGTGTGGCACATATACTTTATGAAATACTACTAAGCCATAAAAAACAAAACCCTGGCTTGTGATAGAACAAATATGGAAGATTTATTGCTGAGTGAAGCAAGCCAGGCTATGAAGAAGAAACATTGTATGTCTCCATTTAATATATATTGACTGTCTGCACACAATGGTGGAAACTGAAAGATTAGAGAATATAGAAATATGGAAAATGGTTAAGGATACTGGATACAGTATGGGAAGAGGGTGGAAGAAGGAAGAGAGTGTGAGGAAAGACATTAAGGAGACAAATGGGAAGGCAAGACATTTATGACACACAGAAATGGATTATTATCTGTTGCTGATAATGTGTATAGTGTACTCACCTGGACTGATCTGAACTGTATTCATGTTGGGAAAATTCGTTTTACAAGCTGAGTGATGTATAGTGATTGAATGTATAAAATAAACTAAAATAAAATAAAATACATTAAATAATAATAAAAGAAATTGGGATTACATCATAGGAAAAAAGTCAAGTGGGTTCTATATCTCATAAAAATTACACTGGCTTGCATATACACTTTATAGACATTTTTAAATTTTTCAGTAGAAATGGGGAGGCCAAGATTTAAAACATGAGGTCCAGTTTAGAGGTTATGGCAAGAGTCCATGAGGGAGAGGAGGATGGCTTAGACCAGGAGACATTGCACTAAACATATAGAGAACTATGTAGAATATGCAGAGCTTGGTGATGGATTACATTGGAGGTAAGGAAAGTGAAGGCTTCAACATTTAATTTTTGCATATTTGCCCAAGAACATAGATGAATAAGATTGGGAGATCCATAGGTTGTAGACAGAAAAAAACGGAATTGTGTTCTGGATATTTTGTATTTTTCTACACCATTGGTCATCTACATGGAGGTGTCAGGTAAACAGCTGGATTCATGAGTCTGAAGTTTTGGAGAGAGTTTCATTCTAGAGGATGCATGTGGGAGTCTTCAGCATATAGAAGATATTTAAATCTGAAACTAAATTAGGATCACTTTGGAAGTTAGTGTTGCAAGGTACGGGAGAGGAAAAGAAGAGGAGAGGAGGGAAGAGAGAAGAGAGAGTTCTGATCTCTGAGGCACTATATTATTTTGAAGTCCAGAAAGAGAGGAACAGCTAGTAAATGAGACCAGAAGGAATAGCCAGAGAAATGAAAGAAAACAAGCACAGAGCATGGTATGAGAGGAAAAGGAGATTGTGTTTATTTGTTGAAGGGTGTAATTTGGGTAAACACTAGGCTTTGCTTACTTTCCAATACTCCAGGTAAACAGGTATCAAAGTTTAAAATCCCTGGGTAGTTTCTCAGGCCTTGATTTAGATTATACCTTGAGTGACAGCCAAGGTGGAGAAATTTCCCACTCCTAGTTGTCTGACACTTTCTAAAGGCAATTCAAAAATAAAATAATCAAATTGATAAAAAATATATTTATAACCAATTATGCATTTCATCTCCAAAGTAAATAAATAATAAAAAGATTTTTTCCCCTCACAGTGAGGGTTTTTGTTCACCATGTAATGGTATGACTTTTGATAAGATGTTTATTTGATCCTAACAATAAAATCTCATTGCATTATTTTCACCAGGAGTTTGGGTGACACCTCGACACATTATCATCAATTCTACAACAGTGGAATTATATTGGAGTCCGCCGAAAAAGCCCAATGGCCTCATTTCTCAGTATCAATTGAGTCGTAATGGAACTTTGCTTTTCCTGGGTGGCAGTGAAGAGCAGAATTTCACTGATAAAAACCTGGAGCCCGACAGCAGGTAAACAAACTAAAAGAAAACTTTATCATATGGCAAGATTTTTAGATTTTCAGGATTGAAAAAGAATACATGTGTCATTCAATATTATTAAATTATTTAATTTCCTCATTTATTAACCATTCTGTTCCTGATTAAAGCTCCATAGCATTAAGTTAGTCATCAAATTATATGGAATTCCTGAGACCAGCAGATGGTGTAACGGTTATATCATTGGACTCCCACATGGCCAACTGTGGTTCAAGTCCCGGACCCAGAGGCTTGAATCTCTGGGTATGTGCATGCCCAAAATCCCAACAGGAGAATGGAGAGGGGGTTTCAGTTTGGCCATGCCCTCCAGTGGGGAGCTTTCTTGCTTTCTATCTTTCTGTCTCTCCAGGGAGTACACATGCCCTATTGCAAAAGAAAGATCTCTCTCAAAGTATATGGAATTCCTTAAAAATATAGTCTTTTTGACATAGAAATTTTTAAATATACAAATATGCAAAGTATAAAATTTTTAAAATTATCAAATCATCTTGAGAAATATGCATTACAAAGCTAGTAATAAAAAAGATTTAAACAGTTTTATTTTATAACAACTACCTTTTCTTCTCCTGTAATGTTTTCTCTACTTGCTACACTATTTATAGACACAAGTAGTTTTAGGGGGAAAAGTTCCACATATTTGCAATTCATTTCCATTCATTTCTCAGCAGAGGCAAAATATATCTTACATCAACAGATGTTTTATTGTAGAGCGTAAGAGATCAATTTAGTTTTATTGTAGAGAATAACAGATCAATTTGAGAACTTCTTCTCCTAAACATATTTTCCTGAACTCCAACCCATTTAAAACCGGGAGAGATTAATCTGAATGGTCCACAATCCATTTGCATACTCTGAGACTTTCTCAAAATTTTCAAGAAAATTTATAAATTACTAGATAAGACACACAGATATATGTACAAGAGGATTAAAATAAAGTTGAGCGCTAGCCCCATGGCCTAGTATGAAGGGAGCTAGATCCCACAAGACCAAATGCAATTCAAATCCCAGCCCTGGGTGCTTGAAAAACAGACTGGGCACATGTACATAGGTGACCCAAATCCCAAAAGGATGGAGAAATGGAAAAGAGATTGTGGCATGAGCACACCCCACTGGGGTACTTTCTTTCTCTCCCTCTCTTTCTGGCAATACACACACACACAAACACACACACACACATACTATGTACATATAATATATGTGTGTATGTGTGTTAAAAATAACAAAAGTGAAGTTGGAAGAAATAGAAATGGTGACAGTGTGGGGAGAATCCTGCCTATACTAGAAAAGCTACCAAGTCTATGGTAAAGTTTCTGGATCAAAAGAAAAAAATTGCAATTGGTTCATTTGGGACTAACCATGGATAGAAATGCCAGAGCCCATTGCTCCAGTCTCTTGTGTATTCCTTGTCATAATTCTTCTCTCATTTTAACCATAGATATATTTACAAGTTAGAAGCCAAAACTGGGGGTGGCAGCAGCAGTAGTGATGATTACATTGTCCAGACACCTGTATCAACACCAGAAGAAATCCATCCTCCATATAACATCACAGTAATTGGGCCTCGCACCGTATTTGTAGCTTGGGCATCACCAGGTAAAGAATAAAGCCTGTGTGTGTGTGTGTGTGTGTGTGTGTGTGTGTGTGTGTGTAAGACTTTTTAAAATAAAATACTTGATGATAAAAATGGAAATGTAGGGGCCAGCAGGTGGCATGGTGGTTGAGGTTCTGGACTCCCACATAGTCAACCACGGTTGGAGTCCTGCACCTGGCAGCTTGAAACTCATGCCAGGCATGTGTGCATGTGTGCCCAAAATCTCAGGAGAAGAATGGAGGAGAGAGAACTGTGGTGTTGCCACCCTCTGGGGATGACTTCTCTTCTTCCCTCTCATTGTCTCCCTCTGGCAAGTGCACACGCCCTATGGCAAAAACCTTAAACGAAAAAGGAATGAAAATATGAATTTAATAAGTCAAAAAGATATAGTCTGCCTAGATAAGTGTGAACAGAATACTCTGAACAATACTCCTGAGTGTATAAATGCATGACTATATTACATATATGTATGTGTGTGTGTATATATATATATACACATACACATACATACATATATATTGGGTCATCAGAAAAGTCATGATGCATTTTTCCATAGAAGAACATGCCATGACTTTTCTGATGACCCAATATATATGGTTTTATCAAAGCAATACTTTCTTTGGTGTACCAAAGCCTAAGCCTTTGTCTTCTTACATACATCCAGAAGTTAAATAGGTCAGTACTTTGAACAATCATTTCTGAGAGACTTAGATTTGAACATTGCATTATATTGTTCTCTCTATATCAGTGATTGAGGAATTTGGAAAGACAGGAATTTGGAATTTGGAAAGCCCATTCTGTCTGTACACCTGGGTTGTGACTGGTCCTGGTGGCTGAATTTTGCCTCTCTAAGCTGTGTAACCTCCAGTGAGCCATTTAGTCACTGTTGGGTTGCCTGTAACTTGCTGCATTCTATTTTGATGGAAGCATCATTCTCAAGTAAAATCCTGATTGCTGTAACTGTGGTTAGCAGAGTAAAATCTGCTTGCTCTATTTTTTAACGTAAAGGAAATATGGAGGGCTTTTATTGCAAGTGAAATTTAAAATTTATCAAAGTGTTACATGAACTTCAAAAATCCACGACTTCATTTTTAGTATCTAGTCTTAAGATGCAATTGAAACAAACCCCTGTTGTCCCTATCAGAGTATGTTTAGCCAAAGTTCGATGTGGTACTAAAAATAATTAGCTAACAGTCGTTTTACTCACCAGCAGCTACATTTCATAAAATAATTAGCAAAGACATATTTTTCATGGGAATGAAAGTTCTCTGAGTGAAAACAAGTAATATAGCTATAAAGATAAAAGCCTAACATATACAAGTTAAGTTCTCATAAACCATTATCTACGATCTTTGATCTTTGAAAAAGTATGTTTTTATTCAAATTCACAGGAGAAAATTTACCTAGAGCTTTATAAGCAAGGAGAATTGTAAGTTGATATTAAATATAAATGATTCCATTCACCTTTGTTTTATAATAAGTATACCACACATTCAATTAAACAAAACATAAAGGAATAATCAGTAGTGTTGCATGTATCATAAATTACAGCAATCTTTATCTAAGTTTTAGGAGTATAGATACTTTGGAACTCTGTTCTTAATGCCAGTAGAAGAAAATCTAGATCTTCTGCCATGAGAAATATACAAGGATAAAGCCCCCTTCACAGACTAGATTTCCACATTCATGAACTATCATTGCTGCTTTGTGACCTTTTAGCATATTTCTCCTTGGCATTTTCACAGTGCTTTGTGTTTTTGCACCATAAAGTAAAATGAGACTGTGTGGAGCCAATCTAAGACCACATTTTGGATATAGACCAGGGAACTCAGATTCAGACCAGGATCTTCTATGATCCAAATTCTCAAAGAATAAGGGAAAGTGCAGGATACTACATAAAGCTGGTGATTTTCTAGCCATGTGACTAGCAAGACCCCTGTTTTTCAAGTTACCTGTTATTTTAACATTATTGCACATATAAATGGCCTTTGCTACTCTGAAATCTTCATGGGGCATATTTTAAAATCTCTCTCCCTTGGGAACCAGCAGTTGGCGTAATGGCTATGTTGCTGGACTCCCACATAGTCGATTGCAGTTTGCGTCCCGGACCTGGTGGCTTAAAACTCACGCCAGGTGCATGTGCGTGCCTGCCCAAGATCCCGAGAGGAGAATGGAGGAGAAGGGATTGCGGCGTGACCATCCCCCCTGGGGGGTGATTTCTCGCTTTCTGTCTCTATGTCTCTCTCTGTCTGTCTGGTGAGCGCAAGCGCCCTATAGCAAAAACCTCTCCAAAAAACAAAAATTATATATATCTCTCCCTTAAGATAACCAAAGTAAAATAAATGAGAAAGCATGAATGGGAAAGCAAGGATTTATATCCCAGTTGTGCCACCAATACCTGACCTTTCTAGGCCTCAATTTTCTCCATCTGTAAAATGGGTGTCATGATTTTTCCTACATGTCCTACAATGTAGGTTTATTGTAAAGATTAAATAAAGAAATTTCTTTTCATGGTGTACACTATCTGGTTCTATATGCTATTCTACTGATAATGCTAATTATTTTTTGAAAAATTAATTTTGCCTTTCATTACTCATTTTTAAAATGTTATTACTCCAACAATTGCTGGGTCCCCAGGCCCCCCTTTTTTTTTTTTTTTTGGCCAAGAAAATTGCCTACTACAGGGTCAGGTTAGTACATTTCTAAGACTTCTTTCAGGTTTCCTAGCATTATGTCATTATTATCTTTGAACTCAGCAGCATAGTTTTATGTTTTATATAAAGTGCTTCCATTTAGAAAAGCATCACTGTGGAATAAAACACAACTTTTGCTTGTTTAATATAATCTTAACTCTTGCCTGCCTTAGTAGCTCTTCATTCTAATCCAGCCAAGCAGATAATGTAGGCATGCTTTACACCCTAACTCTGACCATTTAACCAATGGTTAATAAATCTATAATATCCAGACCTGTCAATCTTTTAGTTTCAGATACACAAAATCCATTTACAGAAACCCTGTAATATAGGGATTTTTTTTTAAAGATTAAAATCTTAAACTTTTTTTTCCCAGTGCCTAGGAGGATTTTGAACTCAGTAAGCAGGCAGATGATGTTGCCTTGTGTATAATCTACAGTTGATTTTATTGGAAAGTACCTCATGCTGTGTTTTGATTTGGATAATAAAAATATTTTTCTCTTCCCGAACAGCGACAAATATATATTTTAAACAGAAAGAAAACAAACTTGCTATGAGTAGAGGTTGTTCATTGGCTCACGATCAAAAGTTTTTGAAGTGCGCCTGCAATTACATCATAGGCAGAGTCGACTAAAAGGAAAAACCACCCGTACTTAAATACTTCTCTAGCCTGAATGAACACGAGAAGCACCTAGGAAGCTTGAACAAAAATAGATCCTGAATAAGTTGATTGAATACGAATCTCCTGGAATGGAGTCAAGAAAGTCAGACCTTTTCGAAAGCTCCCCATATGACGGTAATAAGCTCCCAAATTTAGTAACCACGGATCACAGAGAGCAAACCAAAGTGGCCAGTTACGATAACTCTCAGAAAGCATGAATAAACCAGTTTCTTTGGAATGCGTAAAGACAAAATAGTGTTAAAACTAATTGATTTTTTCCACATGCATTTTGTGTTGTGGTCAATATGAACAAAGTAACCTTAGACTAATAAGTTTATGGGAGGAAAAAGAAGGATGGTTGCTTGGCAACAGAAAAATAACCTGGGCAATTAACTGTGTTTTTAGTTTCCAAAATATTGTTCTAATGCTATCAATAAACTACATCTTAACACATGTTTATAAATCCAGCTACTAAAAGGAATGAAGTCTAGGAAATATGTGAAAATAACCAGGGAAAGTGTACCAGTGAGACGGATAGCAAATATCATTTTCATACGTTCATGTCATTTGTGATATGTAACATTTGTTAAATTCCTGTTATGTTCCAGCTACTCCCCAAAGCACTTTTCCTACCTTACCTCCATTAATTCTTAGGCAAACTCTATAAGGCAATAAGTATCAGTATCCCTATATTAAGATAAGAAGTTTAAATCTCAAAGAAGTAATATAATATGCTGAAGGTCACAGGGCAGACCCAAGATTCAAATCCCAGCATGCTCTACACTACTGTCTCTTAAGAGCAATTTCTTCCTGTCTTTGGCTAAACCCCTAAATCCAAATCAAACTTTTCATTTATTGCCCAAAGTCCCTCAGACTTAGGATGGATCAACTATGCTTTTCAAAATAGTAACCCAGAGAACCAAGAAACAGAAATAGGCGTGGGTGAAAACCAAATGATTTTGAGAGAGTAATGTTTTCCTCTATTTCTTAATTTTCTATACTTCAGATGATAAGTAATAGAAAATGGGACCAGCAAATGTTGTACTAGCTCTGTTGCTAGACTGTCATGTAGTTAACTGCAGTTCGAGTCCCAGACCCCATGGCTTAAACTCACTCCAGGCGTGTGTGCATGTGTGCCCAAGATCCCGAGAGGAGAATGGAGAAGAAGGGATTGCAGCGTGGCCATCCCCCTTGGAGGGGGCGGGGGAGGTGATTTCTTGCTTTCTGTCTCTCAGTCTTTATCTTTCTGGCAAGCACATGTGCCCTATAGCAAAAATCTCTACAAATAAATAAATAAATATTAAAAAAAAAAAGGAATAATAAATTATTGAAAATGGTGAGTCCTTGAAAGGGAAGATATCTACCAGGCCACAATTATCCCCTGCAACATGAAGAAACTAATAACCAGAAAGCTTTACTACCCCCTCCCCAAAGACCAGAAGGAGTGGACATGACTCAACAAAACCAGATTCCATATGCAGGGAGATTTTAATTAGGTCAGAGAGGGGGAAATATCATTTCTCAAATTTCTACAAAGAGCTCATTTAAAGACTATTTCAAAGCCTCAGTAAATATTCTCCCACTTCTCACGTAAATCCTGGCTCACTTTACCTCATTCATTATTGCTTCATAAATGTCAGTGGTACTATAACCAAAACACTCCAAGTCTAAAAGATCAAGGCCTGTGCTCTTTCATGGATCTTTTGCAATTTCCAAATAAGGTAAAATACAAACAGCATATTCTTATAAAATATTGCTGAGCTAATGAAGGAACAAAATGGTGAAAAACTTCCAAAATTTATCATGACTATAATAAACAAATTTTACTGTTTAAAATTATTCACACCAGATTCCTATTAAAACCCATTTCTCCCTGCACATTAATTTAACCACCCCCCCACACACACACCACATACAAATATATATTCTTTAACAATGAGTAGGGCACATATACGTATTTTTCAAAGACTTTAGAATGTTTTATGGAGGCATAATTTTTTCAACTTCCAGAAAAGAATTTATTTATTTTTTAATGTGGAATGGACCCCACTATTTAGTTATCCTGTGGCCTTGGGCAAGGCATCCACGTTTTCCCATCTGTAAAGGGGGGTATGAAATGCCTACCTTGTATTGTTTTGTGAAGTAAGTGCGATGACACAGTAACACATTAGTGAACACTGAATAGATAGATGCTGTCTATTATTGTTCGAAACTACAGGCAACAAAAACCAGACTAGTTTGTTTCTAAACATTCTGTCTCACCTTTTTACCAGTTCTGATCCTTGGATCAGGACTTACACATTCACATTATAGGCAGCAAGGGATATATGTTAACTTAAGGGGTGAAAAATTACAAATTAAGAAGCAAATACTTCACAGAACATAAATGGCTTCCTCAGAATAAGAATGGAGACAGATATCCCTGCTGTTTTAGAATCCAAACATTCAAAATTATTTAAACTCTGAAGATAATAATGAGCCTTTCTAATTTATTGAGATGATGACTATATTTTGAGCTATCCTAGCCCTTAATCATGTTCTAATTAACAATGTCGTTGCATTCAACATGCATTTTTTTTCTCCCTACGGATGGTGAATTATTTAGGTTTAATGCATAATGTCGAAATAGTGGTGCTTTCGCTTTCACATTTATCTCTTAGTCCATTAAAGAAAGGAATTGGTAACAATTCTTCTACTGAGAAACCGTTTTAATTACTATTGCTTAGAAATATATATATATATATTATTAATCAAGCATTGATTAAAGGTTAGCTAGCCACAGGATGGCCTGTGTATAGACATTAGACATCTTGGCATTCAGTTGGATCATCAGCTGTGGAATATTAGATCAGATACTGTTCTTTTAAAGTCAAAATCAGCATTAAGATTTCTAAGGAATTCACAGTGCATTAATTAGGATGATTCAGCATTGACAGTTACTTCAGTTCTCTTATAAGTCAAAGTTTCGGGCAAAAAAAACGTAAGCCTTACTTCAGTGTTTTGTGTTTTATTTTTCATACTAATAAATGTGTCTTGTGTTGAGTTTTAACATATGTTAGGCATTTTGCTAAGTGATTAACAGGTATCTCATTTAATGCTTATAGTAATGTTGCTATAGTACACTCTACTGTTTTCCCTAGTTCACTGATAAAGAAAAGGCAATTTTGGCATTCTAAGCTATTTTCTTGAGGTGATTCATCAGTAGGTGTAAGAGTTAACCCATTTGAGTCTGACTCCAAAATCTGTTGCCACAGCCACCGTGCTGCCCGGCTGCAGTTACACAGCTGTAGAGTGCCCCTGTTTGAGGCTGACTCCATCTAGGGGGCTTGCGTTTGAATCCCAGACCAACCTGGACAGGCCAAGTACAGTGGTGCATGCCTATAATCCTAGCAAACTGGGAGGTTGGGGCAGAGACTCATAATGGCAAGATCCTGTCAAAAATAGATCTCTCTCTCCCCTTCTCTGTCCCTTCCTCCCTTCTCCAGCTTCCTTTTACCCTCTCTTTCTCTCTCATTAAAAATTAATTTAATTTACAAAAATGAGGCTATAGTTTCTCACTATTTTTCTACGTAGCCAGTTCAGAAACCAAATACTTTTTAGAGTTCTACTAACAATCCAGTTCAAAAGCTAAAAAATAATTTCACTATAAAATTATACAAGAAATACGAATGAGGACAATGTAACTCAAAACCAGTCAGTCCAGTAACCTACTGGGATTTTTTCATTTGTACCTCAAAGCTTCATGGTTTAGAACTCATTTGCCTTTAAGTAGATTGAATACTTACTTCATTAACAGGAAATGTTTACTGAGCCCCTCTGAGGCATGGTGGGGGACACTCTGAGAGTTACAAAGAAGAATGGGACATTGCCTCTCCTGCGAGGAACTCTGTCATCTACTAGGGTAGGAAAGACATGAAACAGTGTTATATAACTGATGGCAAATTTCCATGTAATTGGTGTGGGTGTGTTTGAGGGGGTCCTATTTCTCTTCTACGCCCCCAAAAGAGCATAATCAAGATGCCCCCACCAATACTGAGGAGAATTTAGGCTGGTGTGTTAAAAGTGTTATGCTAAGTGCAACCAGTGTTTTGAAGCAAATGTGGCTATCAAACTGAATTAATAGTTCTTCCTCTTAGAATTGTTCTTGCTCCAGCTCCTAAAAAAAGATTTTAAAACGGATTATTTGATTGACTTGTCCCATTGTAAAGTATGCACCTGCTGTGAAATGAAGCCACAGAGAGGAGAAAAAAAAGTTGAATAATTTAACTTTTTTATTTGTAAAGATAATCAGGGTTTTTCTGATTACATCTTAACTTCATAAATGTTAAATAACCTATCAGCATCTAGTTGTTGTAAATTATGAAAAGGAGCATTGCAAGGAATATTAACCAACGAAATCCTTGTTCTTTAGTGAACAAGAAAATGTGTTATGGCAGCTTGTCATTGTGCGACTGGTAACTTTGACACCAAATAACAAAACTGCCATTTGCACTTAGGGTAAATTGGTTCACTTGAGCTTCCACTGCTCCTTTTGCTCTGACATAAATTTATGAACTCGGGAACTAACCAAGTCGTGTGGCTTCCCAGCTGACTTTAACAAATATGCCCATTTCATTTCATTTAGTCATCAGAATACCAGGGGGCTCGGTCGTTTCAGACTCATTGCAGATGGTATAGGGTTTGCAGGAACACAAGAGACCTTCATGTCACAGTCCTGTAAATTATGACAGTGGAGGGGGCCCTCTTTCCTAAATACATGTCAGTGTCTGACATGTTCACAGCTTAAAGGAGCATTTTCTGTTTCAACACTTCATAGGTATATGTAAAGGACATTGATTGCCGATTAGCCACAATGTGAAAAAGACATTTTCCAGGCTTGTCCTTTGGCTAGCCACGTTTAAATCTAGATCAGGAATATGTCTACATTTGAAATGTGGTAAAAGTATAATTTTTCTCTGACCCTCTGGGAGTCCTTTTCTTTTCTTTTCTTTTTTAAAAATTCTTTTTATTTAATTTTATTATTGTTATTATTTTCTAGTTTGATCAGAAAGAGAGACAGAGAGAGAGCAAGTGAAAGTGAGAAAAGAATCCACCAGGTCCAGGACCTGAACCATGGTCGGCCATGTGAGAGTCCAGCGCCTTTAAGCACCATGCCACCTTTTTAGTGGAGAAGTTTCCTCTTGAAGGATGCACAGTATGGAGCAGACCAGTAGGTACAGATTGAACATACAGTAAAGCAACCTCAGGCAAATTGGAGGGAAGACCTTTTAAGTGATAGTTGAGAATGAATAGCAGATTGTCTCCATTGGAATGCAAGTTGACCAAATTCAAGCACACATAAAAAAATAAATAAAATTAGGTAGCATGCTATTGTTATGTAGACATATAGACTTGAATGAATACAGCATTTATTGGTGATTAGAATAGCAACTTTATATATAAGAAATGAGTTCAGGAGTATTTGAGGGCCCATGAAATCTGTAGGGTATTTGCTTTTGTTTTTTATTTCATTTTGTTCCATTGTGCTTTGTTTTTGTAGAGATGCCTACATCTCTTATTAAGTGCTTTCTAGGTTGCGTTAATGTATTTAAATGCTTTACATGCATTTCCTAATTTAATCCTCACAACTTTTTATGAGGTGGCTATTAGTATTATCATTTTATAGATGAAGAGACTGATGTTCACAGAGGTTATTTAATTTTCCATTCGGGAAATAAGGGGAGGAGAAGGATCTGATCTGACTCTCCTCTGTGGTTTGTGTAGTTCAACAAGAATGATGGCATGTTTTCCATAAATGTGTGGTTTTTGAACTTTTCTGCAAGATCTACCCTAAGAACAAAGACAGACTGAACATGTACTCCCAGAGGTCTGAAAACAGAGCCTGAAGCAATCACCAGAAACTTGCAATTTCTTGAAGGTCTTGCTTTTTATCTTAAAAATGCATGCAAATTTGGCATTGTATTCCAATGGGTTTCCCTTCATTTTAAAAAAATAAGTTACTGTAAATATATCATTTGGGAAAATGTTTTCTACAATCTCATTGGCTAATGAGTGATAGGCTGCTGTATTTCAGGACATTAGGAAAATCTGAAGAAAGCTAACCCAATAACAGTTTCAATGTTCAGGCAATTCTTCCTCTTTTTATTTTATCATAAATGTATGGTCCAAACAGACCTTTTTCCCACTGCTTTAGTGACTATGCCAGGGTAACAATAAAGGGTAATGCCCACCATGTGAGGTGAAATGCTGTGACATTCTAACATACTCAAGACAGAAATTTCCATAAGCACAACATCTTCATGCTGAAAGGTCAGATAGTAACTGAAGGACCAGCAGATGGCCTAATGGTAACATTTCTGGACTCCCACGTAGTCAACCACGGTTCAAGACCCGAATCCAGTGGCTTAAAACTCATGCTGGGTGCGTGTGCATATATGCTAACATCCTGAGAGGAGAATGGAGGAAAAGGGATTGTGGTGTAGCCATCCACCCTGGGGGGTGATTTCTTGCTTTCTATCTCTCTGTCTCTCCAGTAAGCACATGCATCCTCTAGCAAAAATCTCTTTTAAAAAAAAAAATTGCAACTGAAAGAGTCCTTGATTCATTCTTCAATCTTTTTTTATCATCTAAGCAATATTCTCAAAAGAATATAGTTAATGTGTGCATACTGGGGGAGAAGGGTTTGATTATATTCCTCTTTATTTTACCTCTCATATGGTTCTTTAGCCACTAATGAACTGATGAAGTGAGAGTCTCAAACGGCCTCTACACTGAAATCCCTTCATCCAACTCCTGAACTTCATTTTGGTCTCACTTCACAGCAGTCCCAATGGGCGCAGTAAAAGTGTTTCCAGTTTTGTCTTGTAGTCGAGAATTAGGCCTTGAAGATTATCTTCTAAATAAGTGAATCATGGGCACTGGCCACACCAGTGTTTTAGTCCATTATGTTGCTTTTAGCAGAAATACCTGAGTCTGGGTGATTTATAATAGAGGGTACTTAGCTCATGATTTTGGAGGTCCAAGGTCAAGAGGCTGCATCTGGTGAAAGCCTTCTTGTTGATGGGGGCTTCCTGCCGAGTCCTGGCACTGCCCGGAAGCATCACATGATGAGAGCCTAAGTAGACCAAGAGTGAGCATGTCTGTGCCCTCATGTTTTTGTCTCCTTCTAACCCAGGAGTATCGGACCGTGGAAGTGTCACCTTGAAGCCTTAATCCTTTCTCCATGGCCCCACCTCTTATCATCATAATCAGATTAAGTCTCCACCCTCTCAACCCTGTTATAGCAGCACATCAGGTTTCAATACATAAATTTTTAGAGGACATAAACAACCAATCAAGAGATAAATGAAATTAACTTTTGTAGGCATTTCATTTCTGTCGTGACATCGTTTTTTCTTCTTCACAGAAAAAAATAATAATAATACAAAAATATCTATTCTTGGAGATTGCACCTATGCACCATGAGCCAGGCCAACTTTTCATCCCATGCCTGGGGCAGATAACTCAGGCCTAATTCATTTTAAAACATGAGTAAGAGACTAAAATGATGTCAAGTTTTGATTACATCATGAGTAGTACTTGTTCAGCACACTCATGTATCAGCCTAAACTTTTTCTGTTGTCAGGAGGTTGTTTCATTCTGAGGTGACTGTAGAGTTTTCAACGCTGCAGCTGGCTAACAAAAACTCTAATCACCCACTGTACATATAATTTTCCAGGACAAAATCTTTACACCCAATTTTTGTGAACAAAGAAAAATGCGATTCTGAGGCCAGCAGGCAGAGTGGTGGTTAAAGCATTGGATTCGCACATGGCCCAAAATAGTTCCCGTCCCAGACCTGGTGGCTTGAAAATCATGCCAGGTGCATGTGTGTGCATGCCCAAAATTCCAGGAGGAGAGTGGAGGAGAAGGGATTGCAGCATGGCCATTCCTCCTGGGAAGTGTTTTCTGACTTTCCTTCTCTCTGTCTCTGTCTCTCTCCAGTGATTGTATCTACCCTATGACAGAAACCTGGGGAAAAAAAAGAAAAATGCAATTCTGTGGTTTTCCTTGATTAAACAAGCAAACTATGTATTTCCTCAATTTTGCAAGTCTAAGTAATATTCCAGAAGTAGGTACAAGGTTAGCTCTTATCCCTGAATATATTGTAGCGTGAGCCCATATCCAGGGTTTGTGAATCTCAGATGGTAAACTTGTCTTCAGAACTTGAACCATCTCTTATGACTCACTTGTTCCTGTGATGGGGTTCCGACTTATCTATCATTTATTTCCCTGCTTTTAATCAGTCTCAGGCCTGTTCTGACACTCTGTTCATGTTCTCTCAAAGCTATCCTGGCATTTTTCCCCAAGCTGTCCCACTCCAAAACCCTATTATTAGGAGAGAGCTTAAAGATAGGGACAAGTGATCGCATTATATGAGCCTGAGTTCATGTCATTATTACAGTTGATTAATGTGCAATCTGGGATAAGTTACTTAACTTCTCTGAACCTTAGTTTTCTTATCCTAGGGGAAAAAAATATTAATATTTACCTCCCAGTATTGTCCTGAGATTTCATTCATAGAGTCAATCAATTAACATTGACTGAGCTGCTACTTTGTGCCAAAATCTAGGTTCTGGAACCACACCGAGGAGAACAAAGTTCCTATCTTTATGAAGTAGTTTTAAATGAGTTAATGTATGTTGTCTGGCACAATGTAGGAATCCCGTGGGATGATTATTCTTGTTTATATTATTGCTGAAAACATTGTAATGACTTTCAAACTGGTTTCTTTGCCTCCCAGCTCATGTTCTTATTCTGTCTTTCACCTGCCAACAGTGTTATCTTCCTAAACTATAGGTGGGATCTTACTAGCAGCTTTAGACTGTCCTTTTCTCTGATTATATATAGAGCTAAAATTTCTTGGAAAAAAAAATGTATGAAATTTACAATAGCAATCACTCAAGTCTTGAAGAAAAACAAACAAAAAAAGTCTCTTTAAAAGAATTATTTATTTAATTTTTCATTCTATTATTATTGAATTTGACCAGAGAGAGGCATACATACAGAGAAAGAGAGTGAGAGAGAGAGAGTGAGAAATTAAGCTGCTAGGTCCAGGACTTGAACAGTGGTCAACCATGTGGGAGTCCAGGGCCTTAACCACCATGCCACCTACTGGCTCCACAAAAACTTTTCTAAGAACCCCAATTTAGGAAAATGCGAAGATGGTGTTATGATTGCCAAAATAAAGAAACTTAGGAAAAATAAGTTTGGGAATGGGAAATATGGTTAATTCTGTGTGGGACCTGTTGAGATCGAGGTCTCTGTGGAACACTCATAAAACATAGGCTATTGAAATACAAGTCCATAATGCAGGAGAAAGAAAAAGTCAGAGATGATAGGAATTTAGAAATCAATGATGAAATGATAGTAGCCTAAGCCAGTAGGGAAAATGTACCAGACAATTCAACTAGGATGCTCTAAATTTAAACTAATAGTTCTCAGTCTGTGTTGCCAAATTCAGCACAATCTAGCACCTTTCCAGGGAACACAACTGATCAGTCCTTCTGACCATGAACAGCATCTTCTCAGAGACTCCTTCTTCCCTTCCGGGCTACACAGAATCCTGAACCTCTTTTGTTGACACCAGCCCATCCACCCCTTAAACATTAGGGGTACATCCACAGAAGGCAAACTTACATTTTCTTCTTTAGATCTCATCTTTTTTGGGTCATCAGTCCTGTACTGTTTTCTCAGTGAGACTGTCTACAGATTCCATTGTTTCTGTAGTAAAGACAAACTTATTTAAGTATTATCAAGGTAAGCTATGAAACTCATACTTTTTTTTTTTTGAAGAGGTTTTCACTATAGGGCGCGTGCGCTCGCCAGACAGACAGAGAGAGACATAGAGACAAAAAGCGAGAAATCACTCCCCGGGGGGGTGGTCACACCACAATCCCTTCTCCTCCGTTCTCCTCTCGGGATCTTGGGCATGCACGCACATGCGCCCAGCGTGAGTTTCAGGCCACCAGGTCTGGGACGCGAACCACAGTCAACTACGTGGGAGTCCAGCGACATAGCCATTACTCTAACTGCTGGTTCCCCAAAACTCATACCTTTTATAAATCAATGAAAGAAATTTAGTGGGAAACTCCATTATATTCTTCATTCAAAGCTCATATCATCTCCCTGGAAAAGTATGCATATTGTTCATGACCAAATAAAACTTAAAGGGCATGTAATTATATGAGGAGATTGTGAAGAGGTTAAGATCTCCTTTCTGTAGGAAACAGGAGTGAGAAATTATGGTTATTGGACCTAAATTCCATACATATGTAGGTCCATAAGTCTTACTGGCAAAGTGGACTGTCCTGGCTTGATAATTAATGCACTGTGAATTCTCTAGGTAGACTATGAGTTGGATATTTTATGGGCCATTATGTCAAGGATCCGTGTCAAACAGGATGCATACACAATGCTCTATGGAAAAATTATTGTCACAAGCAAAACTAGTGTTGTTTTTTCATGAACTTTAAGAGTAAGTAAGCTTAGGAAAAATATATGACACTATTTTGAATTGCCTTGTTTTTTTTATTTTTTGTTTTTTACATTAAATGTGTCTTCACTTTCATTTGCCAATAGATTATGTCTTTGCATAGAACCATTATACTGTTTCTTTGAAAATAGATAATTCATATTTCTTACATTTGAAATACACATTCTAATGTTTTCCCACTTAAGTTTCTTTTTTTGAGAGGTTTTTTTGCTGTAGGACATGTGCACTCGCCAGAAAGACAGAGAGAGACAGAGAGACACAAAGCAGGAAATCACCCCCCAGGAAGGATGGCCATACCGCAATCCCTTTTCCTCCATTCTACTCTTGGATCTTGGGCATGCACGCACATACACATGCCTGGCGTGAGTTTAAGCCCCCGGGTCTGGGACTCGAACCACAGTCGACTACATGGGAGTCTAGTGATGAAGCCATTTTGCCATCTGCTGGTCCCCCCACTTAAGTGTTATGCAGTCCCTAACTGCTATCTTAAGTAATGATCTACCTCTTAATTGCAACATGTTAAATAGACTTTGTTCTTAAAGAACAAACATTTGTTGACCGTTCTGCATATGCTTTCTCCCTCTCTCTTTCTCTCTCTCTTTAAAGGGATTCTCATCCCCCAGATTCCTGTGGAGTACAATGTCCTGCTCACTGACAGAAGTTTAGTCCCTCTGACCTTCTCTGTTGGTCATCACCAATTCGCTCTGCTGGAAAATTTGGCTCCATTCACACAATATGAGATAAGGATACAAGCGTGTCAAAATGGTGAGTCTTTCAGACACTTGGCCTGGGCTTTTATTTAAAAAAAAAAAAGTATTTCTTAAAAAATTTTCATTAAAAAGGAATAGATTCTCAGTTCAAATAAAAAGACTAACATTTCATTTCTTATTTGTAGTGGACTGTTTACCTAGAAAAATCAGAGGCTGGCATCAAGTGAAGCATTATGCATTTCTGCACATTAAATCATGAATATTTAAATATATTAAAATGGTGGTTTTGCAAAGTCTTGTTTTATAAGGCCCTTTAAAAGAAAAACACCTAGCTCACATAAAGAAGTCATTGGTAATATAAAACAAAATGAGTATTACAAAAATTTCATAGAAAATGTATTCACCTTGGTCTTATTTAAATTATATCGAGGAGGGGAAAGGGAGAAGTTATTTAAAAGTTGAGTTACATCCAGATGAATCTTACATATTTTACAGTGCTTCCTTGAACTCTATGTCAAGTACATAAACCGTCACCTTGACTTTCATGGCTTAGGTTAGTGGTCAGCAAAATCATCTATCTGTGTCGTCTCAAGGAGGAGCTCTCCATTCCCTTCATCCCCCCAAAGGGATAGCTAGTTAAATGTAAACTGAGATGTAGAGGATAAAACAGAGAATCATGAGCACAAATTAATTATTTGACTTACAACCATTTTATGTTAAATGTATTTATTACCATATTCATGTATGTGTACATTTATCATATATGGACTATATGGCACATGATATATAACACCTGACTACTAAGTGAAATAGAAATGTACCTCATATTAGTGAACAACACATTTTGCTTTACTGTAGATTTTAGAAATTTACCAACCATATATTCTGGTTTTTTTTTTTTTTTTTTTGAGAGGTTTTTGCTATAGGGCGCGTGCACTCGCCAGAAAGACAGAGAGAGAGAGAGAGATAGAAAGCAAGAAATCACCCCCCCGGGCGAATGGTGATGCCGCAATCCCTTCTCCTCCATTCTCCTCTCAGGATCTTGGGCACACACGCACACGTGAGTTTAAGCCACCAGGTCCGGGACTCAAACCACAATCGACTACATGGGAGTCCAGCGACATAGCCATTACTCTAACTGCTGGTCCCTACCAACCATATATTCAGTATGTAGCTAGAATGCCTTCGGCGTCCTTACATTCCTTAAGAACTTCTATTTTGAAAGGAGAGCTAATTCTAAGAGAGTTGGTCAGGTTTAGATGTCTGCAGTTTTGCTGTGCCAAGTTTATACCAGAAACCATGAGCCAATTTGTCCACTACTCTGCAAACCAGACCATGATATTTTTGTTTGAAGGGAATTGCTTTTCTTGATCCAATCTTGAGCTGATCAACATGGGAATAGTTTTAAAGTAATGTTTTCTTGATTTAAGTGCAAAGTCAACTTCTGTATGTCTCCATCCCTAAGCTGTGCTGTAGGGGTACATACCCTTCAAATTAATGTTTCAATTTCTGTGTGCTTGAAGAATGACCATTAGTTTAAAATATTGGCAAAAATAAAATATTGTTAAAAGTACACATGTGTAGGTCACACATACACTTGTGAAATTCAAGCACTTTATCACTTTCTAGCTAGAATGACTGAAATAAACTTAGAGAAGTTTCTGTTCTAACATGCCTATGCTTTATTGTCTATGCCTGTATGCATATGTGGTAAATTAACAAATTTTCCAAAATGATTCCTCATTTAAATATTCAGATCCTAGATATTTATAGTATCTACTTATAGTCCTAAAATATGTATGTAAGTATGTATATGAAAGTTCAAATAAAATGATTTTCATGTTATTTTTCCCCTCTATATGTATGCATAAATCTTGCGTGGCAAATTACTAAAGACCTTGATTTTTGCTTTCAAGGAGGCTGTGGAGTTAGCAGTCGAATGTTTGTCAAAACATCGGAAGCAGCCCCAATGGATCTTACTCCCCCTGATCTTAAGGCACTGGGACCAGCTTGCATAGAAGTTAAATGGAAACCACCTAAAAAACCAAATGGAATCATCATCAACTACTTTATTCACAGGTAAGATGCACTATTACTTTTATTTTTAGTTATTTAAGAATGTGTAGTATTTCAGGAATGTAGAATTAAATAACTTTCTATTTCTATAAGGGAATAGATGGAAATTTCTGTTTTTTTGGACTATGTGCTGGTGGAGACTAAGAATGGTGCTAAAAATTGTTAGCCAAGGAAGAAAAGAAACATTACCGCCCCCCCTCCCAAAAAAAAATCACAACTACTGTGTAAGATTTGTGGCAGAGATCTCATGGAAGCTGAGAGCTCATAGCCCACATAACCTTGTGTCTTTTCAAGACAATAGGGCAACCCTCTAGAGGTTCACTAACCAAGAGAGCATAGTCTTTCCAGAGGAGGAACCAGATCTGGGATGAGAATTCTGATATTTTCAGATACTTAGCTTAGTGTAGATGCTGGAAAGGCTCCTTCTGGTGCTCCAAAGGTGGGGGTTTCGAATGTAGAAGAGTGGCTCTACCCTCCAGTTCCCCTTCTGTTTCCATGAGTGTCATCCAGCTGGCCAGATGGTGTTAATGCAGCTTGTTTTCATCATCACGTACAGAACTTACTATCTACCTAAAATGAAGAAAAGTAGGAAAGAACGAGCAGATCGGGAATAGAGGATGGGAGAGACTGAGAAAGAGAAAGAGGAAGAGATGCCATGGGGCAGATGGGGAAGAGAGGATGGGAGAGACTGAGGAAAGAGAAGGAGGAAGAGTTGCTGTGGGCATTTTAGATTAAAGGGTCTTTTGCTCTCTGATCTAGTCTTCGCCTGATCATCATGAACATAGCCTTAAAATAATGTTTTATTCATGTATTGAAGTTATTTATTTCTTCTCTGAGCATGTGAGGCCTAGAAAGAGACACACTACCATAGGGGCTTCATGCTGCGCTCGAGTCTCAGCCAGCCAGGATCATGGACACACACAGTCATGGTCACACACAGACACACACACACGCGCGCGCGCGCGCACACACACACACACACACACACACACACACACACACACACGTGTGTAGGGAGAGACCCTGGGAGCAATCTCCAGACTCTTCCATGTGGATCCAATTGCGTTACTGCTGTGCCACCACACAGCCAATTAATGTTTCCTTTAAATAAGTAATAAAGAGGAGGAATAGAGGGAGGGCATACGGAGGAGAGAAAGAGAGAGACCAGAAAGGAGGAAGGAAGGAAAAGAGAGGGAGCAAGAATGAGAGAAAGAGG